>NC_052953.1:25140889-25453104 GCF_013358895.1 Oreochromis aureus
TCGGGGAGTGTTCGCTGTGGGAGCTCCTGCTCTGTGTGCCGACGTTGATGAATGAGTGGAGGGTGAAATGGTTTTAACTGTGGCACTCTGGTTAGCTGAGGGTGTCCCAGCCCAGTGATTGTTGTGGTTGGTGGGTGAAACCGGTTTGGAATTGATGAGGTGCAAGCGATTAGCTGTTTCTTTGGGTACGGGTGTCTGAGTGGGAGAGCGTGACTGTGAAGCTGGGCTGCCGAGCAGTGAAGGTGAAGACGGTTTCACGGGGGAGTGGTCAGGTTTGGGGCTCAGGGAAGTGTAGGTGAAAGGGGATAGAGGTGACCGCGGAGAAGGTGAGTGCAGTGGACGTCCTGGACTCTGTGGTCCAGGAGAGACGGGTGACATGGGTCCCGGTGAGTAGTCATCCATGGAGTATTTGGTGCGGGGCATCTTGTTGACCTGAACATAATTGGCTGGGAAGATGCCGCTGCGACTTGTTCCTGGAATCCTGCCCTCCAACCACTGATCATCAACACGCCTGGTTATGCTGATCACCTCACCCTAAAATAGAGAATCGAGGTTAAAAAAGTCTTAAATAGTGACATAAACAGTGAGAACTGAATAGGGAAAACCTAAATCTAATTATGTTTTGGCTCTGTTTCTGCTCTAACCTTTAGTTCAAACAGAAGTGATGCATTATGAACCACTTACCTTACGGAAAGAAAGTTCAACAGGTAGGTCCGCATTGAAGTTAAATAGAGCCACAGCTTCCCCATACTCCAGCACCTGAAGACTGGGAGACTTTATAGGTGTCGGTTTTTCTGTAGGAGGCAGAACCTGTGAAAGACATTGGAGTTTTTAGCCAAATTCATGCCATTATACATAACATCAAAGAAGAAGAAGAAGTTTACCTCCACATATGTTGTTGGGAAAATACCAGCTCTTCCATGATGCTCTCCTTCAAACCAGTTGGCATCTACCTGCCTGTGGATGTAAACAATGTCGCCTTTCTGCAGTGTGAGCTCCCTGAAGGAAGAAAAAAAGATAGTGAGAAACACAAAAGGAACATCTCAGTTTCTGATACACCTGTAACTTTACATTGAGAGAAGAAATTACAAATTTATTGTATCAGCTCCTTCTGTAACTTACTTGGGTGACTGAGCCTGGAAATCAAACTTGGCTCGTGCTGCTTTCATCTGGAGAAACAAATCAAATGTTGTCAAATCAAAAAAATGCAGTTGTCACATGCAAAGAATCCAGCCTTCAAAATAAAATCAAAATGCAAATGTATTTATTACGGTCTTCTTTTGTAAGTAGCAATAAAGTGGTAGAAACATACCTTTTTCTCCTCTTTTTTAGGTGGGACCTCCATGGTTTCATTTGCAGGCGAAAGACGTTCTACTGTGGAGCAAAGTAGGGACAGCAAGTGAAGTCTGATACATGCACTCCTTTGTTCCCTTGTTGTTTTTGAATGCGTTGCTGTGTAAAAGCAATCATAATCATAACAGCTACATGGGGTTAAAAGGGATTTTGAACTTCCAGGAAAAACAATTGGATAGCGCTAATCTTTAATCAGGTCTTCCGGGTTTCACTTCCTACTTTTAAGGGCTTCCTCCCCACCCATCCACAGCTGTTTCTTTAGGAGGAAAAAAAACTACAAAGACTTTCCATGGTAACTTGTTAGCTTCAGCTAACAAGTAAAATAGCAGGAGACAACGTTAGCAATGAAAGACAGCCTTGAGACTAACAGCAAATATTAGATTACTCGGGACTTTCATCAACTATATGCGGGTTGATTAAATGAGCGGCCTGTTCTCTAAAAGCACATGTGTCTTTGAGTAAGAGTGGATTAACGAATGAGGAAAAGCTGATTATTATCAACTTAAGGAGAGTTTTGTAATAAATCACTATCGATGACATTGCAGAGATGCCAGGAAGGCCTCAGTGTGCATGTGTGTTGCTCTGTGTTTACCATATGTGGGCGCAGAGGGTGATGATGTGCCAACAAAGTGATGGACAGGCTGCTTTGATGCTGATGAATTGCTGAAAAAGTGGAGAACATAGTGACTATGATATAAATCTGAAAAGTTTGTCTCTTTTCAGTTCTAATATCAAACATTTAGATGAAAAGGCACAAAGTTAAAGCTGGGAGTGTGTGTGTGTATGAGTGTAAGAGAGTGTGTGAGTTTTCTGCACATTTCCTGTATATAACTGAAAGGCTGGAAGGGCTTGCAGATGACTCCTTGACTTGAAAATATGCTTCCAGTGAAGCATGAGGCTTTAGTTGTCTTTACAATCTCGATACACGATTTATTAATCACAATCCTGAGTGTTTGCATTTGAGTTTGTGTTTGGGTTGGGAATGAATCCGAAACCCGAAAGATTCCAGCTTGGATTCCTCATGAGCTGATTTGCATATGCAGACAGCACAGTTCTTGTATCTTAGTGGTTGCAGCTGGACTCGCACAGCTAAACAGTCCAAGTGTCCAGATAACAGGAAGCAGTGAGGAGCTGACAGAGTTTCCCTGCTGTGTGTTTTAAATTTCCTATGTCCTAAGCCAAATCTCCTGAGACTGGAAAAGGTCACAACCAATGAACTCAACTTAGCAAACAACAGAGAGAATCCTCCAAGAATGCATTACACACACGGGAAGAAATGTGAAATGTCGTCAGCTGTTTAAGGTAAATACTGTACTTGGACTTCAATTAACAGAAAGTCACCTGAAATACCAGTGGGTTCCGTGCAAAGTATTAATGGTTTTTCTGTCAAATCACGGTGCTGGGTTTCTTAATACAGCGGGAAGAAAGGAGCTGTTACTACTAAGAGATGACGCAATATTAAAGTGGATTAAGAGGCAGGGAGTTGCTCTCAGAGGAGGTCTGTTATGTAGTGACCCTGGATTTTCTATTAACCTGTCCTGCATATGCCACTATGATACAATGTGCACAGGAGATGAAAATCACTTTGAAAACTTTTAAACATTGCCACAAAATAAGAATTCCTCAAACAACCTGGAATGCATACAGACAGTGATCTAAATTACTTAAAAACTACTGATATTAATACGTGTTTATGCCAATTAATATGGGTACAGATAAAGTAAGGAAAATGGAGATTAACTCATAAGAGTGCAGCATAAAAGATATGTACAATATAAATGCAATTAAATCCAGCTGAATATCATACAGAGTAATCATTATTACATCCCTTATTCTGTCTACGTATTAAGAGTGTAACAATGCCAGTGACTGACCTGTAACTAGTAGTGCCACTCTTTGGAGCAGTTACTGGATCCCTGGCTCTAGCCTCCTGCAAGCAGAGTGAACAGTAAACACAGTTATTTTTCCCTGAAGCCTTCTGTATCTCACAGCTCAGAGGAAATCTCACAACAACTCAGACAAAGTCGAGGTGCTGACCACTCCCAAAGGAGCAAGAAATCCCCTGGGTCCTATCCTCCTCAGGCTACAAGCAGCACCACTCATGATCTGTCTGAGCCGCCTGTGATTTCAGTTAAATTGCAGACTATGAGGCTGATTCAATCACACAGTAATCAGGAAAAAGCATGACAAATTTTGGCACAGTCTCTGTGATACTGCAAGGAGAGTTCAGAAGAAAATAATCAAAAAGTACTGAAAAATTTGATTTTGTAATTCTTTTTCGGCAGGCAGGTCTCGTTGTGGAGGAACTTGCAAGCAGGCGATTTACAAAGCAGACTGATCCGAATGCAAAGGCAGACAGGCAGACTATATCATCCAGGTGGCATAGGAAAACATGTCAAAGATAAGGAAGCAGAGGGATCTCACTGGCGCACAGCCTTCATTGGAAGTGTAGGGAAGTGGCAATTCTACTAAATTGGTGGTGGCGGGGGGATGCTTCAGCAGAGAGAGTCAGGAGGGGGGCTCAGTACCTCACCCCAGCCTCGATGCTGCTTCTTCTGGGAAAGTCTCCGCTCCAGGCCTTGAATCTCCGAGTCCAGCTCAGCCTCAAATCGACTCAGCTCAGACACCAGACTGGCCTGAGTCCGAACAGTTGTGGAGGTGGAATGGCAAGATTAAAACACTAATACAGAGTCTGAAGTTTGGAGCTGATGATGTCCCCTTTTAAGCATTTTAAACAGATGACATCTTAGAACGCAGAAATAAATACTGTAAAAGAGGCTCACCTCTATTGAAGGAGATTTGGGTTTCTCTTGCGGCTTCTGTGCATATAGATGTGTCTATGGACAAAAAAACAAAAAAGAAAACAATTGAAATGAAATGATATTAATGAATAGAGCCTTACTGATACTGGAATAGCAATATTGATATTTGGTGATTTAAAAATCCAATATTCCAATATCAGTTATTTTGTTTCTGTCACACACAGCACGCATAAACAGATTTCCATATAATATGTAATTATTTAGTCATTCCGCTCTGCCAGGATCAGCTTGTCGGTGTTTGTGGCGTTAGAACAAGTAGGAGCGCCCTCCAGTGGACAAATGCAACATCAACACTTATAACGTGGCTGACGGGCGTTTCACCCAGCATTTCTTTACTTTTTAAATGTTCATTTACAGGCTGTTATAAATGCCAACACCAATAAATTGACAAACCACTAATATCAGCTGATAATATCAGCCCCAGAAAAATCGATTGGTCTCTAGCTATATAGGCAACCCATGTAATTCCCAGAGATGTCTCAGTTCTGTGGTTGCTTAGTTGTAAAATATTTCACTAATTTATACTGTTTTTTATTGAATTTTGAGGCCCAGGTTGTGTACAATCTAACTTTTGTAGCTTCTTCAGATATAGGCTGGCTGCCAAGAGACATAAATCTGCATGTTTGGTTTAACTAGCACAGAAATTCCTCTTTTAATGCCTCTTTGCCTTCATCCCTGATTCTATGAAACATTACTTTAAAAGGCTCTGCTGGTATGAAACACAGACTAATGCTCTATTTTTTGTACCACCTTGGCTTAATATGTCCTTCTGAACGCCAAGTCCTTCCCTCCTTTTGGGGGGCGGTCATCCTCACTACAATCACAAACTGTAATGTCACTGTGAAGCAGCACAACACCTGATATGGTCTGTGAGCTGGTTTTGTAAATACTATCCAGGGGATTCAACATTGCCCAGTGTCATAAAGAGGAAATGAAATAAGTCTCCATGCTGTGAGCCATTATACACCACAAGAGGTTAGGACCATAATACGCATCACAAGACCCCACAGCTCCGGTGGGGGAGTGGAAACAAAGATTTCTTTTCTTCACAAGTGTAGACACAAGGCACAATATGCACCAGATCTGGGACATTGTTGCAAGAGCCATTCAAAATAGAAACTCTGAAGAGACACTGGTCTAGTACTCACTGCACACTCAGTTACAACAGCTCTTAGTTCAGAGCGTCAGCCTCACCAGCCTGTAAATCACTGACTTAAGGTGTAAAACCCCTCAAGGCTCAACATAAATACATAGTGTCTTTTTTTGACTGAAAAGATAAATGAATGAATGCGGGGAGCCTACTGGATCCTCTGAATAAAAGGAGTGAGTAAATCTGGTGGTAAGTGGTAGGTACCGTACACTGACCACACTCTCAAGTTATTAAACACCTCGCGTGAGAAGATGGAATACAAAGACTTAGACTGTAATCCTTACAGAAAAGGTAACCAACCTCTTCTTGAGCTCCGCACTGGGAAAACAGTGCAAGACTGTACAAAGAATGCGATGCATAAGCACAAACAACAACCTGGAGCTTAGAGAATCATGAAGGAACATTTTTTAATGCAGGAATCAGAGCCTGCTTTTAAACTATGAGAGCATGTGAGGTTGTACCTGACTGTGGCTTTCTGAGGTGGTGCTCTTTCCAGGCTCAAAGTCGAATATGCTCTTTGGTTGAGTGTGCTGCTTTCCTGGGTCTGACAGTCTATCTACATCCTCGCTCCTGAAATATAACACCCACACCCACACACACACACACCATGGACAGCAGTTTAATGTTGACTTCATTGCAAGTGCCTGTAACAACAAATCCAAACTTGTCCGTCCCACACATTTTTTCCCACCGCTCTCGGCTTTGTAGTTTTTGATGGTACAAGCATTCACATAAGACATCAGCAGCAGTCTGTATCTCATGTGAAAATTGCTGTAAATGAATATTTATTAATTAAGATATAAACAAATTCTTATTTATAAATAAGTATATGGAACTTAGATGTGCTTCATGCAATAAAAATATGTTAAAACTGATCTGATCTAAAACTTTAACCTGTTATAGATCTGGATGTGGTGCAGAAGCACGGTAACATTAACCTCAATCATAAGTTCAAAATGAGAATTTGACTTTTTTTTTTTAATACACATTTTTCCATTTCCTGTCAGCATAATGTGAAGCCTCTCTATGGAAGCTCTTTCCTGCCACTTAAAAACATTTTTATGCTATTCATAAGTCTCAAAAATTCAAAAAGTTTTTCATCTCTATAGCTAATTTCTTTCCAACTTCATAGGTAGGAATGAGCACTTTTAGTGGATTGGCTACTTTCAGAAAAAGGTGGATGACAATAAGCCATCTACTGCACATTTTAAGTGAACGCATCTGGCATAATGTGACTTTCTGTGTGGCTAACTGTAGCAATGTTGAGTTCTGGAAATGAGTGCATTTCTAGTATTATTGTATTTAATTGTTTACACTAATCAGCAAGAACCTGTGTTGGATACCCTGCTTTTGACCCTCTTCTGTCTAAGTTCATACTCTTAGGCCTAAAACATCCATCTTACACTGAATATAAAAGCTTGATTAAATTTCTGAAAGTTGCGAACATTTGTTATTCTCAGCACTCCTGTCTTTTTTCATGTTGGGATATGAAAAGTCATCCCGTGACCACAAAGGAGTTATGTCAAATCTCACCAGTCTGGTAGAGCCCCATGAGGTGTTAGTCTGAAGAGGTTCTTGTCTGCTTCATTACTTTCTTCTATGTTGGCGGACAACTGGATCCCTGCAGATCAGTGCACATCAGTCTTAAGTAAAAACTGATTACATAATCGAACAAGTCAACAATGTGGAATGTGGGGAATTTCCTTACTTTCAGCTGACCACTTCTCTGAAGGCTCCAGCTCAGGTTCTGGTGAACAAGGAAATTATTTCTTAGACTAAACGATAAGGAATGTCACACCAACATATTTCTTTTATGAGCTTGTTTAAGAATTACTTGCAGCTCACTTGCAGTGTTTTATTGTTCTTTACTAAGTTAAGACTTATAAGTAAATGTATCACACATAAAAAGTAGATCTCATTTAAATTAAAGTAACTAAACATTGTACTAGTGTACTAAAGAGTCTATCATTTAAACTCTGTCTAAAGTGCTATATATGTTCTGTACACAAAACTTTAATCTACACAAGCAGCTGTCAAATTACAGAAGTGGAAGGCTTCAAAAGAAAAGTGTGAATAAGCATAAATGAGAATCCAAAGTATCTAAAAACTTTCCTTGAGTAAAGCATGCAGATGTTTCATTGTTTTTATTCATAAGCTATATCTCAGATGTTGAGATAAGGATGAGATACTGATAGCTGGGACTCAGTGGTTTCATTTCTAATACTGTTAGATCAAGCAAAGCACGTGCGTTTCTAAACCAAAATACTTGTAAGGATCCACTCGAGTGCTGTGAGGGAACTTTTTACTGTGCGCACAGGGAATGTTTTTCTATTATGAAACCTCTAATAGACTGAAAATAACCAGCCAGATCTAGGAGGGGCTGAGATAAGAAGCTGGATTATTGTCAAAGCTAATAAACAGAACAGACATAAGACCTTAGGGCTCTTTCATCATGCCTTTTTCTGCCCCCGCAGTAATCTGTTTGCTGGATCACCTCAGCAGTACCTGACACGGACACCGAGAGGAATTCACACTGGAGCTGGGTATGTGAGGGAGTGGGGGGGGAGTGTCCTTACCTTCTGGCTTCTTGTGAATCTGCCTGAACATGCTCTTGTACCAGTCTTTGGGTTTGTTCACACTCTGGTATTGAAAGAAAGAGGAGGCGCAGAAAGTCAAAGGATTTGGCTGAAAACAACAACACTTCTTATGTAACTAGCATTGTAGAATTAAAGCAGTGCTAGCTCTGGCTTACTGATCTTGAAGCAATGGGCATCCCAGTCTCATCCACTGGGCCAATTCCTGAGAACTTGATGAGCCTCTCCTCCCTGGTAGGGCCCGTGCTGCGTGGTAACGTGGCAGAGCCCCGAAGGCCGTTGGACAGTCCGCCTAAGTTGTCACAGTAACAACATTTCATTTGTTGTGTTGTTTCACTTAAGTACACAGGCACTTGTCTGCTTATAAATCCTCCTACATCATATGAAACCCATAGATCAAGTTAAACGTATTACACATCGGCTGATATTTCAACCAAATTTAACGTTTTATTCTTCACCTGCTTTCATTTATTACCCTATAAATCAAAGTGACTTGATTCATCTTTGTTTTCAGCAAATGTGGTAACTTTTTTTCTTGTTATTCACATTTAAATCCTTCCAGGTTACAAATTCTTCCCTTTTCAAACTACAACTTCTTTACTTTAATTTTGTAATCTTACTATTTGACTGCGAGGGTCCATAGTATGATCCAAAGCTGAGAGTTGCTGGGCTCCCTCCATTCAGCTCTGACACCTTGAAAAGGACAGAGATGTAGAAATCAGTCCTGTGCCAAACATCAGAGTGTTATGTAGCTCAAACCTGCAGCAGTGATGATTTCGAAACACTGATATATAGCGTGTGATGCTTTGTTTTTCCACAGGGAGGAGCACTTGTATCCCGAATACCGCTCGCTCAGCCTCAGTGTTGTTAGATACCTTCATTTCTCCAGATGGCAGCCTCGCAGAATGAAAGGGGCTCAGGGGAGGAGTGGGTAGTCCAGGAGAGATGATCACTTTGTGGGTCAGATCCGGAGAAGTTATTAGTTGCTGACCTGAAGAAACTCCAGGTTTCCCGGAGTAGATTATCCAGGTGCCATCTGGATCAGCAACCACTTGCGCGCTTTGCTAAAACAGAGAGGAAATGAAAAATATGGATGAACGAAAACGGTGTGTGAACTTTGCTCCTGTCATGTTCTCCTATTGACGCTGAGTAAACAGCACTCTGTTATATAAGGTCATGTGAACTTGTTAGCGGTCAAGCTATTCTCCAGAGAACAAACGGCCTGAGCAGAAGAGCTTCCGGTGAAAAGACCCAAAATTTATTTAAAGCACCAGCAGCGGGAAGTCGTATTGCACCCACTTTGTCGTCTCTCTTGCTCCAGCTGCAGAAAGGCAGCACTGAAACAGGAGAGGGTCATTATGAGCCCATTAACTCCCTTTTCACCAGGTCTCCCTGTTCTTGAGCCGGGGGCGGAGTCAGGGCAGAGAGGTTGGGAAGGGGTCAAGGATGTCAACCAAAACTCCAGCAGTGGTAGCAATTGTCTTACGGTCTCCATAGTGATACCCCAGACCATGCTGGCTTGTCTGGATCCTCTGTTCCTACCCTGTTTATCAGGTGCTTTGGTCCTTCATCCTAGGGGTCATGGGAAATCCCCTTTGCCTCATGGTTGAACTCTTATCTGCACCAATGGCATGGTGACTGTGACACTACACTGGACTGATCTGCGTCACACTAATGAGTGTTTCTCCTCCCTGTTCATATTTGCTTATTCAAGACAGCTGCATTTGCTAAACAGTTGAAAATGTCAATATTTAGCATAGCTGCAATTGACTTTACCTGCGACTGCATTAGATCTGTTGTGGTTCTTGTGTGACAGATATCAAGTTCTTGTGCACGGCATCAAAAGCATCTGGAAAGACACAAAAAAATAATAAAAATCAATAAGAAAGTAAAGCTTTAAAATTCTATGGAGTACAAAGTATAGTAATTGCATCCGGATTAAAATGGAGTAAAAGGAGAAAATAGCATAACACAGGAATACTTAAAGTACAAGTACATTAAACCTGTACTTTAGTAAAGTACTTCATAAATTGTGTTCCTACTTATCCTGTCCATGCTCTCAACTCATCTGTGTGTTGTAAGAGTAACAGTATTCTTGTCCAATGACAAATCCCCCCTCCTGACACGCCCCTGATGCCAGCTATCCAGCTGCCTTCTTTTATTCAAATGTGACATTTCAGATTTTGTTTGGACTTTTAATGTTTCTGTGTAAGGTAAAGTGTTAAATAAGAAGTAAAGTTAAATTTTGATTGCGTCACAGAAATAGCTAATAACAACAATTTTAATATATGCCAAAAATTGTGATTTCTTTGTTTTAAAAACTAACTTTGAAATAGATTTGGTTTTCATATCCTTCATGGATCATATTTCTGTTTTAACTAGAAGTGTCCCATCAGTATATATGTTAGAATCCATAGATCTGAGGATATTATTGTTTACTTTTTTATTTCAGATGATGTCCCCCAATTATCTCCTTGTTGGTCATGTCTTGTATGGTGTAGCACAAAGCTCCCCAGTCATAAGTTCATATTTTACATCTAGGCAGACTGTCCAGCTGTTCCATTATCCCATCCCACTAGCTTTCCAAAAAGGGAAAATGAGCGTCACCCAGTTTTCCCCACTACTAAGGAAAAACCCACCCAAAAACAATGAGTGTGACTCACATGTCTGCCTCACTCTTCCCAGTGTCGTAATAAGCTGGACTTGAAGCAGCTAGATGATGGGAAAGGGCCAGCTACTGAAAGCAGACACCAGTTTCCAATCAGCTGCATCTCAGACTAACAGATTATGCCCGCTGTTTCAACATCAGACGCAGGCTGAGAATGAGAGGAAGGCTATTTCTGCTCCTGAATGAGACAGACTCCTATGGAGATTAAATGGTCCGCATCATGTACGTATGCATACCACACCTTCTCTTCACCAAATTCCTGAAACCCAAACTATTACAAAGGCAGCTTGAAAACAGCCCCCTACACCCATGAAAACACAGAAAATAGTAGTAACTTTTGAAGGAAACAATAAGGTAATATAAGGATAGTTTGCAGTCCAAAGCTATGTCTTTGAAGTATGCCAAGAAAGTCGTGACCAAGCACAAACCAGGCTACTACAGGCTGAAAGCTGCCCAGCACAATTTGCACTAATGAGTTTTCCATGTGGCGTTTGCAGCTGAACATTAGTCTATAATCATTGTGGTAAAGACCAAGAAATATAAGCACTCTGCGTCTCTGTGCACAAGGGAAAGAGACAGCACAGAGTCCGTGCTCTGATATAGCAAATGTTCCAGTTTCCAGACAACAATGTCACTCATCTGAGTCATCATCCCCCAATTACCCCAGTTACATAACACAAAATAGATGGGAACCGGAGGTTTGTGCCTTCAACAATACCATTAATGCTCAAGCATGACCGATGACCTATCATTGCCCAAAGCAATCACAACAAAATTATTATCCGTCCTACGGCAGGAAACACTGCAAACAAGCTCCATGCATGAAGTCTCATTTACAGCGTGTTTGACACGCTGCTCTGTGTTTACATCTGGTCTCCCTGGCTCTATAAAGCCTCTCACTGTAAGGGGCTGTGCCACTGATGAATAATAGATGAACAATTTTCAGCAGAACTTGGGAAGAGGAAACAATTTTCCTGTCACTGCTGCCATTTCAGTTTCCGCATAATGTAGTCAGTGACAGCTGCATTTTGTCATATGTCTTTGTAGTCTCCTTAAGATAGCTCAGCATTATCTCTTATTTCTAGCCTCCAAATATCTGCAAACATCAAAGAATTCCCCGAAGACGTTACACTCTTACAGTTGTAACTCATTTTAAAGAGTACTTGTTGTGGCCAGATTTTCAAATAATTAGACCAGTGTAGCTACTTTTGGCTGCTTCCTTTTTCACTAGGGGTCACAACAGCAGGTAACTCTGCATGTTTTATTTGATAGGTCTTTACTCTGGATACCCTTGCTGACACAGCCCCTAAAGGTGTTTGTGTCTCCTTAAGGGATCAAACCAGGTCAGTGTATGTCCCTATCCCTATTAGCCAAAGGCTCAGGCTTCAGACTGCATTTTCTCATTCACACGTTCATGTAAATGAGGGTGGATATCTTTAACATGGTCTTCAGGCATACAGCTCTGGCTGTGAGTATAGCAGCAAATCTGTTTCAAGGTTGGCCTCAAAGGGAGGGTGGCTCTGAGTGGGTGGGTACACTTAAATGGCCAGTATAACACAAATATGGAATATTCTGAACTGAATCAAGCAGTGCTATACTAGTAGAGACCTACTAGTATAGTAGGGGCATAATAAGGTCTCCTTCCGTTCAGAAGCCTAAGAGCTAAAATATCCTACTTCAGCGAAGTAGCTTCCTGATGAGTAAGCTCATGTCATACTAGTGACTCTCATTCCTCTGGAGAGCAAAATCCAACCCAGGAATTCTCCAGCACTGCATGCATTCCCTATTTGACAGCACCAAACACAATCCTACCTAATAAGGAAAACTCTGTGTTGATATGTAGCAAGAAAACCGCTGTCTGGCTGTTCTTACGTTTAATCTGAACGCCTAGTTCATTCTTATGTAATTACAGAGACACAACATAGGAGGCAGCTACAAGCTTTCAAAGACAGACCTGAGATGCTGTCATGGTGAAATACGTCAGTGCCATAGCAGATGTATTTACAAGTAAAGCCCCCTGCTAGGTGAGAGGTCCTTTATCACCCCTAGATCAGGTTGGGGATGGAAGAAAAACAGAGCCATAAAAGGCCCATGTGCACTTGAGATGAAAGGAGGATGCCCCGCTCTAGACATGATTTCACAACACCAGAATTTTATACTTCCAGCTTGCTGAAAATACTTCTTATTTTCTCTTGCTTTCCATTCAGTAAAGAAGAGGGTAACTGAGGACAGGCTGAATTAGAATCGGGGGATTTTTGTATGAAATTCTCTGAATCGATCCCAGGGACACTCATCCGGCGTCTCAAAGAATTGAGCCAAATATTCGACTGAAAAAACTGACGTCAACTTAGTTTTATCAGCAATATCAAATTAAACATTTGTGTCACAATTAACTTTAAAAAGTGACTTTAGTGAACCTACAAGATTACTTCTCCTTTTAGTCCAAAGGGAGTTGATGACAAATCAAGCTATTATCAGAAGTTGTTGAGGCAGAGCAGAACCAGTCAGCAGCTACGAGGTCACTGAACTTCACCACACCCCTGTAATTCCTCTGAGTCACAAAAAGGAGGTTTCCACAGCTGTTAATAACATTTCTAATATAGTAGCAGTTTTGCAAAATACAAAAAAATGTCAAATGTTTGTAAAGATAAACCCATTTCACAGATCACAAGAAGCCACCGTTTCCTAAAGTTCTCTATCTTCCATAGAAAGCTGCAGACAGGTCTTTTTGCGAACACCCTGACCTATGATGACCTCCATCTCCACTGCACAAAGAGAGAGCACGTCCTATATTGTTCTCAGTGGGAGCAAGGCTGTCAAGGTGGCCGCACATACTCTGATGAAAAACTGCGGCAGTGCTGACCCATGAACTTGTGCGATTGCTACTGGGAAAGTCGTGATTTGACGGTTGTTTTGTTTTTTTGCAAATTAGGAAAGATGGTCTTTAAAAAAAAAAAAAAACAGTCCTATGTGAATTGATCACCATTTATGAGCCCCCAAGTCTTTTGTGCAGCACGGTAAGCAGAAGCAAAAGAGTTAATCATTTACTCCTTAAGAGTGCACTGCTGCAAAGAGTCTGATTAAAAGTTCTTAAAGCTGTGTAAAAGCTCACGAAGAAGCCGGCTACAACATGTCGACCTAAACACTCTCAGAGTGCCATAAAATCCTTAAAATGTGCAAAAAGATTCTAATCATGTATAGGAGTGTGGATATTGTTTTAACCTGCTCTGAAGGGTAAAGTCTTATCACCTCTTCTGCACGTACACAGTGTTACTGCTGCCCAGTAAGTTACATAAGAGCGCCGTAAAAACCAACAAAATCCTGCCTTAAAAAGTGGTGAGATGGTAATTACAAGCACATTTGTCGAGTAAATAAAACAGGCTTTTATTTCCAAACACATAAAGTGAGTCACTCTGCAGCTATGTGAGAGGTCAGTTCTGCGAGGTCGATGGTACAACATTGCTTCCCGTGTGCAGCATCGCAGATGTGCCGACGCAGCCCATACAAGGTCCTGCAGCCGCAAGTTTATGATATGCAGTTATTGAGGGGATACACACATTTATCAGGAGGGAAGTATTTCACCTCCTTGTATGGTGCTCCTCCAGTCTGAGCAGCAGGAGGAGTCTGTACTTCTTGTCAATGGAGAGGCGCTGAGTTCCCAGGAGAAGCCCAAAGGCAGTAAATCACAGCCTCCCTCTCCGGGTAGAGCCAGAGTAGGTTCCGTTTTATCAGATTTGCTCTTACAAAAACAACAAAAAAAGCATGCTTCACATCATTTAAAGTGATTCCTTATTTGAGCTTGTGTTCGATACACCAGACAAAGCATGAGAAAATACAAAGCTCAGAGCAGAGTAACTGCAGAAAAATGTCACAAATCCTCATGCTTGTCATCTTGCATCTTCAAAGCTGAGTGCAGCCAGTGGTTATGAGTGCTGGCAGCTAGACCCTCAGTAATATCACAAAGGGAGTCAAAGCCAACTGTGGAAATTACCCCGACAGTGAGGAGGGCCTCCGGTGATGCCTGGACGGTCCTGGGGCCATTAGGCCTGATATCTGCTGCAAGATGGGAAAGTAATCCTGACAGAACTAATTATTTCCTCTCAGCTCACCTGACAGTTGCCAGTGTACACTTACCCACTGGGCAAAGCAACAAGGGATGACATGTTGGGAAACACTATCCCCAATGCCAGGTCTCTCTCTCTCTCTTTCTTACTCTCACTTTCTCCCTCAGTGCTCCAGCTGTGACTCCAGCTGCTCTCATCTCCACTTGCTCAGATGCAAGTGGAGCACACTCCTGTTGTCCGTTTCAACACTAACTACATGAGTTAACTTGCTTTAAGACACTGTAAACCGCAGCATTGATCCTGTAGAGCAGCATGTAATCCCTGAGCAGTCAGACAGGTTACTCAACCTTAAACAAAACACAGTTTTAAAACTTACACATGTTTCCAGACAGCCACAATGCTTATGGTCAATCCCTGCTATTGGTTTTTATATATTTGTGCTCCCATTCGGTGTACTTACCCACTCACACCTCTTTCTGTCTGCATGAGCTGTGCATGAAAACCACACTTGCAGACCTTCCCTCCACTTTCTCTGACTCATGAAACTAGCCAGGACACACAATCTCTCTCTCTCTCTCTCTCTCTCTCTTTCTTCCTCTCTTTTCCAGTCCTCTCTCACCCTGCTTCCGCGGAAGACTTCTCCGGTTGACAGGCATTGCCATAGCAACCCATTTTAACCCCCCCATATTCAAGAAGTGCCCCCCTCGTACTTGACTTGTCAGTTTGGGGCACCTCCTTCAGTGAAGCAGCTCTATTGTTGTCATAAGGTGATATTTCACTGCACAGGGTTAACCAAAGGAGAATCAAAATAGTTCATCACCTCCACCTCCCAGACACTACCCAGTGACTCCATCATGTCCCCTCCTAACTTTATCTATCCCATGCCTTCCTCTCCTTTTGTGTGTCTGTGTGTGTGTCTTACATGAATGTGTGTGTGTACACAGTCCAGGTCTTTGGCTAGCCAAAGGCATGAAGGGAGAATAAGAGCTCTTTCTGTTCCTGTAGCTCTGGAAGTGTTTCAGAGTCATTACTCTACGCCACATAGGCAACCACTGACAGCACAAGTCCTGCTGACTTTTCTCCCATGATCGCACACAATAGCAATACTTTTTTGGATGTGAAGATAAAAATGAAACAACAAGAGACTGAAATATGTTTTGCCCTTTTAAAGGCAAATTAGAAGGAGATCAGTCAAACAGGAACAAACACATTCTTAAATCCTGCTGTCTTACACACACACACACACACACAGTTCTTGCCCAAATGAAACCAGGATTTCCAGTTTGCCCACAGTTCTTGCCAAAAAAGACAAACGGTGTAAAACCTGAAATCCAGTGTGCTGACAGGCTTGCTTTGGCACATATAATGCAGCAGGAAGACTGATTTACAATGTCTGTGTTGCAGGTGAGTGATCCGATCACCTGCTGACAGATGCAATCCCTCCTTTTACATCCATGTTTTATTCCAGCAATAAACTGAAAGCCAGCAGGACAAAGAAGGAAATTTATCAGGGCCTACTCAACGGTCTGCCCATTTGTTTAAAAGTGTATGTTTTTGTGCATGTGCTCGCCAGTTTCAACTTGAAATCGAAGCACTCAGCTCTTTCAATAATTCAGCGGTCTGGCTTGGTACACCAAAGCTCAGCGCAGATATCCACTTACTGAGCTTGTACGCTTCACAGGATTGTTTTCGCCAACCAGTTGAGCTGCTGAACCTAAACGGACAGTGCAGGGCGATCTAGAGGAGCCTTCCTTCATAATCTGTGTCCTGCTGGCACAGACTTTAACCCTGCTGTGACCAAATCTGGTACTTTGTCACTCTGCGCCTAAATGAGGTAATCACGTAAGAGGCAATAGCAGGTTTGGCGCGGTGGTGCTCAGCACGTCTCTGTATTAAAAACCTTGCTCAATTTGTCTTACTCTCTTATTGCCACGCAAACATGAAGGTTTACTCATTGTCAGCTCCAGTTTTTGTTTTTGTCTTTTGTTTTATTTTGGGGTTTTTAACCAGATAATCACGATAGGAAGGAACACAGATGATCTTGTACTTCAGCCCTTCATTGTTACTGATAGATTCAAGCAGACCTTTACCACACAAGCTAATTAAAACAATGACAGTTAAAGATCTCAGGAGGTCAATCATCTAAAAACCTTAAAATACTTGGTGGCTATGGCCCAAGCCTTTTTTTAAAGCATCAGCTTCTCCGTCTTCTGAGGAGACAGGAGACAGCAGATACTGTTGTAATCAAATGAAAGATGTAAAGATAGATAAGTCAAAAGCGTAGAAAAACATTGCCATCATGATAGACGACTGATAAGGAACGACAGCCATACAACAGGTTATGCGCTGAGGTAGCCCATGTGGAATGTCACTGAGAACAAACAAAAATGCATCAGAGTTTATTTTAGCAGTAAACAACATTTTTTTCTGAGCTGTACATGTCCCAGGACTCTGGTTCACACTCTAAACATGTCTTGTATAGAAATAAATCCTTGCAGGTTTTAATGCCTGTTTCCAAAAGAGCGATAGAGTGCACTTCTAGGATGAAAACACTGAAATATCCCCACATGTAAAGCCACCATGGGAGTCGGTGTGTGGATAAAGGTCAGATGATAACCATCTTTTGAACCACAGACAGCTGCTTAAGGTCACTTAAACAAATTCTGAAAATAAACCCACAGCAGTAACAGACCAGTGACTTAAAAAAAATAATGCCTTATGTTGTTTGTCAGTGCCAGTGATGAACTGAGTAGTGACGAGAAGAAGCAAATATCACATCTGTGCTACAGTCTCACACGAAAATTGAAGTCAAAACTGAAAGAGGCTAGAAAAACATAAGTCTTCTTTCTGAGCGTTTAAATCCCAGTAGCTCTAACCTTTGCGTTAGTCACTGTGAGAAGCCGAGGCACAAGTTGTACAGTACTTACAGGCTGTAGAGTGCAGGCTGAGCGGTGAAGTCTCTGCAGCACACAAGGAGAGAGAGGAAGTGAATGAAAAAAAAGGAGGGCACTACTGCTGCTGCTTTTTCTCTCGAACTCTCCCTCCCTCTTTCTCTTTGTAAAGCCAACAGGGTGTCTTTTATCTTCTGTGAATGATTCAGCCTGAGTCTGAATGTTTGACTGGGTGTCCATAGGCGTGCGCATGTAATATGTGTGTGTGTGTGTGTGTGTTTCTTGTGTTTGTGTGAGCATGCTCTTTAAAGCTCATCAGGGAAAAAGGGGCTTGGTAATAGTTTCCATCCACAGCTGGAAATAATAGAAATTCCCATAGAGGCGCAGCAGAACCACCTTCCGGTGTTTGACAGCACATGCCAAAAAAGATGATTTCTATAGCAATCTCAATAAATAGGCCTTAGTGTTATAATCCTGTTGGTCTATTCACACTCTTAAGCCTTTAGTGTGTGTCACATTCATATCAATCAAAAAAAAAGGAAAAAGGAGAGTCTTTAGCACTTTCTATGACATCCAGATAGCAGATAGGATCCAGGAAAGTATATTTCTTTTTTCTTTTACATGAACTCATATCCGCTAACAACCCCAAATATGCAAACACTTGCCCCAGACTAGGACACAAAGGCTAATCCCAAAATAAGTGTCACTTTTTCCATCCTCTGTATCAGGCCCTATGTAGCCACCCAGTATGAGAAAACCTTTGTATTCAAGCTGTAGTCTTGTAAAATCCACAGTGTAATCATGAAGATCAGCTGCATTTCTGGACAAATGTTAAGCTTCTGTTAAGTTCTTGAGGGTTTTATCTGTTAGATTCTTTCACCCTGAGTCCAGAAGCAGCGCAGCCCTGCCATCCAAGATAAATATTTAACAGTCTGGCTGTGAGACCAGGAATCAAAGGTCGCACCTCTGTGAGTCTGCCGCTGTGTTAGAGACAAAAGACAACCATGTTACCAAACAGCTCAACAGGGACCGTTATTTATTCTTCTTAAACCAAGTTTCCAGATGAGCAATCCATTATTCACAGAGGAAAAACTCATTTTTGATTAATAAAGGTCATCTCTGGAACACCAGACACACAAGTACAAGTTTGCAAGCTATTTTTTCCATCAGTGGTCAAATGATGTATGCCCTCTTCTCTGTTGGATCCTCTTTGCAGTCCAAAAAGCAACACCCCAACATATCCTCCAATTTCACTCTGACAGACTTTGCATTGGAAAGCACCTTAACATGAAAGATAGTACCACACCGTCCCTCTGTGGCTCTGAGGGGAACTGTTGGGTCTATTACAGGATTTGTCATATGATATCAGGTTGCACAGACAGATGTCGCCAGAGACAAGGAGCTGTAGTAATTTAGGCAGTCCTATGTATTCCCTCCAATTTAAACACCTGCAAACCTCCACTTCAAACAGTAGGCAGGTTAAATATTTAATAATAAAAATGTTGTTTCATCATAACATGTATTTTCCTCCAGTTATAAAATATGCTGAGACATATAAATTAACTTGCAAATCTTATATATTGATATGTATTCGTTTCAATGACTAATTAGACACCTTTAGTATGTCTAATAATGTGATCAATGATGCATTGTTATTTCCCAGCTAGCGTTTGTTTGATGTTTTTTACTTACTCAGTTTTTAGCATTTACACAGATGAAGTGTATAATATTTAAGTCTTTTCACAGTGCATTAGTATTTTTTACTTAAGCTTAATATTCAAATTAATGCTTTGATCTCTTAAAATAAATGAAATCATACCTTATTACTAAAACTATTTATGTTGTTCTCCACCTTTTGCTTAACCAGACCAGAGTCTGGTACTGCAGGATTAACCTGAGTGTCCCAATCCTGGACCGTTTTTTTAACCATGAGGATCGCAGGCTTGATTTTCGGCTAAGCAGGGAGTCTATGGCAGTGTTGCTAAATCTCATGAACCCGGATCGGCAGCATGGTTGGGGTGCAACAACTGAGACCCTGGTGTTTCTTTTCTGGTTGGCAAGAGGAGCATCCTACAGGTGGTCTCAAGAGTGTTTGGGATGCCTCATTCTACAGTCCACTACATTGTTCATAGACTCACAGAGGGGGTGGTGGCCATTAGCCACTAGATCATGCTGCTCCCAAAGACCCTCAAGGACCTGGAGGTATTGTCCTGTGGGTTTGCAGGGCTGGCACGCCATAGAGCCTTTCTGAGAGCGGTGGGGGCAATCGACGGCTGCCACATCCGCTTCAAGTCTCCAAGCGGCCCTGATGGTCAATGCTACAGAAACAGGAAACTATTCCCATCATTCATCTTGCAGGCAGTTTGTGACCATCAGGGCCGCTTCAATGACACGTACATGGGCTGGCCTGGGTCGGCAACACAGTGTGTTCTTACCTGAACTCCTGCTTTGATTTTTCTCTTAATGTCCCTATAATCAGTAAATACCTGATTGTAGAGACATTTTTAATCAAACATGGTCTCGACAGGTTTCCTTTTATCACAGTCCATTTAATTTCACTGTAATTTACAGTAAGTTTCATAAAAACACATACAGCTAAATAACAGAAAAGAGCTTATTATGACATATTACACATTAATTATACTGGCATAGTTGAATTTTTTATTTTAAAAAAATCCAACATTGCTTTACAATTTACAATAACAATGAAAAATGAACCATACAGCACATTTTGCATTAAGTGTTTAAGTCATACAATGACTTAAAAATTACAAAAATACATTTTGTTTATAAAACAAAAAGAGATGTACTATTTCAATCATTTCAATTTAGAAATATTTCAGTTCAGTGTCTGTACATCAACCTTTTTGTAAAGTTTCTTTCTTCCTCTTCTGCTTCTTCTGGTTGTTCCCTTTCAGGGTCGGCACAGTGGATCATCCTATCATCCTTTTCTGTCTTGCTTTCTTCCTCCTGTCTAACAGCTCCATCTTCAACATCCTTTGTCCAGTTTATTCACTATCACTCTTCTGCATACGTGCAAACCATCTTAGCCTTGCTTTTTTAACTTTGTCTCCAAACCGCTCAATCTGAGCTGTCCTCTAAATGTATTCATTTCTAGTCCTGTCCCGTATGGTCACTAACAGAGACATTCTTAGCATCTTCAAAACTGCCAACACTTGGCCTCCTGTCTGTTTGTCAGTGCCACCATCTCCACACCATACATCCCAGCAGAACATCACTACCATCTCGTAAATGTTCCCTTTCACTCTTGCTGCTATTCTTCTGTCACAATTCCGGGCTGTTGTCTCAGAGATCAGCTGACCTCTATAAACCACCTCTCCACCACTGATGAAGCTCTGATCGTGTGTCGACACAGCGGACAGGTACCAAACTGCTCACAGACTCTGAAGTTGCAGTCTTTACATAAACATCGGTGACCACAAGGCAGTGTGATTCTGGCCTCTTTCACCATGCACACCACACAGATTTTATCTGTGGTAAAAAGAGAGAGATCCCAATTACAAATGTGACATCAGGAAATGAGACCACACTATTACAGCTGATTTCACTTTTATCCTCTCTGGTCAGAAATGTGCAACTGAAATTAGCCAATAATGTTTGAAATGACTCTTTACCTTCTGGCATTTTTGTGTCAAGACAGGAGATGCAGTCATCACGTCTGAAGTTTGAAACATCAGGAACTGAACGAAAGTGACTGTAAGCATCAGGTGAGGTGAGCGGTTCAGGTGCAGGACAGGATCTTCTATGGTAAAGCAGCTTTTTGTTTTTCTTGGAGTCTTCAGCAAAGAGAAAGGAGTATTTGAATAGTCATTCAGTCTATGAATGGTCATTCAGACAACATTTATAACTGTCAGAGCATGTGAATTGCTCTGCATTCACAGAACAGGAAAAACATTCTGTAGGTCAAATATAACTGTGGTTCTAGTGAACTTACCCAGGAATAAAATGGAGCGCGTCTGTCCGTAGATGTCTATCATGGCCCACAGTGGCTGTTTCATGTCCACTCCTGTTAGTCGCTCGTACTCCTCGTTGTTGACACCTACGTATATGCTGCCATGAGAAGAAACCCAAAACTCCAGCTCTGAACCTGCTTGACAAACAGATTCATCCAGTGGAACAGCCCAGTGTCCCGGCTTGTCAGTGAGATTGGGGATGGACATGCAGGGCAGAGGTAGAGATCTGGCTGAGGGTGGCACAGTGGTAAAGCCCACACGCAGAGCCCCGTCCCAGATGGTCGAATCCCTCTCTACTCTCAGACGAATCTTCTCCTGGACCTTCACTGGACGGCTGCTGAACACCAGCCCATTCTTGAAGGTGTTCTCAGTCTTCTCTGCGAGTCGACCTCCATGACTCAGGCGGATCTTTTCTCCCACAGCTTGACTGTCGAAGGTCAGAGGACCGACACAGCGTGAGCTGCATCTGTGTGACACCTCTGACTTGCCAACTACACAGAATTAAATAAAAGTTATTAGTGCTGATATAAAAATATTTCTTTGCATGTGATCAGATGCTTTAATATAATGCATACATTTAATGGTTTTAATGAAAATTAGTAGTCTGACTCACTATTAATAAAAGATAACAGAAAATAATGTGACAAGGTTTTCTATCATGAGCTTATTTTACACCGTTAAGTTGTTTCTGAAAAAGATTTTAGTGCAACTATAAAAGCTAATAAACTTGTAAAGAAGTCATAATAAAATTTGCAAACTCCTGTGCTTTCACTTTTGAGAATCATGTGGCGCTTTGGACTTCATCCTGAACTAAGTTGCATTCAATGTCCACTAGGTGGCCGGTGATTATTCATTGTTTATGTGTGACTCTCACACAGTTATTGTGTGTGCACTTTATCTTTGGCAATAAGCATTTCCTCTAAAACATAAACTAAAACATAAACTTTATATTTAAAGATTTTTACAATTAATTCACAACTTATAATTAAGACATTTTTTTGCAGTTGTTTGCTAATCCTTACAGTACTTTGCCATTTTTCATATATTCTTTTTTGTTTTCACTCAGTTTTCAGGGATTTATTTCAATAGATAACAGCAGATCTTACATTCTTCAAAGTTACAAGTGAAAAACATCTGTTTCTCATATTTATGCACTATAATTTCCAGAGTCAATTATGTTGTTTGTTTTCATAAAACATAAATGACTGTTTAGTCTCGTAACAATATAGAAACAGCTGATATTTGTTGATTTTGGAATAATAATTATTGATTTACCAAACTGATATATAAAACAGCTCTGTAACTTACATTTAAAAATCCTCATAGAGTATGACCATGGCATTTTGAAGATGTAAATAATACTTGTCAGCTGAGTCCTGATGGGTGAAGGTGTTCTTCTGCTTTGTGTTTTATAGTGGTTGAAAACAGAAACACTCCCAGCATAACCAGGAAAGGAAAAGAGGAGGGCGTGGGGAAGTGACTGTACTTTCTGATGATGTCATTGACCTCCATTCCCAGTTCAATGTCTGAGAGCTGGGTGAAGACATCAGGACACTCACAGTAAAAGTCTTAGTGAGCTTTAATCTTCTGTGCACAGATTCTTGTACTACTGTTAGGCTTTGTTCATACATGTGAAATATCAGCCCAAAATATTTTTTTTGCATTTCTTTCTTTTTTCACTTGTCAGGAATTAAATCCAAACCAACCTGCATGCTTCTAAAAAGCCAAACAGTCTTCCAGGGACATACTAAACACTTTCTGTTTGAATAAAAAACAAAGAAAAAACAAAATAACTAGATGATGGTGCTAATTAAAAATATTTGCTGTTTTTTGGTTTGTTTTTGAGCAGCTTTGTCAGTCCTCTACTTTAGTTTTTATTTTGATGGATATTTTACAGCTATAAAACCGAAACACCCTGAACTGTAGAAGAGTGATGCACTTTTCATGCACAATCTAAAATATATATTAGAACATTAACAGTGGTGTAATAGCTAATGATGTTGAAGGTTTAGGAGACGGCTTCTTTGTTGTTTTGCTGTCAGTTTAATCTTTGTTAACAACGCCTGACCTTTTCTGGGAGTGACTTTTATCTGTTGTAAACCTGAAGTTCTCTGCATCTCTCTGCATTTCCGAGAACTTTGTTTACACTCGTTCATACATTATGAAATCCTTTACCTTTACACATTAACAAAGGAGAAACAGCGTAGCTTTTTTATACTCCAAAGTGACTCAGATAAAGCTTTTAAGATAACCTGTGCACAAGTCATAATAAAAGTACCAAACTCTTTTTGCTTTTATTTTTGAAAACCAGTTGAAAGTTTGGCCTTAGTCAGATGAGTTGCAGACTGAAACAGGTCACTAGATGGGCCCTGATTTAAAATTCAGGGTTAGTTTCCTTTCTTTTGTCATTGCTGCAGTGGGTGGGATGAAAAAACTTTAAGTTTAGATTTCTGTTGATGTAGTTTCATTTTGGGCACGCCTAGTTCAATGTGCTGCAGTAAACATCAGCTGAGTGAAAAGAGAACTCACACAGCAAAAATCATTAACTCTTTAAGGAGAAGAAGATAATTTGGAAAGAGTTTATGACTGTAAGGCAGGATTGTCCTACTCCAGGCCTCGAGGGCCGGTGTCCTGCAGGTCTTAGACGTGTCCTTGATCCACAACACAGCTGATTCAAATGGTCAAATGACCTCCTCAACATGTCTTGAAGTTCTCCAGAGGCCTGGTAATGAACTCATCATTTGATTCAGGTGTGTAGACCCAGGGTAATATCTAAAACCTGCAGGACACCGACCCTTGAGGCCTGGAGGTTGGACACTCCGGCTGTAAGGCTTTTGTCATATATAATCCAAAATGAGAAGAACAACACAAGAAACAAAAAACCTTTAGGATCTGAAAAATATCCATTAAATTAATCACACCTTTTTATAAATACAAATACTGGCTCACAGAACAGAGCTAAGGTTAAAACCTGCTGATTTGTTGTTGCAAGTTGTTTGTTCACTGAACTCTAAGTTGGGCTAACATTGCATGCTAAAGAAAAGGTGTTACATACTTAACCTTGATGTTCATTAATTTTCATGTTACAGCCAATCAGTCTTCCAGCTCTTTAATAAACTATTTCACTTTTGAAAAAACAAACAAACAACAGGAAAGCTCCGTGGGGCTGATGATAGATCACAAACTATCTTTGTGATTTATTTCGACCACCAGTGTTATTAATTTGTCACAGTCTGAAAGGTTTTTAACTTCACTGAGATTTTACTGTCGTGGTTCTGGTTCCTTTTGGCCCAGCGTTTTGTGTTTTCTTGTATTCTTGTGGTAGTTTGTATTATTGGGTTATGTTCTGGTTCATTAGTGGTCTTTAGTTTCCCTGTTTGGTGCCTTGATTATTTAGTATTTTCCCCTTGCGTCTTTGATGTCTCGCTCTGTGTTTGTGTTGTCTTGAGTCTTGTTTCCTCCTCATGTTTCATTCTGTTTTTCCCTGCCTGCCATGTTTATCCACGTTTCCCCAGTCAGTCACGTCTCTGTGTCTGTCTGCACCTCTGTGCGTGTCTTCCCGTTACTTCCTGTTTTACTTTGGTAGTTTCCTATCTGTGTGCGCCATGTTTTGCTTTGCTTCTCCTATTGTGAAGGTACCTTGTCTGATGTGTTATGTTTACCTTTATTTTCTTCTGTCCACCGTCACGATCTCCCTCAGTCCACACTGTGTGTTCTGTCTGCTAACCTGCCTAGTTTATTTTGCATCTTCAGTTAAGTTAGTTTTTCCTTGTTCAGCAATAAAGCTGTTTTTTGAGTTTACGTTTCACGTCCTGGAGTCTGCATTTGGGTCCTCCCTTCCTGCCTGCTGCATGCAGTTTATGACATTTACACCTGCAAACAATACAACAATGTAAATAAATAATAATAAAACTAAATGGTCTGACTTGGACATTTGAAGAAGCATCAAACATCTTTTTTTTTTTGGTAACCCAAACCTGAAGTGATGATTTGTACCAGTACAGTTTAGTTACACATTAACAAAAAAAATTGCTTAGGGTTGTTTTTTTTAAATAAATGATAAGGCCTTTCGGATAAAGCTTTCAATATAACTATAAATATAGATAAAGTTGTAAACAGGTCATATTGAAACTCTTCTTTCACTTTGGAGGACTATGTGAAGGTTCAACCTTCATCTACGATTAACATTTAACTGCTGCACATTTGCAGCTGCTGCAGGTTTTTATCAGAGTTTCAGTCTTCTGCAAGCATCTGTTTTCTTTTCTTTAGCATGATCGATTTAATAATAGTGTTATTTGCAGTAAGTTTCATAATATTAAGAGCAATAAAATACAATTTATTAATGTTGCCATAGTTTAACCATCCAACACTTTGACAATTGTCAGACATAATGATTTCACAGAAAATTGCTTTAAACAGAGCACATTTTGCATTCAGTGTTTTAACTCATACACATTACAGTAGAGTTAATCTTTTATTTATTTTGTAATCTTTTATATAGAAATACAGCTCAGTAAATTTACATGAACTTCTGATCTCAAAGACTGATGTGTTGGAGGTTAGATGGTCCCTGAAACAGTTATATGTTAGTGATATACATTCATTTGATAAAATGAAAATTCAATGCAGTTCTAACTCTAAAACATTTTTTCACATTGCATAAAAATAAATTGTCACAATATATTCAAAGTTCTCTTCATGTTAACAGTATTAAATCAGATAACAAAAGTCAGAAACATGTGACCAAGTTTTCTGATTGGATATCAAATGTGCTTTTTCACCATAAAGCTGTTGAAGTTTTATTAACTCATTATATACTATTTACTTTACCTGTAGTTAACAAAGAAACCAGTGAGCCCTGATAAACCTGTAAACAAGTCATACTATAATCAGCAAACTCTAGTTTTTACTTATGAGAAACAACACTTTTGAGATGATTTTCACTTCATCCTGATCAGTAAATAAAGCAAACTGTTGGGTCACAGATTTTGAAGCCATCATGATAACCATGATGACCTAATAGATCTAGATTTAGATTAAAATTGAATGTACTCAAAAAGATCCTCTGGAAAAGAGTAGAATTCTTGAAACTGAGTTTATTAAACAGCAAACCAGTACTTTTACAACAAAACAACACATGGAAAGCAAGCAAATTGAACCAACGTGAAGCAACACAAACCCCGGGGTGTAGAGCTTTTGAACACAAACAGCAGAGACACAAAGTGACAGACTTATAAAGGAGTCCCCTCCTCCTGTGGTTGGGTACCATTTCATCCTTTGTTCTTTCTTGGTGAGTATTAAGTTTTTACCTTACAAGTATTGTTTCAACTGTCATACTACCCCAATCATTATACGTTCATCAAGATTTTCCCCCTATCAGTTTTTAATAATACTTGGATTTTGTTCCTTTCGTTTAATCTTACGCTGATGCTACATAACTTTCTGGCACTACACCAAAACTTTCCAAGTGCCACTGCTGGCATCCATCATTTTTAATTGGGTCACTTTTGTCAGTTTAATGGCCAAAGTGAGTCCGAAGGTCTGCAGTTAATTATTTTGGCAATTTTGTCGCGTTCACTTGCCAGAAGTAAACTACTATCCATGATAAGAAAGGGTTTTTTTGACCTATGGTGGCTGAGGCGAGAAAACAGTATTAATCAACATGGGTTCATTCTACAAGTGGCACAAACTTCATTAATATAACTATAGACAATATTTGACCTAAATATGTGGGTCTTGTGATTTGAACATGTATGTTAGATGATTATCATAATGATTCCATTATATAAAACACTCCAGTGTAGGTAAAGAGTATATATGCGAGTATATGTCCAGTGTATACAGGAATATCTGTCATATATCATAAAAAATCCACAACAAAACTCTCTAGATCAATGTCCACTAGGTAGCTTGTGATGACTCATTGTTTTCGTGTGAGTGTCACACATTTACTATGTGTGCACTTTATCTTATAGGAAGCTGTGCATTTCCTGTAAAACATAAACGTTATCGTGGCAGTCATTCGCTAATCCTTAAAGTACTTTCTCTGTTTTATTTATTTTATTTTATTTATCATCAGTAATCTTTTTCTTAATAACAACAGATCATTCTGAAATTGTTAGAAAAATTGAACCTTTGAGAGAAAATACAGCTGTCTCATATTGATATGCTATAAATTCCTTAAAGATAATCAATTTTGTCGTCTACATGAACAAAATATAAATTACTGCAAAAAGACTGAAAAAGCTTTTATGTGTTGATTTTGGCATAATACATGATTTACCAGACTGATAGATAAAGCAGTATTTTAACTTATATATGAAGTTTTTTGTAAGATTTACCACAGCTCTTCTCCTTAGTTTGCGTTGCCATCTTAAAGACGTAAATAATACGTAAATAATATGCAATTGAATGAGTTCCATGTTTGAGTGTGACATGGGAACTGCTGGGTGCTTGAAGACATGGAGTGCATATGGTTTAAAAAACACAAACACTTCCAGCATCACAAGAAAAATGAAAGGGGAGGGAACTGAGGAACGAACCCAATGTAGGAGATTTCCCAGAATAATTTTGAGATTTTGGTTGGTCAATATCAGCCAAGGTTTCAGTTGAGCTCATTGTGAAACCTAGCCCCACCTTGTCGTGTGATTTCCCGACACATCTTGACATCCCAGTTTACTTCAGACCCAGCAACACACTCAGACAGAAACTGGTTCATCCCAAAGACAAAACTCCTAAACACAAACTTAACAATGTGGTGTATGCTGTACAGTGTAGCGAGGAATGCCCAGACCTCTTCAGTGGAGAGACCAAACAGCCATGTCCATTTGCATCTAAAGGACAAAGGTCACTCTTTCAAGGATGCCAATGTTCACATTTTGGACATAGACAGATGGTTTGAAAGTGGAGCGAAAGAAGCCATTTATATCCACTGTGAGCGACCATCTTTGAACAGAGGCGGTGGCTTACAAAACCAACTGTTTGGCATCTATAATCCAGTGTTGAGATCCCTTCCCAGACGCCTTAACGCCCACTCACATCCTGGGCCATTTGTCCTCAGGAAATCACATGATAAGGTAGATCTAGGTTTCACTATGAGCTCACCTGAAACCTTGGCCGATTGCGACCCACACCCGTTTTCACACCTTGGCTCATGTGATTAGATAGAGGATCAATAGGGGGTCCAAGTCCCTCTTGGGGGGACACTCCCACAGGGCTTAAATTTGGGACTCTCCACCATTTGAACCTAGAACTGAAGAAGCTTCTCGGATCAGAGGTGAAACGTCTTCAAGCGACTTAAAGAAGTCCAGACGCTTTTCTTTTCAAGCTCCTTAGACTACGATGACCCGGATGACTGAGAACCTGCACAGACGTGTACACGACCTGTTTTCACAATACTATCATTTTAATAATTTTAAAATTATCCAAAGTCTGTTATCACATGTAACTGCTGATTTTAGAATTTTATGGCTTACAGTTTGCTACAGGCAGCATAATGAAACAACTGTTATTGATGAGCAACTTTTGTTGAGATTGATATTTTTTACTGTAATCACAAAAGCAGTTAATCACATTCAACACACTACATTAAGGAAAAAGTCACAAAGGCCTAGAAACCATTTCAACACCCCATAATGACATCTGGGAAAATGTATATTTCCTGACATTCTGGCAAGTTGTAGCTGACCGTTTCTGGCATATGGTGGCATACGGTGCTGCATAAAATATATATCGGTGACTTGCACATTGCCACGGACACCTGCAGTTTAACATTAAGGTATTTGCAGACACTTACGAATTACTTTCTTAGTGTTAGTTAAAATGTTACATGTGTGACTTAAACTAGAAATGGAGGCTATTTCCCTTCATAGTAAAAGGTGTACATTTTGAAACATGGATTAACTTTTACTTTGAAGGTAAACATTCAGAGTTTCTCTTTTTACGGTGCTGTGTGTCCAGTAAACACTTAAGTTTCACTATTGCTCAACAAGTAGTAAATATTTAAATGCAAGTCATTGTCTTCCATGTAACTGCAGTCTACCATGACAGTGTGCTAGTGGAATCACAAGGACGTTTTTGGTGCTGCACTGTATTCTACTTTGTACACATTTTCACGTAGTGATAACCAGAAAGCAACAGCAACCATTTGCCACGTGGTTGGTGAAAACACATTTTTCCGTAGCAACTAGAAGTTGCCGTGGTGTCTAGGTCTGTGTTAGTGAAACCCAAGGAGTAAAGTGCTCTGGTTATAAAGCAATATTATGACCGTCCTATATGTGATGCAATTCCAAAATTGTTGGGTCATATATTTTTAATTAGTTATACAAAAATGACTTCAAATGACATCTCCAGCAATTTAAAAAAAATTTGCAGACAAAATGCAGAGAAAAGCCAGAGAGTCTTTCAGCTCCTCATCAGATGAGAGGCCAGCACAAAAAAGAAGAAGAAGAAAACCAGCAACATGAAGAAGAAGAAAAGCAAAACAAAAAAGCATAAAAAGAAGAAAAAGAAATAAGTACAGTGTACAAATAAAACCATAAATAGAAGTATTTATAATAGAGTTTATCTTAATTCTGTTGTGTTTGGCTTTGATTGTAAATAAAAGTGTTTGTATATATATGCAAACATATATATTATATATATATATTTGTTCATTTTCTAATTTCTCTCTTTTATTACTCAGAGTAGAAAAGCAATATATAAGAACCATTTCATTTAATACGACATAATTTTATTCTTCTTCACTGTAAAATACCTGTACAGGGTACTTGCAACTTGTTGCCCGCAAAATACATGCAGGTACAGAGTACTTGGATCTTATTCATTCCATAACACGACCCAGGGCCCAGAAAGTACAGGGTACTTACAGTGTACTTGTTTCATTTTTTCTTGCAAAAACTTGACTTGTTAGCTGAAATTGTATGCAAGTAAAGGGTACTTGCGTCTTGTTGCCCTCAAATTGCATGCAAGTACAGGGTACTTCCACCTTGTTGCCTGCAAATTGCATGCCATTACAGGGTACTTACAGTGTACTTGTTTCATTATTTCTTGCAAAAACCTGACTTGTTGGCTGAAATTGTATGTAAGTACAGGGTGCTTCCACCTTGTTGCCTGCAATTTGTATGCAAGTAAAGGGTACTTGTGTCTTGTTGCCTGCAAATTGCATGCAAGTACAGGGTACTTCCACCTTGTTGCCTGCGATTTGCATGCAAGTAAAGGGTACTTGTGTCTTGTTGCCCTCAAATTGCAAGCAAGTACAGGGTACTTCCACTTTGTTGCCTGCAAATTGCATGCCATTACAGGGTACTTACAGTGTACTTGTTTCATTATTTCTCACAAAAACCTGACTTGTTGCCTGCAAATTGCATTGCAAGATGCAAGTAAAGGGTACTTGCATCTTGTTGTCTCATGCAAGTACAGGGTACTTACAGTGTACTTGTTTCATTATTTCTTGCAAAAACTTGACTTGTTAGCTGAAATTGTATGCAAGTAAAGGGTACTTGCGTCTTGTTGCCCTCAAATTGCATGCAAGTACAGGGTACTTCCACCTTGTTGCCTGCAAATTGCATGCCATTACAGGGTACTTACAGTGTACTTGTTTCATTATTTCCTGCAAAAACCTGACTTGTTGGCTGAAATTTTTATGTAAGTACAGAGTGCTTCCAACTTGTTGCCTGCGATTTGTATGCAAGTAAAGGGTACTTGTGTATTGTTGCCCTCAAATTGCATGCAAGTACAGGGTACTTCCACCTTGTTGCCTGCGATTTGCATGCAAGTAAAGGGTACTTGTGTCTTGTTGCCCTCAAATTGCAAGCAAGTACAGGGTACTTCCACTTTGTTGCCTGCAAATTGCATGCCATTACAGGGTACTTACAGTGTACTTGTTTCATTATTTCTCACAAAAACCTGACTTGTTGCCTGCAAATTGCATTGCAAGATGCAAGTAAAGGGTACTTGCATCTTGTTGTCTCATGCAAGTACAGGGTACTTACAGTGTACTTGTTTCATTATTTCTTGCAAAAACTTGACTTGTTAGCTGAAATTGTATGCAAGTAAAGGGTACTTGCGTCTTGTTGCCCTCAAATTGCATGCAAGTACAGGGTACTTCCACCTTGTTGCCTGCAAATTGCATGCCATTACAGGGTACTTACAGTGTACTTGTTTCATTATTTCCTGCAAAAACCTGACTTGTTGGCTGAAATTTTTATGTAAGTACAGAGTGCTTCAACCTCGTTGCCTGCAATTTGTATGCAAGTAAAGGGTACTTGCGTCTTGTTGCCCTCAAATTGCTTGGCAACTACAGGGTACTTACAGTGTACTTGTTTCATTATTTCTTGCAAAAACCTGACTTGTTAGCTGAAATTGTATGCAAGTAAAGGGTACTTGCGTCTTGTTGCCCTCAAATTGCATGCAAGTACAGGGTACTTCCACCTTGTTGCCTGCAAATTGCATGCGACAACAGGGTACTACAGTGTACTTGTTTCATTATTTCTCACAAAAACCTGACTTGTTGCCTGCAAATTGCATTGCAAGACGAAAGTAAAGGGTACTTGCATCTTGTTGCCCTCAAATTGCATGCAAGTACAGGGTACTTCCACCTTGCTGCCTGCAAATTGCATGCGACAACAGGGTACTTACAGTGTACTTGTTTCATTATTTCTTGGAAAAACCTGACTCGTTTCTTGCAAATTGTGTGTAAGTACAGGGTGCTTCCAACTTGTTGCCTGCGATTTGTATGCAAGTAAAGGGTACTTGTGTATTGTTGCCCTCAAATTGCATGCAAGTACAGGGTACTTCCACTTTGTTGCCTGCAAATTGCATTGCAAGACGAAAGTAAAGGGTACTTGCATCTTGTTGCCCTCAAATTGCATGCAAGTACAGGGTACTTCCACCTTGCTGCCTGCAAATTGCATGCGACAACAGGGTACTTACAGTGTACTTGTTTCATTATTTCTTGGAAAAACCTGACTCGTTTCTTGCAAATTGTGTGTAAGTACAGGGTGCTTCCAACTTGTTGCCTGCGATTTGTATGCAAGTAAAGGGTACTTGTGTATTGTTGCCCTCAAATTGCATGCAAGTACAGGGTACTTCCACTTTGTTGCCTGCAAATTGCATGCCATTACAGGGTACTTACAGTGTACTTGTTTCATTATTTCTTGCAAAAACCTGACTTGTTGGCTGAAATTGTATGTAAGTACAGAGTGCTTCAACCTCGTTGCCTGCAATTTGTATGCAAGTAAAGGGTACTTGCGTCTTGTTGCCCTCAAATTGCTTGGCAACTACAGGGTACTTACAGTGTACTTGTTTCATTATTTCTTGCAAAAACCTGACTTGTTAGCTGAAATTGTATGCAAGTAAAGGGTACTTGCGTCTTGTTGCCCTCAAATTGCATGCAAGTACAGGGTACTTCCACCTTGTTGCCTGCAAATTGCATGCGACAACAGGGTACTTACAGTGTACTTGTTTCATTATTTCTCACAAAAACCTGACTTGTTGCCTGCAAATTGCATTGCAAGACGAAAGTAAAGGGTACTTGCATCTTGTTGCCCTCAAATTGCATGCAAGTACAGGGTACTTCCACCTTGCTGCCTGCAAATTGCATGCGACAACAGGGTACTTACAGTGTACTTGTTTCATTATTTCTTGGAAAAACCTGACTCGTTTCTTGCAAATTGTGTGTAAGTACAGGGTGCTTCCACCTTGTTGCCTGCAATTTGTATGCAAGTAAAGGGTACTTGCGTCTTGTTGCCCTCAAATTGCATGGCAAGTACAGGGAACTTAAAGTGTACTTGTTTCATTGTTTCTTGCAAATACCTGGCTGCTAAACACACATAAGTAGGGAGACAACCCTGTATTAGTCGACATTAAATTTTGTCCTTTGAGATTTCAACACAAGACTGGAAATAATATTAAGATTTAAACCTTTAGATCCAGGTTGTTCTTTTAATTTAACAACACCACCCAGAGTCCACGTTATCATCAACAGACACATTCATCCTGGGGGAAAATAAGTGAGGGGGACCATCAGAGTTAAGCCGGGTTTGCTGGCTGCAGAGGTTTGGAGAAACTTTCTCCCTCTCATCAAACATGTCCTGTTTTAAGTGTTCTGTTACCCACTGAAGCACACATCTTGTCAGAAAGATCAGAAAGTCTGAAGCTCATTGCAGGGATCAAGCAGGACTGAGAATCTTCACCAGCAGCACCCTCAGAGGGAAATCTTCAAATCTCCACCGTAGGCTCACCCCAGAAGATGGACAAACCCAGCACTTTATGAACAGTGTGAACAAACTCCCAGGCCTCTGGTAGAGGACCCGAGCTTGAAGGGTTGACCGCCCGCAGGGGCAAGCGAGGAATTTTTACATATATATATTTATATATGTATGTATATATTTATACACACACACACACACACACATATGTATATACAGATATATATATATTGGACTCTTTGTTCATTTGTTCATTTTGTAATTTCTCTCCTTTAGTACTCAGAAATGAAATATATAAGAACCATTCCATTTAATATGACATAATTTTATTCTTCTTCACTGTAAAATACCTGTACAGGGTACTTGCACCCTGTTGCCCGCAAAATGCATGCAAGTATGGGGTATTTGCATGCAACAGGTCAGATTTTTACAAGAAACAATAAAACAAGTACACTGTAAGTACCCTGTACTTTCTGGGCCGCGGGTCGTGTTATGGAGTGACTAAGGTGCAAGTACACTTAAGTACAGTGTACTTGTGCCTTACTTGCATCGTGTTATAAGGTGCTACAGAAATGCCATTGATTTATATAGTTGAAGAATTGTGGCTTTATAGTTGACTGGGAGATTAAAGTGGTAGAGCCCCTCTGTCCACTATTGAAAAGTCACTGATTTATAGCTGACTGGCAGATGATATCTAAAAATCATGGATGTATTGCATACCGGGAGACAATCCTATATTAGTTGACATTAAATGTTGTCCTCTGAGATTTCAACACAAGACTGGGGATAATATTAAACTAAAGATTGAAACATTTAGATCCAGGTTGTTTTAATTTAACAACAACACCCAGAGTCCACATTATCATCGACAGACACATTCATCCTGGGGGAAAATAAGTGAGGGGGACCATCAGAATTAAGCCGGGTTTGCTGGCTGTAGAGGTTTGGAGAAACTTTCTCCCTCTCATCAAACATGTCCTGTTTTAAGTGTTCTGTTACCCACTGAAGCACACATCTTGTCAGAAAGATCAGAAAGTCTGAAGCTCATTGCAGGGATCAAGCAGGACTGAGAATCTTCACCAGCAGCACCCTCAGAGGGAAATGTTCAAATCTCCACTGTAGGCTCACCCCAGAAGATGGACAAACCCAGCACTTTATGAACAGTGTGATAGTGACCTTTGCTTTGTGTATGTTAGACATACTGCATGTTTAGACCTGAAGCATTCAGCATCTTTATATCTCTGGCAGATTTCTCTTGCACTTGTTTATACATTACAGTTTACTTTAGTTACACAATAGCAATGGAAAACCAGCATAGGGTTGTTTGTTTTAATATAAATGATAAGTCTTTCAGATAAAGCTTTCAATATAACTATAAATGTAGATAAAGTTGTAAACAAGTAATATTGAAACCAGCAAACTCTTCTTTCACTTTTGAGGACCACGTGAAGGTTTGACCTTCATCTACGATTAATATTTAACTCATACACATTACAATAGAGTTAATCTTTTATTTTTATGAAACAAAAAAAAAGTTGAGTACAGTTCAGTAAATTTACATCAACTGTTGATCTCAAAGACTCTGCAGATTTACATGTTCTACAAACAGAAAATAATTCATATACACTGTGTTTGTCTGTTAGTGAGTCAGCAGTTTTTATTTGGTGATGATTCCTGGCTGATGTCTTGGAGCTTACAAGATCCTTGAAACAGTTATATTTTAGTGATTTCTCCTGATACATGCTCAATCATCCAGGTAAGAAAATCCCAAAAGGTTGATTCTGTTCATATAGACGTAACGTTTTCAGTGGGAGAAACGTTTCGTCACTATGTCCAGACTAAGGGAATCAACTTTTTGGGATATTACTGAATACATACACATTTGATAAAACAATGTGATTTAATGCAATTCTAACTCTAAAACATTTTTTGCACATTGCATAAAATTAAATTGTGACAATACATTCAAAGTTGTCTTCATGTTAACAGCATAAAATCAATAACAAAATTCAGAAACATGTGACAAAGTTTTCTGATTGGAGATCACATGTGCTTTTTTTTCACCATAAAGCTGTTGAAGTTTTATTAACCACTTATATACTATTTCTTTGCCTGTAGTTAACAAAGACACCAGTAAAACCTGATAAACAAGTCATACTATAATCAGCAAACTCACCTGCTTCCACCTTTGAGAAACATGTGAAGCTTTGCACTTCATCCTTATCAGTTAATAAAGCAAACTCGATAGGTCAATGTAAACTAGGTAGCTTGTGATGACTCATTGTTTAGGTGTGACTCTCACACAGTTACTATGTGTGCACTTTATCTTATAGTAAGCTGAGCATTTCCTCTAAAACATAAACATTATCGTGGCAGTCATTCGCTAATCCTACAGCGCTTTCCCTTTTTTATTTATTTATTTTATTTTATTTATTTATCATCAGAGCAGTGATCTTTTTCTTAATAACAACAGATCACTCTTACATTCTTTAAAAAACAAAGCTTTGAGAGAAAATACAACTGTCTCATAATGATATGCTATAAGTTCCTTAAAAAGAAACAAAAGTGTTGTCTACATGTACAAAATATAAATTACTGTTTATTCTTGTAAAAAGACTGAAAAAGCTGTTATGTTTTGTTTTTAGCATAATAAATTTACCAAACTGAGAGATAAAGCAGTATTTTAACTTACATATCAAGTTCTCTGTGAAGATTTGCCAGAGCTCTTCTTCTTAGTTTGCGTTGCCATCTTAAAGATGTAGATAATACTTGTTGAATGAGTTCTGATGTTTGAATGTGACATGGGAACTGCTGCTTAATTTGAAGACATCTAGTGCACATGGTTTAAAAAACACAAACAAGGGGAGGGACGGAGGAACTCAAGTTTGGAGATTTCACAGAATTATTTTAGTTGAGATTTTGGTTGTAACCCATTTATTGCCCTTTTTGAACAAGAGTCTGCACAATAGTTACTTGAGGTGGAGTCACTGTGGCAACCTCACGCCCACACACCGACTGGACGTGACTGCAAGCACACACTCCTGCACTTTTTACTAACCAGGTAGCTCCAGTGTTAATGATCTATTCAAATTAAAGTAAATCCAACCATGTAGCTATGAATGATAAGACAAACATCTTAACATCTTGTAGTTCTACAACATCTCTTATCAGGTTCTTTTGCACGCAACAAGTCAGGTTTTTGCAAGAAAAAATGAAACAAGTACACTGTAAGTATCCTGTACTTACGTGCATTTTGCGGGCAACAAGTCAGATTTTTTAGGAAATAATGAAACAATTGCACTGCAAGTACCCTGTACTTTCCAGAGCGCAGGTTGTGTTATGGAGTGACTAAGGCACAAGTACCCTGTACTTTTGTGCAATTTGCAGGCAACAAGTCATGTTTTTGCAGGAAACAATGAAATAATTACACTGTAAGATCTACTACTAAGGCATAAGGACCCTAAACTTGCATGCAATTTGCAGGCAACAAGGCCCAAGTACTTTATTCTTTCCGGGGTGCGGGAAATTAAAATTAACCATGTTATCAATGGTAGACCTAAAAGCGTATTAGCACCCTGCAATTTTGAAACCATTTCTTTTATTTTTCCTTTTTCAAACAAGCAATTAGTACTACACTCTCTGGCCATTTTATTAGGTACACCTTGCTGGGACTGTTGGTGCTTATAAACATTTCTCAGAGATTTCTGTCCATATTGATGTAATAACATCACATAACTGTTCCAGATTTGTCAGCTGCACATTCATCATCCAAATCTCCTGTTGCACGGCATCCTAAAGATGTTCTCCTGGATTGAGACCTGATACAAATAGATGCCATTTGAATACAGTGACCAAGGACCATTTATAAATGTTATTGTTTGCAAACCTGCCACAGTATTCTGAGGATGACTGCAGTCAGTCACTGCAGAAAGAATGTGTCCACCCCATGTGTCCTATCTGATTAGACGTGTATGGGAATGGACACATTTGCATTTGCAGATCCCACTTTAGAAGGTGTCATGGTGACTCCATCTTTATGTTTTTGATTATAAGGTTCTTTTATTTAGTGGTTCTTCATGGTTTTGCCTTTTGTATTTCTAGTTCCCTTTGTTATTCTTTAGTACTTCAGTTATTCTTCTAGCCCTTAGGTTCTGTCACTGTGCCACCCTTGTGTTCCTTATGTTACGTCTAGTGTTCCTGGTTTCTATGTTCATGTATTTCCTGTTTTACTTTGACAGTCCCGTGTCCTGCGTCAGAGTATTCTGTTTTGCTTCCTCCCCGTCTCTGATTTTGTTTTGTAGTGTTTTGTGCCGCCAACAATAAAGGTTCGCTTTTTTGTTAATAATTTTGTGTCTGCATTTGGGTCCACTCTCCCTCTCCTCTCCACACAGTCTGCCAGCTCAGACCGTGACAGAAGGGAGCTTTGTCAAGCTAAGTCTAATCAGTATTGGATGGCTCGTCGGTTGATCCAATGTAATGCAAGTTTACTCAGCTAATGTTTTCTCGGGATGGTGAATTAGATTGATATCATTATTGGTATTGTTGTATCAATACAATATTGCAATGCTATGCTGTAGTGATTTACAATACCATACCACCACTTCATAAATACAGGTTTTATTCATATACTGTACCTCAGCAATGATACTGCTGAAGGACTCTCTTATCGACATTGTGACACTTCAGTTTCTCTGACAGACTCATGGTTTTAATATACGTTTTTAGAAGGCACTTGTATCTGTGAACCACCTGGTCAGTAGTCACTAAAAAAAGAAAAGAAGCAAACATTAAAAATATTCAGTTAGTTTTCTGATTTTGTTGTTTTAGTACTGTATCAAAACTTTTTACACATTTTTTATTTAAGGATTTTATTCCCATGTGAATAGATTTGAAATAGAAACATATGTATAGTGTTTGCTTAACAAACACACAAAGACTAAAATTAATGGGACTTAATCTGACTCAAAAACAAAGTAAGTAAAACTTGTTAAATACATTGTTAACTGATGCAGTTTCATCACGTCAGTCAGAGAGCCAGTAGTAATTCAGTAATAATGGGGTTTAGTATAATCATAATAAGAATAACAATTATTATTATAATTATTATTTATGTTTGTTATTAAACACTTTTTGGTTGGTGTAAGCCAAAAGATGTCATTTTTGGTAGAGCAAGGTTAACAAACTGAAATCTGTAAGGGACACTGGTGTTGTGACTGACTAAATGTAGAATACAGATTGGTATGCATAAATGTTTTAGCATCCGTTAATCAGGTTTTTCAAAATACCCACTAAATTTTGCCAAATGGTTGCAGTTGCCTTTCCTATGTGGGGTAGAGGAGGATGATGATGATGATGATGACAATGATGATGACGATGAACTTGAAATGGTTGGTAAAGAAGATGAAGAGGAAGATGCAGTATGCTTTTCTTTTCTCACTGCGTCTTTAAAACAAAAAATTTAAAGAATTAGGGACCGTTATTTTCTTGATGTCCATCGTCAGTCCGTCATCAGTATTTTCAACTTTTGCACATTTGTGTTACTAACTTTGTTCAAACCTTTACAAACACAATGGTTTTTGCACTTTCAAAAATGTTCAACTGTGAATTAGGCTGAATGGCTTAGACATTTATGCTGCACACCAGGTTTTCTCCACTTCTAGTGAGTCACTCTTGCCCTTTATCTTTGAATAACCTAAAATAACAATTATCATTGTGTTTCAAGATTGGGTGTGTGAGGACCCGAGATGCAAAGGCAAGTGGAGGTTTACCAAAAGGTCAGCCCTTTTAGTGAGCTGATGAAAATCAACCTCAGGCAAAACACAAAATTTAATAGAAAACCAATGCAAACTAATTAAGCTCAAATGGGAACAGAGACACTAGGGCATGAAATCTAGGAAACAGAATGGTGATAGAGAAATGAACACCACATTATGACAAAGACAGAAGTGAAGACAGTACTATAAATAAGAACAACCCCAGGTTTCTCTTCAGTACTGTAGCCAGGCTGACAAAAAGTCAAAGCACTGTTGAGCCAACCATCCCTTTAAGCCTAACTAGTAATGACTTCATGAACTTCTTCACAAATAAAATTACCAATAATCATCCCACAGATGTAATATTATCTACAGTTACTTTTAGTACCATTGATATTCATTTAGACTCTTTTTCTCCAATTAATCTTTCTGAGTAAACTTCAATAATTACTTCCTCCAAACCATCATCGTGTCTTTTAGACCCCATTCCTACAAAACTGCTCAAAGAAGTCCTGCCATTAACACTAGAATTACTGAGCCTTTTTTCCCTGGTGCAAGTCCCTACTACTAGATTTACTGGCCTGCGCAGATTTGCGTAAATTCCCCCCAACCTTAACACCTCTTGGCACCCCGCTGAGATTTTCACAGGTCGTCAGCTCCATTGTTCTCCTGCTTTTGTTGTGCAAACACACCCTCCCCCAACCCCTAACCATGAGAGATTCAAGTTTTTCCTTCCCTGCAAGGCTGCTTTCCTTCCTTACCTGCCTGCATGCCTGTCCATAAACATATATACACAGAGTTGTACATATATTTATATATTTATATAGCCACACCTTATATAATATGCATAAAGTCTAGTTATACACACAGACACATCTATATCATATACACACACACACACACATATATATATATATACATACACATATATGTGTGTGTGTGTATATATAGATATAGATGTGTGTGTATAACTATGTATGTATGTATATATGTATATATATATAAAATATGTATATATGTATATATATATAAAATGTTTGTATAGTGCACTTTCTATACCGTGCTCTGTCCACTTTTTGCAATGACAATGCAGATTTTCTACTTGTGGGACAAATAAATGCAGATTTGCTGTGTGTGTGTGTGTGTGTGTGTGTGTGTGTGTGTGTGTGTGTGTGTGTGTGTGCGCAACATTGGCATTTGTTTACTCAGATCCAAGGCAGGCCAAACCTCTGTGTTACAACCTACATACAAAAGACAGACATTCACATTATATGGGTACACAAGTCTGTTTTATTTCAAAGTGTTTCAAGCTTTACAGGGTTTGCAGACCCAGTGTCCATCATCCCTGCATTTGGCACAGGTGAATTTCTTACATGTTGCACACGTAAATCTGCTGCGATTCCTGTTGCAGCTCTCTTGCACCTGGCACTGTGTTGTCTTTACAGTCCCTGGCACAGCACCTGCCTCTGTGCTAAGATTTCCTTGTGCTGCATGAATCGGCAACGAAGTTGCTGAGCTAGAAGACGCAGAAACAATCTTCTTTTGCCTGTCCACCCTGTACATGCCTTGTACAAAATGTAGGCATTCACTGCCGCCAGGTCCAGCATATTGTAGAAAACCGCTACTGGCCACCTGCGTGTTGCTGATCTTACAGAATACATCCGTGCCATTTGGTCCAACACGTCTACACCACACTGTAAAAGCAGAGCGAGAGAGTCATGAGTATATGTTTTTTCTATAGGCCTGTATAGCACACATCAGAAAACATTGTAGCACTGGTGTAAATTGTACACACATTCACATACCTTCATGTGGTTGTAGTCTGTGATCGTGTTGGGTTTCCTCTTTCTGCCGTCACCGATCGTCACGTCTTGGTGCATGGAACTTAGAACACACACAGTCTTGGTTTTTTAGGTGCATAAATTGTCAAGGACACACTGCCACTTCTAAGCACTGAAGTGGAGAATACCTCTCGCTTTGCAGTATCTTTTGCAAGTTGAGGAAGTTCACGCTGGACTTTATTCACCGTGCCCAGTAATGTTGTTTTGCGCTGCAGCAGTCTGTGCGACAGTGACAGTGAAGTAAAGAAATTGTCCAGACATTTCTTCCATCATCCAAAAACGGCTCCATCAGTTTCATGACCACGTTCTCTGCCAGCCTCTCTCCCTTCTGACGACTGGGGTCCTTTCCCAAGTAAGGAGATGCACTGCAGACATATTTGGTGTCCAAATCCGTGGCCATCCAGAACTTGATCCCAAATTTGTCTGGCTTGGTTGCAATATACTGGGTGAATGGACAACGAACCTTGGTAGGGAACAGCTGTTCATCTATGGTCATGTGTTCCCCTGAGTGAAACTCTTAGCACAGTTCTCATTGAACCGTGTCCAGATGTCGGAGATCGCTGCAAATTTGTCTGTTTTCACCCGTTCTGCCGCGTGTCCCTGTCATCAAATCGAAGGTGTTGCATAATTGAAATGAATCTATCTCGGGGCATTGTCTCTTTGATTAGTGGCACCAGAAAACTTTCTGACCAGCAATCCACAATGGCACCAACAGGACACATGATTGCTCTTACAAACAGGATTGAAATGAATGCCATAAGTTCATGAACTTAAAGCATAAAGTCTAGTTATACACACAGACACATCTATATCATACATATATATATATATATATATATATATATATATATATATATATATATATATATATATATATATATATATATAGCAGATCCCGGGAACAACATCGGAGATCTCTGTCCAGAAGAGCGCAGTCCTAGGAACAGCTAAGATACTGCGCAGGACCCTCAAGCTCCCAGGCCTCTGGTAGAGGACCCGAGCTTGAAGGATAAACCGCCCACAGGGGCGTGCTGGGTGTTTTTTTTTTTATATATGTGTGTGTGTGTGTGTGTGTATACACACACACACACACACACACACACACACACACGTAGACAGATAGATATGTGTGTGTGTGTGTGTATACATACACCAATATTTTTGAATACACGTGTCCATATTTATGTTTCCAGATTGTTTGTATAGTGCACTTTCTATACCGTGCTCTGTCCACTTTTTGCAATGACAATGCAGATTTTCCACTTGTGGGACAAATAAATGCAGATGTGTGTGTGTGTGTGTGTGTGTGTGTGTGTGTGTGTGTGTGTGTGTGTGTGTGTGTGTGTGTGTGTGTGTGTGTGTGTGTGTGTGTGTGTGTGTGTGTGTGTGTGTTTGTGCAACATTGGCATTTGTTTACTTAGATCCAAGGCAGGCCAAACCTCTGTGTTACAACCTACATACAAAAGACAGACATTCACAATATATGGGTACACAAGTCTGTTTTATTTCAAAGTCTTTCAAACTTTGAAACGAACCTTGTAGGGAACAGCTGTTCCCTACCAAGCATTCTTGCAGCTGGCAACAACGGTCGTGCATTCAGTATAGTTGTGACTTCCGCAAAAAATGTGGTCAAAATCTCATGAGTAAGTTGAAGCATTTCTATCAGGCATTTCTGAAAGTTGTAACACAGAGGTTTGGCCTGCCTTGGATCTGAGCAACTCTGAGTGAGCAAATGCAAATGTGCCAGGCCTCAAGGACAATGGGTGGTTTGCACAACAAAAGCTGTAGGAGAAACAAGCTGACGACCTGTGAAAATCTCAGCAGGGGTGCTTAACACCTCGGGACTTGCACCAGAAAATAAAAAAGCCAGTAATTCTAGGGGGTATTGGGTTTAGGGAAGTTACGCAAATTTGCGCAGGATAGTAAATCTAGTGTTAATTAATGCTTCAGTCTTAAATATGATCAACCTATCTCTAATAATCGGCTATGTACCACAGGCCTTCATGCTGGCAGTAGTTAAACCTTTACTTAAAAAGCCATTTCTATACCCAGCTGGCTAATTATAGGCCAATCTCCAACCTTCCTTCCTTTTAAAAAATTCTTGAAAGAGTAGTTGTCAAACAGCTAACAGATCATCTGCAGAGGAATGGCTTATTTGAAGAGTTTCAGTCAGGTTTCAGAGCTCATGACACCACAGAAACAGCTTGGAGTCCAACCTTGGAGTCATTTTTGACCAGAATATGTTCCTCAATGCCCATATTAAACAAATATGTAAGACTGCTTTCTTCAATTTGCTCAATATCTCTAAAATTAGAAATATCCTGTCTCGGAGTGATGCTGAAAAATTAGTTCATGCATTTATTACTTCCAGGCTGGACTACTGTAATTCATTATTGAAGAAAAAGAAATAAGTACTGTATACAAATAAAACCATAAATAGAAGTATTTATTGTAGAGTTTATCTTAATTCTGTTGTGTTTGGCTTTGGCTTTGATAGCAAATAAAAGTGTATTATATACATATGCAAACATATATATTATATATGTATATCGGAGTCTTTGTTCATTCTGTAATTTTGTAATTATATATGTATATATATCATGGAAAGACAGGCCCCTGGATGGTATGTACCACTGGCAGATAGCGGAGGTGGCTGATCTCCAGAAATCCTACTAGTGGCTGGACAAAGCTGGACTGAAAGACAGCACAGAGGCACTAATCATGGCAGCACAGGAACAAGCTCTGAGCACAAGATCCATAGAGGCTGGGGTCTATCACACCAGGCAAGACCCCAGGTGCAGGCTGTGTAAAGATGCCCCTGAGACAATCCAGGACATAACAGCAGGGTGCAAGATGCTAGCAGGCATAGTGTACAGGAACATCTGTGCCGAGTATAACCTGGAAGTCCCGAGGTCAAAATGGGAGACGCCCCCAAGGGTGGTGGAGAATGACCGAGCTAAGATCCTGTGGGACTTCCAGATACAGACGGACAAAATGGTGGTGGCTAACCAACAGGACATAGTGGTGGTAGACAAAAAGAAGAAGACGGCTGTAGTGATCGATGTAGCGGTCCCGAATAACAGCAACATCAGGAAGAAGGAACACGAGAACCTAAAGAAATACCAAGAGAAGAGCTCGAGAAGATGTGCAGGGTGAAGGTAACGGTGGTCACAGTGGTAATCGGAGCACTAGGTGCGGTGACTCCCAAGCTAGGCGAGTGGCTCCAGCAGATCCTGGCAAAACATTGGTGATCTCTGTCCAGAATAGAGCAGTCCTAGGAACAGCTAAGATACTGCGCAGGACCCTCAAGCTCCCAGGCCTCTGGTAGAGGACCTGAGCTTGAAGGGTTGACCGCCCGCAGGGGCGAGCGAGGAATTTTTACATATATATATATTTATATATGTATGTATATATTTATACACACACACACACACACACACATATATATATACAGATATATATATATATTGGACTCTTTGTTCATTTGTTCATTTTGTAATTTCTCTCCTTTAGTACTCAGAAATGAAATATATAAGAACCATTCCATTTAATATGACATAATTTTATTCTTCTTCACTGTAAAATACCTGTACAGGGTACTTGCACCCTGTTGCCCGCAAAATGCATGCAAGTACAGGGTATTTGCATGCAACAGGTCAGATTTTTACAAGAAACAATAAAACAAGTACACTGTAAGTACCCTGTACTTTCTGGGCCGCGGGTCGTGTTATGGAGTGACTAAGGTGCAAGTACACTTAAGTACAGTGTACTTGTGCCTTACTTGCATCATGTCGTAAGGTGCTACAGAAATGCCATTGATTTATATAGTTGAAGAATTGTGGCTTTATAGTTGACTGGGAGATTAAAGTGGTAGAGCCCCTCTGTCCACTATTGAAAAGTCACTGATTTATAGCTGACTGGCAGATGATATCTAAAAATCATGGATGTATGGTTGACCGGGAGACAATCCTATATTAGTCGACATTAAATTTTGTCCTCTGAGATTTCAACACAAGACTGGAGATAATATTAAGATTTAAACCTTTAGATCCAGGTTGTTCTTTTAATTTAACAACACCACCCAGAGTCCACATTATCATCAACAGACACATTCATCCTGGGGGAAAATAAGTGAGGGAGACCATCAGAGTTAAGCCGGGTTTGCTGGCTGTAGAGGTTTGGAGAAACTTTCTCCCTCTCATCAAACATGTCCTGTTTTAAGTGTTCTGTTACCCACTGAAGCACACATCTTGTCAGAAAGATCAGAAAGTCTGAAGCTCATTGCAGGGATCAAGCAGGACTGAGAATCTTCACCAGCAGCTCCCTCAGAGGGAAATGTTCAAATCTCCACTGTAGGCTCACCCCAGAAGATGGACAAACCCAGCACTTTATGAACAGTGTGATAGTGACCTTTGCTTTGTGTATGTTAGACATACTGCATGTTTAGACCTGAAGCATTCAGCATCTTTATATCTCTGGCAGATTTCTCTTGCACTTGTTTATACATTACAGTTTACTTTAGTTACACAATAGCAATGAAAAAACTGCTTAGGGTTGTTTTTTTAATATAAATGATAAAGTCTTTCAGATAAAGCTTTGATTATAACTGTAAATGTAGATAAAGTTGTAAACAAGTCATATTAAAACCAGCAAACTCTTCTTTCACTTTTGAGGATGACGTGAAGGTTTGACCTTCATCTACGATTAATATTTAACTGCTGCACATTTGCAGCTGCTGCAGGTGTTTATCATTTTCAGTCTTCTGCAATCTGTTTATATGTGAAGGTCACATATTTCTTTTCTTTAGCATGATCGATTTAATAATAGTGTTATTTGCAGTAAGCAATAAAATACAATTTATTAACGTTGCCATAGTTTAACCATCAAACACTTTGACAACTGTCAGACATAATGATTTCACAGAAAATTGCTTTAAACAGAGCAGATTTTGCACTCAGTGTTTTAACTCATACACATTACAATAGAGTGAATCTTTTATTTTTATCAAACAAAAAAAGGTTGAGTATATTTTAATAATATAGAAATACAGTTCAGTAAATTTACATCAACTGTTGATCTCAAAGACTCTGCAGATTTACATGTTCTACAAACAGAAAATAATTCATATACACTGTGTTTGTCTGTTAGTGAGTCAGCAGTTTTTATTTGGTGATGATTCCTGGCTGATGTCTTGGAGCTTAGATGATCCTTGAAACAGTTATATTTTAGTGATTTATCCTGATACATGCTCAATCATCCAGGTAAGAAAATCCCAAAAGGTTGATTCTGTTCATATAGACGTAACGTTTTCAGTGGGAGAAACGTTTCGTCACTATGTCCAGATTAAGAGAATCAACCTTTTGGGATATTACTGAATACATACACATTTGATAAAACAATGTGATTCAATGCGATTCTAACTCTAAAACATATTTTGCACATTGCATAAAATTAAATTGTGACAATACATTCAAAGTTGTCTTCATGTTAACAGCATAAAATCAATAACAAAATTCAGAAACATGTGACAAAGGTTTCTGATTGGAGATCACATGTGCTTTTTTTTTCACCATAAAGCTGTTGAAGTTTTATTAACCACTTATATACTATTTCTTTGCCTGTAGTTAACAAAGACACCAGTAAAACCTGATAAACAAGTCATACTATAATCAGCAAACTCACCTGCTTCCACCTTTGAGAAACATGTGAAGCTTTGCACTTCATCCTTATCAGTTAATAAAGCAAACTCGATAGGTCAGTGTAAACTAGGTAGCTTGTGATGACTCATTGTTTAGGTGTGACTCTCACACAATTACTATGTGTGCACTTTATCTTATAGTAAGCTGAGCATTTCCTCTAAAACATAAACATTATCGTGGCAGTCATTCGCTAATCCTACAGCGCTTTCCCTTTTTTATTTATTTATTTTATTTTATTGATTTATCATCAGAGCAGTGATCTTTTTCTTAATAACAACAGATCACTCTTACATTCTTAAAAAAAACAAAGCTTTGAGAAAAAATACAGCTGTCTCATAATGATATGCTATAAGTTCCTTAAAAATAATCAATATTGTTGTCTACATGTACAAAATACAAATTACTGTTTGTAAAAAGATAGAAAAAGCTGTTATGTGTTGAATTTAGCATAATAAATGATTTACCAAACTGAGAGATAAAGCAGTATTTTAACTTACATATCAAGTTCTCTGTAAAGATTTACCAGAGCTCTTCTCCTTAGTTTGTGTTGCCATTTTAAAGATGTAGATAATACTTGTTGAATGAGTCCCGATGTTTGAGTGTGACATGGGAACTGCTGGTTGCTTTGAAGACATGTAGTAAAACATGGTTTGAAAAAACAAACATTGAAAAATGAAAGGGGAGGGACGGAGGAACGAACCCAATATAGGAGATTTCCGAGAATTATTTTGGTTGAGATTTTGGTTGTGAGCCATTGTTGTGAGATTTGTTTATGTTGCCCTAGTAAGACTACCATAGGTCACTAGAGGTCGCTGGGGGACAGTCTATGTGTATATGTTTCAGAAAATTGATGTAGCCATGTACACTGCTGCTACGGTTCAATAAAAGCCGTTTGTGCCGAAGAAACCCTGTGTCTTATTACCTCCTATCACGACAGTCATTTCCTTATTTACTGTGTAATTCCAGTTTCTTTGCATTCCTGTTGGTTTTCTTTGTTCTTCTTGTTTGTTTTTTTCGGGGTTTTTTTTTATTTTTCAGGAAGACTAACTTACTCAAAATAAGCCCACAGACTAGCAATTTTGATGGCCAGTAATTAAAGTAGATTAATGCACTTAATCCTTTTTTTGGCTGATTAACTGGTATTTAAATCTTTGTTAATGCCACGTGACCTTATTTAAGAATTTAGTTTTACCTGTTGTACAGGGTGGGCCATTTATATGGATACACCGCAATAAAATGGGAATGGTTGGTGATATTAAAGTCCTGTTTGTGGCACATTAGTATATGTGAGGGGGCAAACTCCTCAAGATGGGTGGTGACCATGGTGGCCATTTAGAAGTCGGCCATCTTGGATACAACTTTTGTTTTTTCAATAGGAAGAGGGCCACGTGCCACATCAAACTTATTGCTAATGTCACAAGAAAAACAATGGTGTGCTTGGTTTCAACATAACTTTATTCTTTCATGAGTTATTTACAAGTTTCTCTTTGTTCACAGCCATTGACATGTTGAATAGGTTAACACGTGAGGAGCGGATCGAAATTGTGTTGATATCTGGTGAACGCAGTAACCGGGTCATTGTAGCAGTTTTCAATGCAAGACACCCTACGAGACCACCCATCTCCCATGCCACAGTTAGCAAACTGCTTGCTAAGTTTCGTAAAACTGGTTCAGTGTTGGATTTGCCAAAATGTCGATGCAAGAAAACTGTCACTAATGAAGAAACATCAGTGGCTGTCCTAGCTTCATTCAGCAAGAGCCCACAGCGTAGCACTCGCCGCATGTCACTGGAGAGTGGCATTAGTCGAACATCCCTTCGGTGGATATTAGCTACTCACAAATGGCACCCTTACAAACTCCAGCTACTGCAGCATCTCAACGAGGATGACCCAGATCGGTGCACAGAATTTGCAGAATGGGCAAAACAAAAATTGGAACAGGACCCTCAGTTCACGCAGAAGATTTTGTTCAGTGATGAGGCAAACTTTTATGTGAATGGTGAAGTTAACAAACAAAACCACCGCTATTGGTCTGACACTAACCCACATTGGATGGATCCCTCCAAGACTGTTAGAACAACAAAAGTGATGGTTTGGTGTGGTATATGGGGTACAACGATAGTGGGTCCATTCTTCATCAATGGAAACCTCAAGGCCACTGGATATTTGAAATTGCTACATGATGATGTGTTTCCCTCTTTATGCACTGAAGCTGGCACGTTCCCTGAGTTTTTCCAGCAAGATGGTGCACCACCACATTATGGCTGCCAGGTCCGAGCATTCCTAGATGAACAGCTTCCTGGAAAGTGGATTGGTCGTCGTGGGCCAGTTGAATGGCCCCCAAGGTCTCTCGATCTGACCCCCTTAGACTTTTATCTTTGGGGTCATCTGAAGGCAATTATCTATGGTGTGAAGATACGAGATGTGCAGCACCTGAAACTACGGATACTGGATGCCTGTGCTGGCATTTCTCCTGCGGTGTTGCTATCAATGTGTGAAGAGTGGGAGAAGAGGGTTGCATTGACAATCCAACACAATGGGCAGCACACTGAACACATTTTATAAGTGGTCAGAAACTTGTAAATAACTCATGAAAGAATAAAGTTACGTTGAAACCAAGCACACCATTGTTTTTCTTGTGACATTACCAATAAGTTTGATGTGTCACATGGCCCTCTTCCTATTGAAAAAACAAAAGTTGTATCCAAGATGGCCGACTTCTAAATGGCCACCATGGTCACCACCCATCTTGAGGAGTTTGCCCCCTCACATATACTAATGTGCCACAAACAGGACTTTAATATCACCAACCATTCCCATTTTATTACGGTGTATCCATATAAATGGCCCACCCTGTAAATAGGAGATTTGTATTTTTTCAAAAAAGTCACCAAACAGCCACACATGAAAGTGTGTTCAACCCTGCTGGTGCATCACGGCGAAGGTGAATGTTTGTTACATACTGGTTGTGTATAATCCAGCGGGTCCTCATGAAGCCCTTTCTGGACCACTTGAACTGCAACACAGGAAAAACTGGAGTGAGTCACTAAACAGTAGTGAGCTGTGTCTTTAAAGGGCTAAATTGATAATTATTGATTCTTGCACATAATTTGTCTCATCACCCTGTCAGAGCAGGCAGACGGCCCCCCCGAAAGCCCCAGTAGACTCATTTGTCCAAACATCTCCTTTGGCCCATGTTTGCCCCTCCCGACAGGCATACCCAGATGCACAGTCATCTATACATACTCACATCAGGCCAGAAACTGTTTGGGAATTTTAAGTTCTCCACGGTGGTGACCCTGTCCAGAGAGCCCATATACCTGTTCTTCCCCAACACTTCTTTAAAATCCTTAACTGTGAAAGGCAGAGCCAAGGAGGTGACATGTAAAAGAGTGAGAAAACGTGCAAACAGCAATCAACAAACTGGTGTTAACCTCATGAGAGGGGCATACATGATGAGCAAATCTATAAGTGGGCCATTAGACTGTGTTCGGCGTGCAACAATTGTTTCAAGCTGCTTCGTGACCGAGCTTCGTGGCAGATTCGGGATGATTTTGGTCCTTCCATAAGCTTTTCTGAGGCGCTTTTTCACACCTCACGTGACTGGACTATGCGACAACAAAACAGCAGCTCCACTTTAAATTTGAGTTCTTTGTAAATAGGAGTAGTAGCCTTGTAACTGCCAGCACAGTTTGCCAGAGAAACGTCTAATAATTAAACAATTCAATTCAATTCAATTTTATTTATATAGCGCCAAATCACAACAAAAGTCGCCTCAAGGCGCTTTATATTGTACAGTAGATAGCACAATAATAAATACAGAGAAAAGCCCAACAATCATATGACCCCCTATGAGCAAGCACTTTGGCGACAGTGGGAAGGAAAAACTCCCTTTAACAGGAAGAAACCTCCGGCAGAACCAGGCTCAGGGAGGCGGCCATCTGCTGCGACCGGTTGGGGTGAAGAAGGAAAACAGGATAAAGACATGCTGTGGAAGAGAGACAGAGATTAATAACAGATATGATTCGATGCAGAGAGGTCTATTAACACATAGTGAGTGAGAAAGGTGACTGGAAGGAAAAACTCAATGCATCATGGGAATCCCGGCAGCTCACGTCTATTGCAGCATAACTAAGGGAGGATTCAGGGTCACCTGGTCCAGCCCTAACTATATGCTTTAGCAAAAGGAAAGTTTTAAGCCTAATCTTGAAAGTAGAGATAGTGTCTGTCTCCGAATCCAAACTGGAAGCTGGTTCCACAGAAGAGGGGCCTGAAAACTGAAGGCTCTGCCTCCCATTCTACTTTTAAATACTCTAGGAACAACAAGTAAGCCTGCAGAGCGAGAGCGAAGTGCTCTAATGGGGTGATATGGTACTACAAGGTCATTAAGATAAGATGGGGCCTGATTATTTAAGACTTTGTATGTGAGGAGCAGGATTTTGAATTCAATTCTGGATTTAACAGGAAGCCAATGAAGGAAGCCAAAACAGGAGAAATATGCTCTCTCTTTCTAGTCCCTGTCAGTACCCTTGCTGCAGCATTTTGGATCAGCTGAAGGCTTTTCAGTGAGTTTTAGGACATCCTGATAATAAAGAATTACAGTAGTCCAGCCTGGAAGTAATAAATGCATGAACTAGTTTTTCAGCATCACTCTGAGACAGGATATTTCTAATTTTAGAGATGTTGCGCAAATGGAAGAAAGCAGTCTTACATATTTGTTTAATATGTGCATTGAAGGACATGTCCTGGTCAAAAATGACTCAAGGTTCCTCACAGTGTTACTGGAGGCCGAGGTAATGCCATCCAGAGTAAGAATCTGCTTAGATACCATAGTTCTAAGATTTTCAGGGCCGAGTACAATAACCTCAGTTTTATCTGAATTAAGAAGCAGAAAGTTAGCGGCCATCCAGGTCTTTATGTCTTTAAGACATTCCTGCAGTTTCACTAATTGGTGTGTGTTACCTGGCTTCATGGATAGATAGAGCTGCGTGTCATCTGCATAGCAGTGAAAATTTATGCTATGTCTTCTAATGATGCTGCCTAAGGGAAGCATGTATAATGTAAATAGAATTGGTCCTAGCACTGAACCCTGTGGAACACCATATTTAACCTTAGTGTGTGAAGAGGACTCTCCATTTACTTGAACAAATTGGAGTCTATTAGATAGATATGATACAAACCACTGCAGTGCAGTACCTGTAATACCTACAGCATGTTCTAATCGCTCTAATAGGATATTATGGTCAACAGTATCAAACGCAGCACTGAGGTCTAGCAGGACAAGCACAGAGATGAGTCCACTGTCAGAGGCCATAAGAAGATCATTTGTAACCTTCACTAAAGCTGTTTCTGTGCTGTGATGAGCTCTGAAACCTGACTGAAACTCTTCAAATAAGCCATTCCTCTGCAGATGATCTGTTAGCTGTTTGACAACTACTCTTTCAAGGATTTTTGATATGAAAGGAAGGTTGGAGATTGGCCTATAATTAGCTAAGACAGCTGGGTCTAGAGATGGCTTTTTAAGTAAAGGTTTAACTACAGCCACCTTGAAGGCCTGTGGTACATAGCCGATTATTAGAGAGAGGTTGATCATATTTAAGATCGAAGAATTAATTAATGGCAGGACTTCTTTGAGCAGTTTTGTAGGAATGGGGTCTAAAAGACACGTTGATGGTTTGGAGGAATTAATTATTGAAGTTAACTCAGAAAGATCAATTGGAGAAAAAGAGTCTAACTTAACACCGATGGTACTAAAAGTAGCTGTAGATAATATTACATCTGTGGGATGATTATTGGTAATTTTTTCTCTAATGATAAAAATTTTATTTGTGAAGAAGTTCATGAAGTCATTACTAGTTAACACTGACAAGGATTTTGCAACAGCCAGTGTTGGGGAGGAATACATGTACCGGCGTAACATATTTAAAATACAAATTATGAGTAACTGTATTCCATTACAGTTACCATTTAAAAAGGTGATATTCGGAATACAGTTACTTTGTTGAAATAAATGGATTACATGGCGGTACTTTCCTGTTTCTCTATTTTGGTAATTCCATGCTGGTGGAAACCCAAACAAAACAGGCATTAAGAGGCTCTAATGCCTGTGTCTCAATCTCGCGGCCCATGTCACCTCTACTTGCGGCCCGCATAATGACGTGAAGATTTTTTTTTTTTAAATATTATTACTTTTGAAAATTATTATTCAAAAGATTATTTAATAAGAAGGCAATAGACAGAGTGTTACAGGCATAGCCCTAAAGAATGTAGCCTCATGTGCAGTGTAGTCCGTGCTGCAGGGAGAATGGACTACCATACACGTTATGTGTCTGTGAGCGCGAGGGAGCGAGAAAAAGGAGAGTGGAAAAGTAGGAGTTTTCACGGAGCAGAAACGGGAGATGGAAGCATGTAAATATAATAATAACCACTGCAGCCAAAAAGAATGCCTGATGAGCCCAGTTGTAAGTAAGCTATTAAGACTTGACTATACACTGTGGTCGTGTTTTCCTCCAAAACAGTAAGTTCCATTGGAGCAGCCTTTCAACGCCTCTCTCTGTCTCTCGCTACCAAAGTTGACCCAGACAACAAAGTAAAGCTAGTTTTCAGCTACGAGCCCGACACGTAACCCAACGTATTAGCCAGAGGTCCCTTTACTGCGGTTCAGAGCCGCGGACCTGTTTTATATATGCGCAAAATAGTTTTCTATACAAGATCACTGCAAAAAGTGCAGCCTTACCTAATGTCCACCCTACTGTTACTCATTTTATATTAAGATTTAAAAATCTAGTTGGTATTGGTATGGCGAGTAACCTTCAGTAATAGTAATAAATCACACAGCAATAATGCATTCATGTAGTTGTAAAAAGCATGATAATATATTAAGTAATCCAAAGTATTCAGACAATACGTTACTCTCATTGAGTAACGTAACGGAATACGTTACAAAATAAATTTTTGGGCATTTATTCTGTAATCTGTAGTGGAATACATTTTAAAAGTAACCTTCCCAACACTGGCAACAGCACAACCGACTGCACCAAAGGCGGGTTGATTTTTATCAAAGCAGTGCATTGAGTAATAACCATTGGTGCAGTGGTGGGTTTTCTGTTTGGAAAAGAAGCACAACATGATGAATGATGAAATAAAAAAATCTATGTAAGTGTTGTGGTTTTTTACCATGACAGTCATAGTGTTGTATATTTTTCAGTGTCTTGTGGATGAAGTACATGCTCCCCAAAGCCTGTGGATAGAAAAAATATAGCAGTTACACTCAGTTTCAGGTAAACCACTTAAAAAAATCATAGTAAAACTGGACTTGTAATCGTTCTGCAGATGCTTTTGGTTTCATTGATCCTCTTCAAAGAAAGTAAGAACATTTGGTATACTTTGTAGTTTGAATGTATGACACAGTGCATTGTTACTCTCCGAAAACACAGCAAACTTTAAATAATAGTCTTTCCTGGGGCCGGTGCCCACCTCTCAATTTTAAATAAATGTAGACATTGAAGGTTCTCGGGAGAGGCTGTGCTGACACCTGCTGCTTTCTGGCAGGAAGCACCATGCCTCTCCCATGTTTTAAATGCACTTTAGAACATCACACATCAACAAGACATATGAGCGGGCTGAGAAAGGTGTGGGGTCTTCACACCCCCATTGCCTGTACACTATCGGGGCAGGGGGCTGGGAGGAGTTGGCAGTCTGGTCGGGGGTGGTCTGTTTGCCTCCACCCCAGGGAAAAGGGTAATATCTCCTGGCTCTGGGGGCTCATTGCCCCCCTGGGCAGTGTAGAGTATGTTTGGCAAGTGTGAAAGGGTGTATAGTGTTCATTTCATCTGAAGCAATGGTGTGACGACAACAACCTGCATCTGAACACAGCCAAGACCAAGGAGATGGTAATCGACTTCAGAAGAACAAAGCGATCTGAGCACTCTACCCTCTACATTGATGGGGAGGAGGTAGAAAGGGTAGAAAGCTTCAAGTTTCTCGGAGTCCACATCTCGGCCGACCTTACCTGGTCCACAAACATCTCCCACCAGGTAGGGAAAGCACAACAAAGGCTGTACTTCCTCAGGAAACTACGTCAGGCTCAATTACCCCAAAAACTGCTAGTAAACTTCTACCGCTGCAGCGGGTGGTGAGGGCAGCAGAGCGGGCAATCGGCACTTCACTAACTCCCCTCAGAGACATCTATACTGGCAGACTTCAGCAGAAAGCCAGCATCATCATTAAAGACCCCTCGCACCCTGGACACTCACTTTTTTCCCCCCTTCCCTCTGGTAAACGCTACAGGTCCATCAGGTCGAAGACAAACAGACTCAACAGAAGTTTTTACCCACAGGCTGTCAAACATGCCCTACCTCCACCCTGATTGGAGGATAACTGCACTGCCAACACTCATGGACATTACACCTTATTTATAAATCGTATTTCTGTTTATACTTCAATGCAAACAACACCATGCCCTATCGGCCAGGGGGGCCGATAGGGCATGAACAGGGAAAAGGGGGCACAAAGACATACTTTTCTTTCTTATTCTCATTTAAAATGTCTAGCTTTTAATAAATAATTATCTGAATATTACACCCAAAGTTTTAATCTGATGTAAAATGTATAGAAGTCCATTACTGTATATAGTAACTGTTAAGTCTAATATACCCTAGTAAGCTATAGTACTTTTTCCTTTGGGAAAGTACCATCTGTGAATTCTGCAATTCTGTTGAAGAAAGATGTTGAATCTATTTAATTATTCTTGAAAAATAATTTATTTCTGTGCATTTTTTCACCCTGCATCAAATTAAAGTTGATTACATCGATTAAGCATCATGGCGTGGAGGGTGGGGGTGGTTCCTATTTTTTTTTTTTTTTTTTTTTTTGGGAGTTTGCAACCCTATTAGTTAGGTTGCTTAATATTTCTGCTAAGTACTCTTTAAAATACCAGAATAGGGAGGATGGAGTAGGTTTAAGTTTATTAGATTGATCAGTGTTGCTGAACTATGAAATATTTTGGGTGCAGTGTATTTTTTGCATACAGGTATAACAGAATAGCTTTAGTGTTGTTGTTTATTTAAACTTGAGTATGAACATATACAAAATGCAGCAAGATATTTAAAAAACAGTTTTATTGATTAAAAACACACTATATCGGATTCATATCGGTATCGGCAGATATGCAAATTTATGATATCGGTATCGGTATCGGACATAAAAAAGTGGTATCGTGCCATCTCTAGCTGTGCAATGACACAGAATAACTCCAGCTTTGTGTCTTTTTCCTTGTAGCTGAAGTCCGGGACAAACTGTGTTCCTTTTCACCTCAATACGAAACGCGTAATATTTTCTCTGAATACGAAACGATTCCGTTTTTTACGGGACGGTTGGAAACTCCAATAACTAACCTTATATCTCCAAAAGTTGAATCTGTTCATCTGGACGTAGCATTTTTGAAAAACGAAAACGAACGAAACGAAAAAACTAACCTTATAAATAAAATAAGATGAAACAAGTTCAACATCAATAACATCATAGCACCCGCCCAGCTGTATAGAAACTCCGTCATGCTAGCTAGCACGCAGTAAGAGTTATTGTAACTGACTGTAAAAAGTCAGCATAACGAAAATAAACTCCACCTAAACTTGGTTTATATCTGACCCAGATAGACTGCAGGTCATAACTTCTTACCTGAAGTTCAGTTCACCGCCTCGGGTCTCTGCTCCTCCTGCCTTTCCGTCATCCACCTGCCAGCATGTTGCATCTGCTGGCCTCCACCACTTGCTAATGTTACTGAATCTGTGGAAGCTCCGCAATAGCCACCACCAAACAATTGAGTTATTTTTACACATCTCCCAGCATCTGGCCAATCCACCACCTTTCGGTGTTTATACCGTTACGAAAGAAAAAAGGACAAAAAAAACCCATCGGCCCATAAAAACGAAAAATCACCATCGGCCCACCGGGCAAATGCCCGGTATGCCCGATAGCCAGTCCAGCTGTGCTGAATCACATTGCATTACTATCAGCAAACGTACTAGCGAAAGCGCCAATTTGTTGCGATCTTGAGTACGCGTTACTTTGCTTCCGGGTAACAAGAAAGTGACCTAATTCACGTAGATTACTGATTGGCAGAGCTAACACGAAATTTTGAGTAAAGTAACTCGAAATTTGGAGTTATGTTTCTCCAAATTTCGAGTTAATAAGCCGAAATTTCAAGAAAATAACTCGAAATTTCGAGTTATGGATACTTTTTTTTTTTTTTTTTAGTGGCGGAAACGGGCTTCCATAGTTATTAGCAAGAACAGGTTCGTATGTTAGCGCAGTAACTACATCAGGTAAAACCACTGTGAACATTAACTCTCCACAACAACAGAAAACAACAACAGAAATACCCTGTGAAGCCAGGCTACTACCTACTTTACTTCTACAACATAGCTGTCACACAGGCAGTAGTAACGGGTTTCTACATGGGTAAATTAACTGCAACAGAAATAAAAATAGGTTCCCAACGTGACTTACTGGTTCTATGAACGCACACTTGCCAACATCAGTCTAAAGTATTGTTTATTTTTGGGCCTCTTTTCTGAGTGCACTTAAAAGAAATGCATGCGCAAATGTTGCACGTATCTCTCTTGTTTAAACACTCTCAAAGTTCAAACCTTCGTAGAAAAATAAGTCCAGTATTATAGAATGAAACCAAAGGTACCCGCAGGTGCCTTTGACGGTGCAAAACGTTTCGTCGACATTGTGGTGTTTGTTGGGGAGAAAACGTACAAACATACAGTACAGCACTTCAGAGTCACACCGCTAGCGATCGAAGATTTATATAAATTGGACAAACTGAACGCATTCTGTACTATACAGGAGACAGGAGGCACGAGATTGATTGACAATGGTCTACAGCCAATCAAGACCGCGAGGCCGCGAAAGGTGAACCGCGAGGGAGCACTGTACACCGTTATAAGTGTGCCACAAAACCTGCCAATCACAGACTTGGATGCAAAAATTCTGATTGGCTGTTTCGGTCTCCAATCAGCTTGCTACCTACTGCATTCGCGGTCCAGAATGTAGCTAAATCCATTTTCGGTGAGTATGTTTAATTATTTTATTTTAAAATATATAATTCTTTAAGACCATTGTTGGTTTTAATCTAGTTTAAACCAAACCACTCCACTGGATTTAGCTAGATTCTGTCTTCTGCCTTAGAAGACAGCTGCCCTAGTTTTAATCTAGACTTAGATCTATTGACTTTGGCCTGTCTCTACTCTCACCTGGCCACCGAGTATCCCCTTTTTTGACTTCACACAACTTCAGTCTACAGATGCAGCCATTGACCCCTACTGTCAAATGTCCAGTGTGAGGGTATCACCTGGGTGGAGTGTGGGTTAATATTAAAAAAAAAACAAAAAACAAAACACTACTGTGCAAAAGTCTTGAGTTGCTTTTCCTTTCTTTCTCTTTTGCTAGGAAAGTGGGAAAGTCATTCCAAAAACATTAATGTAAAAATAATGTAATGCAATACTGGAGTCACTAAGCACGTTTTTTTATTTCACTGTGTCACGTCACTCTTCTGATTTTCCCCAGCAGAATGCATTGACTGCATCCAGGTATCATTGCGCATTAACATGTAAGAGAACTCCATCTAGTGGAAACACACAGCAACTACTCTGTATGAGACGTTTTTGTATTTCTTACCGTGAATCTCCTTCGAACTGGTTGTCCACATAAATGCAAGACCTGTCAAAGACATGTCAAAATTTCTTCACTGGAACCGAAGGTCCTGGTAACAGCAGAGCAAAAAAGTATGATCACTGCAATGGAGGTTTCTTTCTATACAGATCTAACGAACTAAGAGTCTTCTGACTATAACTATACAACCATCAATTACTGTTATGTTTTTAAATAAAGATGTAATGGCTTGACTGGTTCTCGCTTCTCAAATGAAATCAAACTGTAGATGGTTTTCATTTTTTGACACATTATAAGGAACTGTTTAATTGACAACAATGAGTCAATGAAAATGGCAAAATTCATTATAATCAGCATATTAATCCTACCAGAAGAAGTCTTCTGCATGGCCCATGTTTAACATGTAGTCCTTTCCTCCCACCTCCTGGAAGTGCAGGGCAATGAACTGTGGCTTGTAGCTCTGGATAGTCTGTTATAAAGCAAAGCAAACAGTCTCAGTGCAATGTATATGCTTACACTAAAGAGCACTGAGGGGTGTAGAAGGTCAATAATGATGATCCTCTCCAGGGAAGCCTTTTAATTTGTAATGTCAGATACAAGAAATTTTGCGTTTGCAATGCAGCCCAAGTTAAATAAAGCAGGAGCAGCTCAAAAGTACTAAAATACCCCAAATTACACTTAAAAAAGAGAAGTTCAGTTATCTTAAGCATTTAAGGTATAAAAAAGGTAATCACATATTATTCCTGTTAATAAAATAATAATAAAAACAGCAACATTGTAGTTAGCTTTGCTTACTGGTTATTTGATAAAATAAAGGAAATCATCCTGCCTTTTTATCCTCACTAGTAAAGAACACCATTTACACAAAACGATTCACAAACAGAGGCCACTTTCTCTAAATTTTTAAAGTGGAATGTTTTCCTGTATGTTGAAGTATGTCCACATCTTAAATATTTGACCTTTCAGTTTGTCTCGATTGGTCTTTTTAAAAAGCATATGCTTTAGTGATGTTTGAATGCAGATATGTTATCAGTAATTACAACTGTATAAAAGGGCAGTGGCCAGAACCGACACAGGTTTCGCTTCCTAGAAGTGGCCATACTCTCCAAGGTAAAAACAGAAATATCAAATTCTGAAAACTGTGATATTATTATTGCAACACGCAGAGGTTCAAGCTTACCTTGTACACTTGTTTTAACCATTCACTTTGAATTTCACCGACCTATGAAATGTAAAAACAAACAAACAAACATATTTAAATATATAATTTGGGCACAGATCAACACATTTTTTTCAGTACATCTGGAAATCAGAATTTTTTTTCATAGGGTATTTATTTATAAGTGTCAAAAATAGATAATATTTACTTTCCCGTTTTCATCTATGAAAACATGATGTCCCTATTTAAATTTCACAGATCGTGAGGCTAAAGGCAGCAGAGGATAACCAATTTGCAGTGAAGAAAAAGAAACTCATAACACTGACAACACAATAGATACTTAATTCATGTTTTTTTTTCCTTTTAACTGCTATTTTCTCCCTCACTTGCACAGATATAATCATATATGACTGCTATTGCAATGTCTCAATTATCACACAATCACAGTGCCATGATAGCAGTATTATTGTGGACAATGTATTTTGATATCATAATTTTTTTTACATTGCTCCATGATTTCCATGCCACTTATTAATACATTTTAAAGTTATAAAATCTTGCTTTATATCATAACTACACCAAATTAAAGAAAAAACGTTAGCCAATCTTCAACTATTTAAAATGTTCAAAGCTAAAGGACTAGAAATATTGCAGTCATGGTAAAATAAATAACACCCTCTCTCAGTTTTAAGCTTTTACTTACTAGGACATAATAAAAAATAGTTTATCTTGTCCTTAGCAGGTTCAAAAATTATTAAATATCGTCCCACATAAACAACTGCACATTACATATTACACTGTGGAATTATTTATTTAACAAAAACGAAAGCAAAATGCAGATCTAGTGTGTGATAAACTAAGTAGACTAAATGATCTGATGTCTTGTAGGAGTATGTTTAGCAGGAGTAACTTAGGAGTAATCATTATCTGACTTTATCACTCTCTCAAATCAATGTGGAGCTGCTTTGCTTGGGATCATTGCCCTGCAGTATGACCCAATCTGGGCTGTCAGACAGATGGCCTCATATTTGACTGTAGAATACTTTTGCATACAGTAGAGTTCATGGCTCAATCACTGCAAGGCCCCCACGACCTCTGGCTGCTGTGCTGTGCTTGACGGCTTGTATGAGCTCTTTGCTGATACGCTGTGTTTGGTTATTGTCAAATGTGATACTGTGGATTATGGTGAAACATCTTCATCTTGGTCTGGTCTTTCTTAAGGACATTGGTTGAGAAATCTTGTGATTTGATGAGATGCAAATTTGCAAACCAAAGCTGTGCTGCCATGTTTTTGTCAGAGAGGTTTTCTCCTGGCAACACGAACAAGCCATACTTGTTCAGTCTTTTTCTTTTTACTGTCATGAGTTGTAACATTTAACATTCTAACTGAGACTTGTAGAATCTGACATGTAGTTCTTAGGTTTTTATTTGCAATTTCATTGCATTTCATTTCAAGATCATAGCTGGTGTCTTTCTGTCTATATTAACATATATCAGAACATCTTCTTTTATAAAGGTCCTCACACTTGCTGATGATCAGTTAATCACGCCCACTTAATTAGCAGCACCTGGCAGCTACTTACCTGGTATGGAAGCAATAAGGGTGTACTTAATTTTAGAAACAGTGTTTTTACATTTTCCTATATAATAATCACATGTTTGTTAGGTTAAGGCTGTGTGCAGGCAGGAGTGGTGGTAAGGAGGACCCAAAGTGCAGACGCTCGGAGACAGACGTGAACTCAAAACAGCTTTAATGCTAAACTCAAAAGTGTAACAAAACTAAGAATACAAAATACACTTACGTAGACAGAACACACAGCAAGATAAGGGTAGCTCGCAACAATGACAAACTGAAACACAGGGCTTAAATACATAGAGGGAGCAATCGGGGAATGGGCAACAGGAGGGAAACACAGCTGGGGCAAATCAGGCCTAACGAAACAGGGGAAGCAAAACCAAACACATTAACATAAGACACGCACCTCCAAAGTAAAACAGGAAACATGACACAGACTGAACTAAAGACAGACTCCCACGCACGCACTGCAACAGAGGGAACAGAGACGTAGGGCAGACATAGACACTGGCTGGACACGGGGATATAGCCGACAGGGGAGACAGCAACTAAGGATAACACAGAAACATAAACCAAAAGACAGAACTCTATCAAAGAAACCAAAGACTAGAAATGATAAATAATATAATGAACTCAAAACCTCTGGGTCAACGACCCAGGCATCCCAACAATGTTGTTTTACATGTTATGTCTCAGTACCTAAAACCTCAGAACTGAAAGAGAATGCATTTTCTTTTTCACAAGACTATATCTGTGTGTGTGGGTTCTGTTAGAAGGAATTAATTTATTTTATAAAAATTACTTTTATAAAATAATTATAAATTATAAAATTATAATTATGAAATTCTTTTTATAAAATTATTTTATAATATAACAATAATATGTGTTTTTGCTGCACTGTGCTGCTGTTCCTGTGTTTTCATGCTTGTATGTAAAGGCAGGTGTGTGTGTTTGTGTGCGTGTGTGTGTGTGTGTGTGGGTGCGGCTGTATCCGATAGGCCAGGTGAAGGCACCTTCGGGCCTGATGGGTGTGGCCCTGTCAGGTGGCTGGCCACACCTAAAGATCATGCCACGCACCTGCAGCTGAGTTATTTAAGAGTGTGATTGAGCTCTCACCGACGCTGGATCGTTGCGTGAGACTCCATGTCAATTTTCCTAGTGAGCCTCAGTTAGTGAGTGTATGCTTGCTGTAGTTGAGTGTCCTGACGGCTGCCTCTGTTATTTCCCCCAGAAGGATCGTGGGAAAACAAGAAGACAGCGAGCACGGGGTGTGAGAACACACAGGAGCAGAAAAACACGACACAGGAGTCAGGGGAGCGCACGGGGATTTATTGTGTAATATTTATAGCTTTCACTACAAGAGTCTGCATTTGGGTCTTTCATCCCTACTTCCCCACCGTGGGGATGTGGGGATGTGGGGAAGTAGGCCTGATCTATCTGGCAGCCTGATCTATCTGGCAGTGAAGGGCATCATATTCTACTATTTAGCTTTAATATACACTACCGGGCAAAAGTTTTAGGAAGCCCAATTTTTTCCTGTTATGTATTGCAATTGAAGTCGTTCAATACAAATTAATAGCTTGAAATGGTAAAAAAGGTAAGTGGTGAACTGCCAAAGGTTAAAAAAAGGTAAGATTACCCAAAACAAAAAAAATAATAACATACATCTCAGAATTATACACAAGACCTTTTTCAGGGAAAATAAAATGGGTTAACAATTTAAAGCTGTTCTGCAGCAATAGAGGTTGATCAAGCCTTGAAAGCTGGTGCTACTAATTCCTACAGGTGTTCCAACTTTTCTGGATTACTTACTTACACCCTCTGACTGCATAAAAGCAATGCTGGAACACACTGTGGTACCACATCCTCGTGAGCTTCAGTTGAACAGTACTCCACTGCAGAATGTAGTGTGTTGCTTTAAAGGCTATTAACAATGAAAGAGAGACAGGCCACCATAACATTCAAAAATGTAGGTATTTCCTACAGAAAAATTACAAAGAAAGTCAAGGTGTCAGTGAGTACAGTTTCCTTCACCATCAAAAGGCACTCAGAAACAAACTCTAACAGGAAGAGGTCTGGCAGACCAAAAGCCACAGCTTAATCAGAGGACGTTTCTGAGAGTTACCAGCTTGCGTGATAGGCGGTTCACAGGACAACAGCTTCAAGCGCAGCTTAATAGCGGTCGTAGTAAGCAAGTCTTAGTTTCAACTGTGAATAGAAGACTTCAATTTCAATTCAATTTCAATTTTATTTATATAGCGCCAAATCACAACAAAAGTCGCCTCAAGGCGTTTTATATTGTACAATAGATCGCACAATAATAAATACAGAGAAAACCCCAACAATCATATCATAAGACCCCCTATGAGCAAGCACTTTGGCGACAGTGGGAAGGAAAACTCCCTTTAACAGGAAGAAACCTCCGGCAGAACCAGGCTCAGGGAGGCGGCCATCTGCTGCGACGGTTGGGGTGAAGAAGGAAAACAGGATAAAGACATGCTGTGGAAGAGAGACAGAGGTTAATAACAGATATGATTCGATGCAGAGAGGTCTATTAACACATAGTGAGTGAGAAATGTGACTGGAAAGGAAAAACTCAATGCATCATGGGAATCCCCGGCAGCCTACGTCTATTGCAGCATAACTAAGGGAGGATTCAGGGTCACCTGGTCCAGCCCTAACTACATGCTTTAGCAAAAGGAAAGTTTTAAGCCTAATCTTGAAAGTAGAGATAGTGTCTGTCTCCCGAATCCAAACTGGAAGCTGGTTCCACAGAAGAGGGGCCTGAAAACTGAAGGCTCTGCCTCCCATTCTACTTTTAAATACTCTAGGAACAGCAAGTAGGCCTGCAGAGCGAGAGCGAAGTGCTCTAATAGGGTGATATGGTACCACAAGGTCATTAAGATAAGATGGGGCCTGATTATTTAAGACCTTGTATGTGAGGAGCAGGATTTTGAATTCAATTCTGGATTTAACAGGAAGCCAATGAAGGGAAGCCAAAACAGGAGAAATATGCTCTCTCTTTCTAGTCCCTGTCAGTACTCTTGCTGCAGCATTTTGGATTAACTGAAGACTTTTCAGCGAGTTTTTAGGACATCCTGATAATAGTGAATTACAGTAGTCCAGCCTGGAAGTAATAAATGCATGAACTAGTTTTTCAGCATCACTCTGAGACAGGATATTTCTAATTTTAGAGATGTTGCGCAAATGGAAGAAAGCAGTCTTACATATTTGTTTAATATGTGCGTTAAAGGACATGACTTCGAGTTGAAGGTTTGACTGGAAGAGTTGCAGCAAGAAAGGCATTGCTAAGATGTCAGAATAAGACAACAAGACAAAGAAGTCAGAAGACTTTTTCAGGATTCTAAACTTTTTCCTTGGAATTCTGGAAAAACAAACAAAAACACGTCCAGTGGCCTTAATCCTCTTCCGTGCAATGGAGCCCATTCAATGTTAACAAAAACCCAGCTTTCCTCATACCCTACACCCTACTCCTGCCTTACTTATTTATGCATGAGCCTATTAGAGTTTTTATATAATCCTGTGACTACGGTATACCACCATTATAGTGCAACTTTAATTGTGATGCCATTCTACTTACATTATTAAAGAGTGAGCTGACGTTTGCAGTGACAAGAAGCACATCCGTGAATGTTTCCATGTTAACAACACAAGCAGTTTCAAGGAAACTTTGTAGTAGCAGCAGCAGCGTCACCACTGACGTTCATGCAGGCCTGTGATACGAAACTCTGCAGAAGCTTATCAAGGTGTGTGTCTGAGAAAGAGAGAGCTTTATAAGCACCCAGGACTCGGCATCTGCTGCTGACAAACCCTGGGAAAACCTTATGCAAGTGGGCGGTGTTCCAATGGGCTGACCAAATGGTCCTCTATCCATTTGGTCAGATCGCAGCTTTTTTCTTTCTATTTCCATAAAATATGTTTATCAGTGATAAACCAACCATCACTAAATAATAAGATAATTTGGAGATAATCTCAAACATTTGAGCGTCCCAGGAACTTTTATATTTGCCTTAATGTACATGTCAAAACAGCTATCTTTTACTAACTGCAACCCCTCCATAACCACACTGAACATTATATTTTTACAACAATGATTTGGGAGGTGTTACAAGCAACATGTAATTTATGCACCACAAAAAGTTGCTTTTTGTTTTGTTTTTGTTTTATTTTATTTTTTAAAGACCTGAAAGGATCTTGAACTCGCAAATCGCAAAGACACAAAAGAGGAACTTAGTCATCTTCTCCCTGTGCAGCACTTCTTTTCACTTGGGGCAGGCTGCTTTTCTTCAGGGTGTATTAAAATTATATAACAGGTACATCTTGCCTTAACCTCACTTCCCCTTAGCTGTATGATCAGTGATTATACCCTGCTGCTATCACCATTAACTACACTGTAATGTCCAGTCCTGTGCCAACAGATGCATGACTTCCACTTTAGTCATTTTTCTTTAGAAAAGCCCGCCTTCTCCAGTGTATTTTCATTACCACAGCAGCATAACAACATTCCCCCATCTTTAGTATCCAGTGGAGCCAGAAGCTATAAAAGACTTATTTGGAGTAGATGGATGTTCCTTGAGTTCACTGTTGTTGTGATTTGGCGTTATATAAATAAAACTGAGCTGTCAAATTTTCCACATTTTTTTCAATAAGTTTCACTAATCTCAAAACTGATTCTGTTTGATTGTTTTTCCATCAGTTGACACACCAGCAAGATCAAGATGTTTTGATATTTTCATGCATTCAAAATTTTTATTCAAACTACTTTAAAACAGGTCTGTTCTTTGTTTTATCCCCTATACACTATAAAAAATATTATCAGCACTTTTAAGAATAATTGCTTTAGTCATTCGGACGCACATCATGAGCAGGTATCAGACTAAAAGTGAGCTTCTGACATCTGATTCTACTGTGTGCTGAAACTCAGCAAATATTTGCCCCCTTTCTGGTTTATTCTTTGCATAATTGTCACACTTACATGTGTCAGATTGTCAAAAAATATTTAATATGGGACAAAGATAACGACAAAACACACAATGCAGTTTTAAAATCGCAATTTAATAAATGATGTGATAAAAGCTACCCAAACCTATCTGTCTCTGTGCGACAAAGTGATTGCTTACTAAACCTAATAACATGTTGTTCCACTCTTGAGAGCATAAATTGCATTCAAATGTTTGTGATTAGTAGTGTCTTTCAAATCACTGTGAAGGAATTTTGGGCCACTCCTCTTTGCATATTTGTTTTAATTAAACCACGCTGGAGGGTGTGAAAGCATGAAAGGCTTGTTTAAGGTCACGCCTAAGTATTATCAAGCCTGAAACTGTAACATTGCATAAAACATGACTTTAAAATCTTAGAAACAAAAAGATGGAACTATCAGTCAAAATGTGAAGGTCTCTGGTGGGCAGACAAAAGCCAAAACTTTGTCTCAATGAACCCATAGGTGCTTGACGCAGTAACAGGAGGGACATTATCACGTAACAAGTAGATAGGCTGTCATCTGAACTGCCGTTTAGGAAAATTGGATCTTTCATCAGCGTTTCATAAAAATAAAGGAAAACAGTGTTATTGGTTGCATCAGTTTGCTCAATGCATCTCATGGAAACTTCAGATTAAATAAAACAAGATACAAACCATTAAAAAACGTTAAAAAGACATCAGCCTTAATGAACGCAGTGTAGTTTGGACCCAGAATCAGGGTTTATACGTCATACACAGTCACAAAACAATATCTCTCTCTATGAGTTTCCTCACTTCTTTGCTTATGATTTGCTACAACCTGATAGATCCTGATGTTTTTTGATAACTGACCTGGCAGTCGTATAGTCAGTATTTACTTCAGTCCAACTGAAACCTGTTGGCAGTTATTTTCACTTGGTGAATTTAAATGTATGTGAATGATAGATCATTCTGATTGGCACATTAACTTCAGGCTTAATTTTAATTGGTGAGTTGTCTTCAGCAGACAGGTGGATTAAATCTAGGCAGCTGAAGTCAGTTGATGACTTTTAGAATCAACTTTTCTGACTGGGTGATTAGAACTGAAAACATTTACCTGTTTGTAGTGGATTCTCCCACATTTCAACTAATCTAACCTAATTTAATGTCTCTGTTTTAAATCTGACAAACACACAAACACACAGGCACACTCCACCCTCACCCTCGCTCAACTCCAGCCACCCCAAGTAACCGGAAACTCTCGCCGGCCTGGCTTTCACCTACTGGAAATAGCCCCCTGACTGTAACCCCCGGCCGCGAGCACGAACTCCTCCCAGACCCGTCAAAGTCATTTCAGAGAGGCAGGCTCTTGCTTCAGCCACTGAGACACCGGGGGCGGCCTTGATCTGACCAATTAGCCCAAATTATGGCCTTCTGGTGAGTGGAATGCGCAGTTTGTCTTAAAAAAGTGTCATTTTTGGTCAAAAAAGTAAACTTTTTGGCTTAAAAATTACAATAAAACTCAAATATGAAATATCATAATTTTATGAAATTATGACTGCCGTGAACTTTTATTCCTTCCTAAGTCATAAATCAATTGAAAGGTGGGGCATATATCACTTGTTAAATGAGTCCTGATGGATGATGAGTTTGAGTGTGATATGGATACTGCTGGTTACTTTGAAGACATGGAGTGCATGGACTCAAAAATTAAATTGGGTGGTATTTACATTTACAAGAGTCTAACTTGTAATTTGAACAAAAATAATTTCATGTTTCTATGGTGAATGTAACTAAATCATGTAGGATCTGCATGAAATTCAACAACTTAATTTATTCTTGTTTAGATAAGGTGGTAAAATTTGGCAAGAGTGGTTAGTTGCCTGGATGAAATTCAGGAGATTTCAAACCACAGGAAAATCACTGGGCTAGAAGAGGCAGAAAAGCACACACACACCAGGTGTATGCTATTGCTATTTATTGTGGTTTAACCTGTCAAGGACAAAAATATAAAGAAAACTCTCTATCAAGCCTTGTAAACATATCATTCCTACTTTATTTTAAGCTTGTTTTTTTCTTGCTTTTTATCGCAGCAAGAAGGTCCTGTGCTTTTTTATACTTTTCAGGAAGATTAACTTAATCAAAATAAGTCATCAGACAAGCAATTTTGATTGACACTAATTAATGTAGATAAACGCACTTGATTGGTTGATTCACCGGTATTTTAATCTTTGCTAACACCACATGACCTTATTTAAAGTGTGACCGCCCCTATCAAAGCAGAATTGTTTAGCAGTTTAATCTAATATATCATTTCTGGGAAAAAATAAAAAACAACAACCCAAGAGTTAAATCTCAGACTCTAAAGGCATCAGTTGGTATGTTACCATCGTTACATGTTAAAACAGTTCAATTAGAAAAAGAATGAAGAGGTATGGCTGATTTGAAAGGGCTGACAGGGAAATGTGTAGTAAACATGGCGGCATGCATGACTGCAGAGAGTCCTGTGAAAGCTTTTTTTCACATGACTGAAATTTTAAGAAAAAAGGAAGGTAACAACATTATAAGTTTTCGTGTTTGGATGTAAGATGCTGGTAAGTCATATATTCATATACTTTTTTATATTTCTTTTATACTTCTGTTACGACCCCCTCTGCTAGGCGACAGGAGGGGAGAAACATACACAAGCCCTCTCACGAAATCTGAGTTAATAAAGGGTTTTATTACAAACATTAAACCCAAAACCGACGGGGCTGTTCAACAGACCACCAGGGAAACAATTAATACACAATGAAAAGAACAGGCAAGAATAAAACTAAGGATTAACTAAGGTAAGCTGGCGGCACACAAAATAAAAGCTAAGGGTTAACTAAGGTGAGCCAGCAAACCACAAGACTCTTATAAAACTAAGGTCGGCTGAATATCAGAGGTTACAAACACAGTTCAAATCAAACAAGACTCTAGTAAAACTAAGGTCAGCTATATATCAGGTTTAACACAGCAAACAGGTTTAACAAACAACGTTCACATGCAACGCAGACGAGGAGGACACTGCATGTTCACTTCAGAGCAGCAGTTCCCCATAGTGTGAAGGATCTTCAGCCTTTTATACTCCCAGGTGCAGACAATCAGCCAGTCAATTGGTCTTGGAGTGGTCATGGGATCTCCAGGCAGCCAATCGTCCACGAGGTCTGGCACACTGTGATCTGAATAAAAGAAGGCTGGCACAGGACTCCCAGCAGTCAATCGCCCACAAGTCATGGCACACTTGGATTTGCATGAACACAAAAAGGCAGTCTCACTCCCTCCAAGGCCCAGGGCCGTAACACCCCTCCCCTTAAAATACAAGACTACGTTTTGTAAACAGAGACTTCAATATTCGTGACAGACAACAAAACAAGTCATACTCACACCCGGGAGAGGCCATCAGCTAGCACATTTTCTGATCCTTTTATATGCCGAATCTCCAAATTGTACTCTTGTAGCAGCAAGGCCCATCGCATGAGTCGTTGATTGTGGTTAAACATTCGGGCAAGAAATACAAGTGGATTATGATCAGTGTACACTACAACGGGTAATGTGCCAGACCCCAAGTACACATGGAAGTGCTGAAGAGCTGGCAACAGGGCCAATGTCTCCTTTTCAGTGACGGAGTAGTTTACCTGATGCTTGTTAAACTTGCGGGAGAAGTAACAAATGGGGTGGTCCAATCCCTGCAAGTCTTCTTGCAACAGTACTGCCCCAGCAGCACTGGCATCAACCTCTAATTTGAATGGACGCGTCATGTCGGGGGCAGTTAACACGGGAGTGTGGCATACGAGGGCTTTTGCACTTTCAAAGGCATCCTGACACTCATCAGACCATAGGAAATCAACCTTAGGGCTTAGCAGGTTGGTCAACGGCTGGACTATGGAGGAGAAGTTTTTACAGAAGTTCCTGTAATAACCCACCATTCCCAGGAATCTGCGCAACTCCCGCCGGGTGGTAGGTGCCCGCGTCCCACCTCTCTGCCCAAATAAGTCACTGTGGCCTTAGCAAATTCACATTTAGCTAGATTGAGGGTTAAAGAAGCTTGAGCTAAACGGTAGAATACTTGGCGCAGAGTGTACAAATGGTCTGACCATGTTTTAGTGTATATTACCAGGTCATCTAGGTAAACACTACAGTTGGAAAGGCCATAGAGAACCGTATTCACCAATCTCTGGAATGTCGCGGGTGCATTGCACATCCCAAATGCCATGACAGTGTACTGCAAAAAGGTGTCAGGTGTTACAAAAGCTGAAATGGTAGAAGCACGCTCGGTTAAGGGGACTTGCCAATAGCCTTTGAGAAGGTCTAATTTAGTCACGTATTGGGCCATTCCAATACTGTCCACGCAATCCTCAATTCTAGGGAGTGGGTAAGAGTCAGGGACAGTAACGGCGTTTACTTTGCGGAAGTCAGTGATAAAACGAGGTGAACCATCTGGCTTCGCTTCTAGCAAGCATGGTGAGCTCCAGGGGCTCTGACTGGGCTCTGCCAAACCATGTTGTAACAGGTACTCAGTTTCTTGCTTCATCAACAAACGTTTGGTGGGATTTACGCGATAAGGGTGTTGTTTGATGGGCTTTGCATTTTGAACATCAATGTCATGTTTTAGCACTGTAGTTCGTGTTGGCACATCGCCAAATAAACAGGGGTACTCATGGACCAAACTAGCTACGTCTTCTTGTTGCTCGGAAGACAGGTGATCAAGCTGACTCCGGAATAATTTTAACACTTCAGAGTTAGGCAAGCGGGGCTTAGAAAAACCGGAGTGGTTCAGTTTTAAACCATCAGCCTCGTCTGTGCTTTCTACCTCTGAGTGACTGAAGACGGCCACAGGAGCACAGCTCCCAGTGGGTTTTGGTTGGGGTCTGGAGTGGTACAACTTTAACATGTTTATATGGCAAACACGGGATTTGCGTCTTCGATTTGGCGTGCCGATTATGTAATCAGTTTCTCCTACTCTTTCGCGTACCTCATAAGGCCCCTCATACTTAGCAGAAAGAGATGATCCGGGGACAGGCAAGAGAACAAGTACTTCATCTCCTGTCTGGAATTGTCGTTTGACAGCAGCCTTATCATAAGTGCGTTTCATTTTTCCTTGTGAAACAGTGAGGTGCTGCTTAGCCAGAGCATTAGCCTGACTCAAACGCTCACGGAAATCTTGCACATACTTGGTCACTCCCACTCTAGGGCTCCCTTCCGGGATCAAAAGTTCCTCTTTTATCGCTTTAAGTGGGCCACGAGGCGTGTGGCCAAACACTAGTTCAGAGGGACTGAACCCGAGTGACTCTTGGATGGCTTCGCGAGCAGCAAACAACACAAAGGGAATCCCTTCATCCCAATCCACTTTGGCCTCTAAGCAATATTTGCGGAGCATGACTTTTAAGGTTTGATGCCACCACTCTAAAGCTCCTTGGGATTCTGGGTGATAGGCAGAGGACACAACCTGTTTGATTTGTAGGCTTTTAGCTACTTGCTTTAATAATTTAGACTGAAAGTTAGAACCTTGATCTGTTTGAATGACTTTAGGCAGGCCGAATGTAGAAAAAAACTTAGTAAGGGCTCTCACAACTGACCTTGCTGTAATTTTGTGCAGTGGAATAGCCTCAGGGAAACGTGTAGCTGCACACATAATGGTGAGTAAATATTGGTTTCCCGACTTTGTTCTTGGTAGTGGACCTACGCAGTCTACTATGACGTGATCAAATGGTTGATCGACTACTGGGATGGGACATAATGGTGCAGGGGGTATAACCTGATTTGGTTTACCTGCAAGTTGACACACATGGCAACTACGGCAGAAAGCTGCCACATCACGTTTCATGCCAGGCCAGAAGAAGTGTTTTAATAGTAACTGATACGTTTTTGTGATGCCTAAATGTCCCGACCACTGGCTTTCATGAGCAAGCGCCAGGATCTTTGACCGATACAGCGTGGGTATGACAATCTGCTTAACCTTACTCCAGTCCACACTCCTAGCACCCAATGGAAACCATTGACGCATTAGCACACCTTGTTCTATGAAATAGGCTTGTTGCTCATTCTTAGCTTGTTCAGCACTTACCACATGCTTAAAACATCGCTGCAACGATTCATCAGCCAACTGGGCCGCCGACAGATTTTCTCTGGTTAAAGACAGTGGTATTTCTTTTACAGATGGACCAGGCTCCTCAGGGTTTTCCAAGTCTGGGGAAGACAAAACATTGTTTTCGTCAGGTAACGCGGCACCCTCCTCAGAAAATGAGGTCATCAACACAGAATCAGCGAGGGTAACGTCGCCATCTTTACGGGCTTGGGCACGAGTAACCACACAGGCTGGGTACGGCTTTGGGGTCACAGAAATATCTAGGGCATCAGAACTGAGGGGCTTATCCAGCACCTCCAGACTAGGACGCACTAATCCGCCCGCAATATCATTTCCTAGCAACATGGCCACCCCCTCTATGGGTAAGGTCGGACATACTGCGACAGGGAAAAATCCCGTAACGAGCTCTGATTTGATATAGACCTGGTGAATGGGTCTGGGAGCATAACCCATCTCTATTCCACGCAACACAACATTAAATCCGCATGCACTGTCTGCCGAGAAAGGTAAAGCACTAGAAAGGATTAAGGTCTGAGACCCTCCAGTGTCTCGCAATATGCGCACAGATTTTAGATCAGTGGATTTATCAGTAAGTGACACAAAACCATCAAAGATAAATGGGTCAAAACAAGGGTCTGGCACCTTACCACAACAATCAAGCACCTCAGGATGGGACGCTGCTTTCACAAAGGCAACACTTTGGGGTTGCTGAGAATTCACTGTTTTGCGTTTCAGGGCCAAACAGTCCGCAATGACATGTCCCGGTTTATGACAGTAAAAACACTCTCGACTCTCTTTAGAGCCTAAGGGTTTAACAGTGCGAGCCTGCTGCGCGGCACTAAACTGGGACTTCTCTTTAACTAGAAAAGAGGACTTATGGGTGAGCACATACTCATCTGCGAGAACTCCTGCAGTCGCTAAAGTGGTTACTTTCTGCTCATTCAGGTATAACACTATACTCTCAGGAGGACACTTTTTAAAGTCTTCCAGCAACATCAATTCATGCAATGAATCATAATTACTGGCTTTTGCCGCAGAGCACCACTTGTCAAAGAGGATACCTTTTTCCCTGGCAAACTCCACATACGTCTGGGAAGGAAGTTTCCTCTGTAGCCGAAATTTCTGCCTGTATGCTTCTGGAACCAATTCATATGCTTGCAACACAGCTGATTTAACACAAGAATACTCCAAACTGTCTTTTAAGGGAAGCGCAGCTACCACCTCTTGAGCTTTTCCAGTCAGTTTACACTGTAATAAAAGAGGCCAGATCTCACTAGGCCACTGCAAAGCACCAGCAATGCGCTCAAATGCGGCAAAATAAGAATCCACCTCAGCCTCTTTAAAAGCAGGCACTAAAGAAATGCACTTACTAATGTCATAAGGAGTAGTAGACACCGGGGCAGAACCTGGACCATCAGCGGAGACAGATGAGGCTCGTGGCTGAGACTCCAGCTCCAGCTTACGCAGCCTCACTGTTTTATCTGCCTCTATTTCCAGCTTTCTGATCTCAAGCTCTAATTGAGCTCGCCTGACTTGAGCCTTCTCCTCGGCCTCCAACTGGAGCCGTGCCAGTCGCACCTTTAGCCGGGCCCCATCCCGTGCTTCTGAGCTTCCAGGGGAAGGAGGATCATAGCGAGGGAGCGTGCGCGGCGTCTTCCCCCGCTCATCTCCCACACTGTCATGACCCATACCATCTTTATGGTCCCCCTCAAATGAGGAAGTTTGACTAGGCTCACCAGAGACCACAGGCACTTCAGGCAGATCAGGGGCTTGCATTAGACCAGCCTCCACCAACTTGTCCACTACCCGCGCTTTCAGGTCACTCTTACGGAGTGTTTTAGAGACCTGTAGCTTAAGGTGTTCTGCAATTTGCAGCAATTCGCATTTGCGGCAGCTCTCAAGGAGCACAACAGATGGAGCTTTTAAAAAATCCTCTAAACAAAATGGAGCCGACATGACGCTCAAAACAGGGAAGAGGGCAGAAGAGACAAAAAACAAAATGGAGCAAAACACACGTTCTCTCTTTCAAATGGGAATTCTCCTTATGGGGAAAAGGAGGATCCCGGATGAGCCCCCACTTATGTTACGACCCCCTCTGCCAGGCGACAGGAGGGGAGAAACATACACAAGCCCTCTCACGAAATCTGAGTTAATAAAGGGTTTTATTACAAACATTAAACCCAAAACCAACGGGGCTGTTCAACAGACCACCAGGGAAACAATTAATACACAATGAAAAGAACAGGCAAGAATAAAACTAAGGATTAACTAAGGTAAGCTGGCGGCACACAAAATAAAAGCTAAGGGTTAACTAAGGTGAGCCAGCAAACCACAAGACTCTTATAAAACTAAGGTCGGCTGAATATCAGAGGTTACAAACACAGTTCAAATCAAACAAGACTCTAGTAAAACTAAGGTCAGCTGTATATCAGGTTTAACACAGAAAATAGGTTTAACAAACAACGTTCACATGCAACGCAGACGAGGAGGACACTGCATGTTCACTTCAGAGCAGCAGTTCCCCATAGTGTGAAGGATCTTCAGCCTTTTATACTCCCAGGTGCAGACAATCAGCCAGTCAATTGGTCTTGGAGTGGTCATGGGATCTCCAGGCAGCCAATCGTCCGCGAGGTCTGGCGCACTGTGATCTGAATAAAAGAAGGCTGGCACAGGACTCCCAGCAGTCAATCGCCCACAAGTCATGGCACACTTGGATTTGCATGAACACAAAAAGGCAGTCTCACTCCCTCCAAGGCCCAGGGCCGTAACAACTTCTGAAAATGATTTAAGTGTCATTATAAAAACAGAAGAAATCATAAACAAGCAATAATGAAACTAGGACGTTCCTGTGTTTTTGCTTTAAAGAGGCACATGAAGGTCTGGACTTTATCTGTAGTCAGTACTAAAAGAGAAAACTGGAAGCTAACTGCAGTCTAAAACAGTCCACTGGATGGCGCTGAATTTCTAGTTCAGGAACTTGAATTTCACATGTGTCTGATGTCCTGGGTCCTTTTCTTTTCTATTGTTAAGAGTCAGCTGTTGAAAATTAATCTGCCAATCTCTGATAAGTGTGTTGTTCTTGGTGCCTTGAGGGGACTGTTGTTGTGATTTGGCATTATATACATAAAATTGAATAGAATTGAAGAATTGTTCCTTGTGCTGCTGCTGATCTTTGTACAGCGTCAGGTAAAGTTCTTTGGACATCTTGTTGACTAACAAGGGGTAAGACTGAATCCTGAGAAAATCCAGGCTGTTCAGAATTGGTCTGTTCCCTCTACCACCCATCAGGTCATAGCCCTCATAGGTCTGGCTGGCTATTACAGACGATTAGACCCAGGTTTTGCTAGGTTGGCTAAACCTTTAAATACCTTTCCAGCTGGAAGTTCTAGCCATAGAAGATCGAACATGCAAGTCCAGTGGTCCACAGTATGTCAGGAAGCCTTTGAATGTTTGAAACACGCTCTCATTTGGGCCCCCTATTTTGGCCTATGCAGATTTGTCGAAGCCATTTGTTCTTTACACTGATGCCAGTAATCAAGTCTTAGGTGCTGCATTAGCTCAGGTGCAAGATTGCAAAGAACGGGTGATTGCATGTGCAGGCAAGAGCCTAGATCCCACAGAGTGAAATAACAAAAACTACAGTTCCTTCGAATTGGAACTTATTTTCAAGTTAAATTTTAACTTCAAATTTAGCCCTAAAATGGGCAATTACTGAAAGTTCAAGGACTTCTTGATGGGGGCCAAGTTTGCCATGCATATAGACAACAGTCCAGTGCCCCACGTACAGAATGCTGGACTGGGGGGGACAGAGCAATGTTGGGTGACGCAGGTGGCTTCTTTTGATTTTGAGGTTAAGTACAGGGCTGGAAAAAAGAATGCTAATGCTCTCTCCAGGTTCCCAGCAGACTGTCAAGCTGCCCGCATAACCACCATGATTGCTCCTGCTAGAGGGGCTGTTGCCGAGATGATTTACTATAAGGATCCCCAAGAAAAGGATATGGATCTGGGAATCCTGAGGAAGTACATTGAACAGGGAACCCTCCCTGATGCGCCAATGAGGAAATCGCTACCTAGCCCAGTACGGAAGTTTTTACATCAATGGAGAAGGCTTCAATTCTATGACAGTGTGCTGTGCAGAGAAGTAAGGGACCCTAACACTAACAAAGTGTATTTCCAAATCCTATATCCTGCAGAAAGACATGAGGTGTGGAAGAAGTATCATGAGGCAGCTGCCCATTAAGAAATGGGTAAGACTCTGTCAAGGATATGTCGCTGCTTTTATTGGCCCAGTATGGAAGGTGAGGCGTGTGGATTCCAGCTAGGTTGTGCTGCATGCAGCCTAAGAAATAGAGATGGGCCCAGAGCCCCTTTGCATCCTATTATGGCTTCGTATTCCCTTGAGGTTGTGGCCCTGGACCTTCTTACATTGGTGAGGCCCACAGACAGGCAGAGATGGGCAGTAACGCGGTAATCCGATTACTTTTTTCAAGTAACGAGTAATATAAGGGATTACCATTGCAAAAACGGTAATTAGATTACCGTTACTTTCCCGTAGGAACGCTGCATTACTGCGTTACTAAAACCGTGAGTTTTTTGCGAGAATGTCTCATGACAGTGACGTAAGCGAGTGCGACGTTCGTGACAACAGCTGTCTGCAGATCAACAATGGATAATATATCAAGTACGGGAGAGAGTATGAGCGTGCAGCGTTTAAAGCGTGGAAGTACTGACCTTATTTTGAGTTTGATTCCATAAAAAGTGACAAAAACATTAGCGTCCATTGTGCGTGGGAAGAAAACTTCTTTTTACAGCGAAAAAAACCCCTTAACTTCCAAGCAAGTGCCGAGTGCGCTACGACTGTAATGGGAAATTCATAGAGAAACTCGCGGATTCTTCCACTGACCGCTGGCACACCTGCACCAGGGTAAACCTCCGCCTACCCCAGTCCTGCTTTACAGGTGAAAATAGAGCAACTAGCCTTTGACTTTATTTATTTTCTGCTGTGTTTTACTTGCATCTATTTGAAAGAGTGAGTGTAAACACAAAAAAATATTTTATTTTATGTGCTGGAATGTGCAGAAAATAGGTTTAAATGTTAAACAAATTTCTTCCAGTCAGAGAATGTTGCATATAATTTAATTTTTGCTTGATGCACAAAGTTAAAAGATTAAAACTAATACCGGTAAAACAAGTTTTAAAAAGAGAGTTTTCCATTTGATTACATTTTGTATGATGGATTATGCAGAAAAAGTAGAATTGGGCTGAAAGATCTATCGCTTTATCACCTATTCAGGTTGTAAATTGTGTTTTTAAAAAGTAACTAAGTAACTAAGTAATTAATTACTTTTGAAAATAAGTAATCAGTAAAGTAACGGGATTACTTTTGGGGGGAAGTAATCAGTAATCAGTTACTGATTACTTTTTTCAAGTAACTTGACCAACACTGACAGGTACCAGAATATTCTTGTTATGGCAGAACTTTTCACACGTTGCGCATGGGGAGTTCCCACTAAAGACCAAACTTCTCAGACCATATGATCTATTGACTCACGTGATTCAGACTTTTGGGTGCCTGGCCAGGCTATACTCGGATAGAGGTGCTAGTTTTTAGTCTGCTTTGATGTACCAGTTATGCAAGTGCTACGGCTTTACAAAAAGTAAAACCACTTCATACCACCCGGCTGGAAATGGTGGGGTTGAGATGCTGAATCAAACGTTGCTGCGCATGCTTCATTTCCTCGAGGCGGAGAGACAGCGGAGGTGGCCAGAATAGCTCCCAGAGCTTTTACAAACATACAATAACAGTGTCCATAGTGCCACAGGGTATGCTCCATCATACCTGATGTTTGGGCAGTTTTACCCTGATTTTAGTGTTTTTTTTTGTATGTGTAGTCTTGATTTTATTTGCATGTTTTTATTCTGATATTTGTATTTCATGTTTTTAGTGTTTTTTATGATATTGTTTTAATCCACTGTAGACTGGTTGGACAATAGACAATATCAGGCACCTGTTATGGTGCCTGGGCTTGGCGCAGGGACCTCAACACAGGCTAACAGTTAAAGATCAGAGGACTGAGACACAGCAGGCTGGATTTGTGTGACTCCCATGACTGACAAACTACAAAAATGATTTTAAAACAATGTTCTGAATGCTGATGTGAAACCAAGTCTATGATCAATAAATTAAGCATTATTTACCCACTATATTTAATGGTTTTAAAGAAAATTAATTTTTTGATTTACCATTGTTAAAATTACAAGCTGTTTTGAATAGTTTATATATACTCCCAGTCAAACGATTGGAAACACCTTCTCATTTAATGGTTTTTCTTTATTTTTATGACTATTTACATTGTAGATTCTCACTGAAGGGATTAAAACTATGAATGGACACATATGGAAATATGTAGTAAACAAAAACTCAACTCAAACTCAACATAACTCAAAACAAGTTTATATTATAGAGTCTTTTAAACAGCCACCCTTTGCTTTGATTACTGCTTTACACACTCTTCCATTCTCTCAATGAGCTTCATGAGGTCATCACCTGAAATGTTTTCCGGCATGATGTTGATCACTTGCTGGCCCCTTTGCTTTCACTCTGCGGTCCATCTCATCCCAAACCATCTCTACTGGGTTTAGGTCAGGTGACTGTGGACGCCAGGCCATCTGGCGCAGCACTCCATCACTTTCCTTCATGGTGAAATAGCCCTTGGTCATTGTCCTGTTGAAAAATAAATGATGGTCCAACTAAAAGCAAACAGGATGGGATGGCGTGTGGATGCAGGATTCATACTTAATTCCATATATCTTGATTTCATATATCTGATGTCTTCAGTTTGTATCTACAATGTAGAAAATAGTACAAATGAAAAAATTCAGTCATTTTTTAAATATTTCATTAAATTAAATTGTGACAATATATCTAAAGTTTTCTTCATGGTAACAGTATAAAACCATATAACAACAGTCAGAAACATGTGACAAAGTTTTCTAAATGGATTGTTAACCACTTATATACTTTACCTGTAGTTATCAAATACACCAATTAAACCTGATAAACTTGTAAACCAGTCACAATAAAACTACCAAACTCTTATGCTTCCACTTTTCAGAAACGTTTGAGCTGGGTGGCCTGTGGTGAGGTGTGACTCTCACACAATTACTGTGTGTGATCTCATAGAAAGCTGAGCATTTCCTCTAAAACATAAACTTTATGGTCATTTGCTAATCCTTACAGCCCTTTACCTTTTTCATTTATTTTATTTTATTTTTATTTCTATATCAGATTTTTACAGCAGTGATCTGTTTCTTAATAACAACAGATTACGCTTAAATTGTTTTTTGTTTTTTTTAAAAAAAAAAACAAAGTTTTGAGACAAAACACACCTGTCTCTTGTATGCTATAAATTACTTAAAACTAATGAAAATAATTTTATTTCTTCTCCTTCTTTCCTTGTTTGATTTTTTTCTTTTTTCTTTTCATACTTTTCAGGACGTTTAACTTACTTAAAATAAGCCAGCAGACCAGTAATGATGGCCAGTAATTAAAGTAGATTAATGCACTTAATCCTTTTTTGGTTGATTCACTGGTATTTTAATCTTTTTAACGCCGCGTGATCTTATTTAAGAATTTAGTTTTGTCTGTTGTAGATCTGAATCTAACGGGACTGTATGCAGTCAAAAATAAGCACATCCTTACTGCTTCCATTGGAATTAACCAGCAAGTGTGACCACTCCAATAAAAGCAGAATTTTTCAGCAGTTTAATCTAATGTATAGTGGCTGGGAAAAAAAACAAAAAAACAACAACATAAGATTTAGATTTCAGCCTCTAAATGCATCAGTTGATATGTTACCATTGTTAAATGTTAAAACAGTTCAATTAGAAAATAGAATGAAGAGGTATGGCTGATCTGAAAGGGCTAACAGGAGAATGTGTATTAAACATGGCAGCATGTATGACTGCAGAGAGTCCTGTAAAAGCTTTCCTTGTCACATGACTGAAATTTTAACAAAAAGGAAGGGAACAATGTAACAAGTTTTCGTATTTGGATGTCACAGTAAGATGCTGGTAAGTCATATAGTCATATACTGTTTTATACTTCTGAAAATGATTTTAGTGCCATTATAAAAACAGAAGAAATCATAAACAAACAATAATGAAACTAGGAAGTTCCTGTGTTTTTACTTTAAAGAGGGACATGAAGGTCTGGACTTTATCTGAAATCAGTACTTAAAGAGAAAACTGGAAGCTGCTGCATTTGTTTGTCAGAGGATGAGCTGCAGTCTAAAAACACTCCACTAGATGGCGCTGAATTTCTAGTTCAGGAACTTGGATTTCACATGTGTCTGATGTTCCAGGTCCTTTTCCTTTTGAATGTTAAGACTGAGCTGTTGAGAACCACAATTTTGCACAGAGATTTTGGAGAACAGGTGCTTGAGCCAACAAAGGGCACATAGGTTTTTACAAGATACATAAGCTCAGCACATTAACAGTCCCTTTACATGCTTATGAATTCATTTATTTCAACACTGATACACTGATGCAAAGGTCTATCACATCAAAATTCAAAACCAGCAGACTCCTACAGAATTATAAGTTTTCACAGAGACAATGGTATTTGTATTCATTATTTCTACACTGAGTGTTCAGATGATAATAAATCTCCCTTACCCTCCTTACTGTTATATGGCCTGTAGCACAACAGAAGAGATCTGTTACCCTGTGCTACCTGTTAGTTCCCTTTTTTCTAGTTTCTTTTACTTCATTTTTTTTTGGCAATTTCTGCAAATTAAAGGTGGGGACCAGTTATAAAAAATAGTTGTTGGGCATTACTTTTTAAAATTATGAATTGATACAATGGGTCAATTTAAAATCAAAAATATGAAATCATAAAATAGAAATAATTGTTTTTAAAAGTCTTGCAAAAAGAGCACTCATCAAAGAAGAGGCCTTTAGGCCTCAACCCTGTATGGAGCCAAGGGAGTCACACACATCAAATAATTAAGTGTACAATAAAATATTGTTTGTTTTTCAAATATTAACACATATTTTTGTATGGTAGAAAATCACCTTTATGCCTACAAATATAATTCGCTAATGTTCTCTCTGAGCTTCATCAATTTGACTGAGCATCTGTGCATGGAGAGATATTATACCGTTAGTGGCAGAAGTTGTAATGTTTCTACAGTTCCCTCTGCCAGTCTCTGATAATTGCGCTGCTCTTAGTTCCTTGAGAGCACCTTTTAACAAAAAGAAACTTAATAACAAAACAAGTTTTCATGTTTGGATGTCTCAATGAAATGCTGGTTAGTCATATAGTCATATACTTTTTTATACTTCTTTTATACTTCTGAAAATTATTTTAGTGTGATTATAAAAACAGATGAAATCATAAACAAGTAATAAAGAAACCAGGAAGTTCCCATGTTTTACTATAAAGAGGCACGTGAAGGTCTGGACTGAAAGAGAAAAAAAGCCAGAAGCTGCTGCATTTGATTGTCAGAGGATGAGCTGCAGTCTAAAACAGGCCACTAGATGGCACAGAATTTTGTAGTTCAGGAACTTGGACTTCACATGTGTCTGATGTTCTGGGTCCTTTTCTATTCTATTGCTAAGAGTGAGCTGCTTAAAATCAATCTGCCAATCTCTGATAATTGTGTTGTTCTTGGTGCCTAGAGGGGACTGTTGTTGTGTTATATAAATTACACTGAATTGTTCCTTGTGCTGCTGCTGGTCTTGTGTAGTGTGGAGGTGTGATGGGGATCATCTTCAGGTTAGCTGTGTTAGTGTGTTGATTTTAGAGATAGTAGTGTGGATAACCCAGAGCGGGTGCCTAACAGGGTTACATGCTGGCTAGTATCATTGACTGTGCAATGACACTTTGATTACAGATGCTGGTCTTTCACAGGTCTGTTAGGATTTTCAGAGGGGGCAGAGGAATGTTAAAGCCTCTTTTTAAGTGGCACAGTCAACCTATATAGACTATGAAGTATGAAATACGCCTCCTGTTAATGTACTGGAGGTGGAGTCACTGTGTCGACCTCACGCCCACACACCCACTGGACATGACCGCAAACAAACATCCCTGCACTTTTTACGTAGCCAGGCTGCTCCAGTATTAATGATCTTAAGGTAAATACAACCATGTAGCTATAAATAACAAGACAAACATGACATCACTCTGCAGCTCCTATTGTTAATCCATTAGTTAGGTTGGCCAGTAGTTATGTACTGTGTTAAAGGCTTGTTGCTAGATAGAAGCGATGCTACACACTTGTGTTACTCTCACAGTCTATATACTTGAATGATATGTTACTGCTTTTTGTTATCCTGTTTCAGACAAAGATGACATCAGCTGCACTCACCACAGAGGTCCAGACTTACTCTTAATATCAGAAGTATTTGGAAATTAAATGTTGTCCTTTGAGATTTCAACATAAGACTTGGGATGATATTAAACTAAAGATTTGATAAAAGCAATTACAAGATATGTGAATGTGTCATTAATCTGTATTCTATTATTTCAGTTCAAACAATCATTGTGAAACCTACTTCCTTGTTGTTTAACAATTCTGTGTGTATCTGTTTTTCTTTGTTGCTTCAATTTAATAAAAAAATATTTTTGAGAAAAAAACCCCTAAAGATTTAAAGCTTTAGATCCAGATCGTTCATATCATTTAACAGCACCACTCAGAGTCCACATTATTATCAACAGTTAGATTCATCCTGGGGGAAAATGAGTGAGGGAGACTATCGGGCCACGTTGGGTTTGCTGGGTCCGGAGGTTTGGAGAAACTTCCTCCCTTTCATCAATCATGTCTCATTGCGGGTGTTCTGTTTACACACCGGGGCATACATCGTGTCAGAAACATCAGGAGGACTCAAGCTTCAAGTTTCAAGTTTTACAGGGACATGCTATCTTTCAGAGTATCCTCAAAAGCAGTTGTGGCAGATGCTTCTGCCTTGGTCGTGCACATTATCACACATTTTCATTATCTGTAGAATATTCACTCATATAAACCAAATCAGCCTTTCATTTTGGATCATTACAACCATCACAGGCAAGAAAGAAAGTAAATTTGGAGGAGAGTTAACAGAGGGAGAGAAAACTAGACGAGAAGAAGAGGGCTAAAGAGAGAAAAGGAAAAAAAACACAGAATCTCCTTCAACACCCAAAAAAACCAGCACAGAAACCATGGAAACAACCAACATATGCATAAATAACACTGACAAAGTTACTGAACATTGCACAGTACTAATAATACAAGATATTCTAGAGGCAGCAGCAGACAGAGATAGTGTGTGTCTGTGAATGCCTGTAGTTTTGCATTATTATTGAACTTTGATTTTAGCCTTTTGGTTTCTATGTTAGTTGCTCTGTCTCCCGCTGTTCTGCGTCCAGTCTGTGTCTCCATGTCTGCCCTGGTCCCACGTCTCTGTGTTCCCACTGTTGCAGTGTCTGTGATATCATAGCGTCTGCTTGTGAGTCTGTGTCTGTAAGTTCAGTCGGTGTTTCCTGTTTTACTTTAAAGGTCTTTGTCTTATTTTAATGTGTTTTGCTTCCCTTGTCTCGTTAGGCCTGTTGTGTTTCCCTCCTGTCTCCCATTCCCAGATTGCTGCTCTGTGTATTTAAGCCCTGTGTTTTCCTTTGTCTCTGTTGTGGTCTCCATCTTACTATACTGTGTTCTGCTGTTCAGCCTGTTTTTGTTTTGTTTATGTTTCCGGTTTAGTTAGTTTTCTGTTCTTTTGCTGTGTAGCATTAAAGCTGAGTTCACATTTGCCTCCGTGAGTCTGCACATTGAGTCCTCTATTCCTGCCTGCACACAGCCTTCATTTGACATAAATCCCTTTTACACATAAAGTATTTATGAATAGTAGTTTATTTAGGAATATTTATTTATAATTCTTTATATTGTTCATTAATTTATTCATGAAAATAAAAAATAATTGTTTTGAATTAATGAATTTCTTATTGCATGCTTTATTGTACAATTAATTATTCAAACACAAAATGCGAGATTGTTTGTAATCTCTGCTAACCACAACATGACCTGATCGCTGGATTTAAAGTTTAGCTTTTTGCTTTAGCATCATTATCCCTGCGATGTGCTGACACAACTAAGTGTTTGAAAATGCTCTTGTGTTTCAAGCAAGCTTTTGTTTTCAAGCTACTCGGTCTCATCTTATGTGATGGCCTCCATTTATTTACAGTTCAGTTCAGTCATGACGGCAATTTGACTCTCTTGTTATTCTTTAAGGTATGTTTAATCAGTGTTCACACGTGTAGTGTGGACAATTATTTCTTTATCCCCCAACATGTTCTATTTAATATGCACTGTTATTGATTCATTTCTTATAGCAACATCCTTAAAAACACATTAGAGAAGAAAATATTATGATTGAAACAATGGTTATTTATTTTTTCTTTCCATTGTCTAAGAACCAACATTATAACAATTTTAAGACAAAATGAGTTTATGAAAATCAAACATTGCTTTCAGATTTATACCAAAGTATAAAATATACTGTACAGAAAATTTTTATTATAATACCATTTTACATATTTACATACATACATATTTTGCACTTAGTGCAATATTTTGTCTCGTCATATACTGACGTAATTGCAATATTTACATAAAAAAATTCCAGACTAACATCTTTACATGAATTTAAGGACATTTCATCATGCTGGAACTTTTACATGTTTGACAAAACAGAAAAACCAAACATGATGAAGCTTCATAATAAGTGCTGTTCGCTGTGTGTCAGTAGTTTATATTTGGTGATTCTTGGCTGGTGTGTCAGAGCTTAGACCTCTATAAACCACCTCTCCTTCACTGATGGAGCTCTGATCTTGTGTCGACACAGCGGGCAGGTGCCAAACTCTTGACAGACTCTGGAGTCGCAGTGTTTACATAAACACCGGTGGCCACAAGGCAGTGTGATTCTGGCCTCCTTCACCATGCACACCACACAGGCTTTATCTGTGACCAGATAAAGAGAGACTCCAATTACAAATGCAACATTAAACATATGTCAGACCACACTATTTCACTGATCACACTCTGTGGTCAGAAATGTGCGACGGAAATCAAACGGTAATGTTTGGAGGGACTGTTTTTACCTGCTGGGATTTCCATGTCAAGACAGGACATGCAGTCATCACGTCTGAAGTCTGAAACATCAGGAACTGAACCAAAGTGACTGTAAGCATCAGGTGAGGTGAGCGGTTCAGGTGCAGGACAGGATCTTCTAGTGCAAAGGAGCTTTGTTTTTTTGGAGCCTGCAGCACAGACAAAAGCATATTTCAAGTTATTCAATGTTTATCAGTGTCAGAGCATATGAATTGCTCTGCCTTCACAGAACAGGAAAAACCTGCTGTAAGGCAAATATAACTGTGGTTCTAGTGAATTTACCCAGGAGCGAAATGGAGCGCGTCTTCCCATAAATGTCTATCATGGCCCACAGAGGCTGGCTGAGATCCACTCCTGTCAGCCGCTTGCGCTGCCTGTTGTTGACAGCTACGTATATGCTGCCACCATGAGAAACCCAAAACTCCAGCTCTGAACCTGCTCGGCAGTACGATTCATGCACAGGCACAGCCCAGTGTCCAGGCTTGTCAGTGAGGTTGGGGATGGCCAAGCAGGGCAGGGGCAGAGATCTGGCTGAGGGTGGCACAGTGGTAAAGCCCACACGCAGAGCTCCCTCCCAGTTGGTCGAATCCCTCTCCACTCTCAGACGAATCCTCTCCTGGACCTTCACTGGACGGCTGCTGAACACCAGCCCATTCTTGAAGGTGTTCTCAGTCTTCTCAGCGAGTCGACCTCCATGACTCAAGCGAACCTTTTCTCCCATAGCATGACGGTGGAAGTTCAGACGACCGAGACAAAGCAGACTGCATCTGTGTGACACCTCTGACTGAAGAACTACAAATTATAAAAACACACAGTTATGAATGTTGATGTGAAACCTTGTTTATTTCCCAAGAATTACTTCATAACAACAATCACAATAACAACAAGTGACCCTTACATTTGTGATGTGTAGGAACCTAACAGCTTTGTTTTTTAACTGAAATGAGGTTTAAAATTTTAAAAAGTTCAACAAACATTTTTTTCAATTTAAAGGTCAATTGGTCATTTCGCAAATTCCTATAATTCTCATTCGAAGAAGAAGAAGAAGAAGAAGAAGAAGAAGAAGAAGAAGAAGAAGAAGAAGAATGTTATGAGATTCTATGTTTTTATGTGTTTTATTCTTTGTTTTATTATCTTTTAATATTCAAGCATATTGTAAAGTGTTTATATATTTCACAGAATTTGCTGTACTTTCCCATGTCACAAGATTCGATATATTGCTCCATTGTCATGCAACCCGACAGTGAACTCTGCAATACATATAGTTTAAGCAGGAAACAGATGCGGGTCACCCAGACTACAATAGAAAACGGATGAGGCACCTAAACCACAACAGGAAAACAGATGCGCGACTCCCTAACCACAAAAGATTAAGTCAGCGCCACGTCTTTTAGAAAGAAGCAGACACACACGCACATATACAACTGTTGGTTTAAAGGAATTTGTAAAAGAGGAAATGTGACGTATTTGCATACGCGATGTAACCTATAAATAAAGAACTGTGCCTGCACTCAGGGTGTGGGTCTCGCCAGAGTCCTCACCCGCGTGCGTGAGTCTCGTCAGAGTGCTCACCCGCACGTTAATGTTATTACATTCTAACTGTTTGAGTGTCTTTATTCAGCCTGAAGAATGTCTTATTGAAAATAAACTCTTGACATTTAATTGGTCCTTCGAGCCGGATTTTGGACATCGAATTATGCTCCAACAGAGTGACCTCGTCGTTTCCTGACATCGTGGAGAGCCCGCGCTGAAGTCTGTCGACAGCCTCTTTCCTATGAAAGAGAAAAGACCAACTATGTGAATTCGGGGTTGGCCAGCGTTCTTAGTAAGAGGTCCACGATCCTGGGGAACGAGGAGGAATCTCTGACCGGCACTTGTATCATCATAACCAGGTGAATATTAACACTCAAAGACACATCGCAAATAATCGTCTTTTAGATTGACACTTTTCCAAGGGAAAAAACTCGTCCTGTAGGGACTGGCAGTTGAAAAAGAGACTCGCTTGTAAGACGAAACTGGCAGTCCAGAGGTGACTCGTTTCGCAGCAAAAAAAAAAAGCTGGTAGTCTAAAAGACTCGCTTGTAAGACGAAACTGGCAGTCCAGAGGTGACTCGTTTCGCAATAAAAAAAAAGCTGGTAGTCGACAAAATTTACTCCGGGAGTAAATGGGAAAAGGAAAGTGTCAATTAAAATAGGATTACACTGCCGCGTATGTGAATTGTTTGTATTTAAAAAGAGGAAGTGAGTGTCATTTGAAGAGGGACAGTAGGACCCTACACCACTTCTATTGTTTTCCTGTGTCGACTGAAATACTGGTGAGGAAGGGAAAAGGTTGCGCTTCATCGCATAAAATTAAGGCCGCCCTTGACATTAGGACAAGGGTAGAAGGCTGCCTTAATAACCTCCCCTAACTCTAATACCAGAGAAGGTCACACAGTTCTGTTTGTAGTATTAATAACACAAAATCAAAATGGGAAATAAAACAACAAAACTCACTGCTGACGAGCAGTGGCTAGAAAAAAAGAAATGTCCAGGCGCCGGACAAATTAGTGCATATAGATGGAGAAATCCAAAGAAAACCTAAATGTCCCACGTGGGAGGAAAATGCATTAACTAAATTATAAGAAACCCTCCAAGCAGAAATAAATACTGAAAAGGAAGCTAAAAAGAAATCAAAGCATACACAAGAGTTGTAATATTTTAAAGCATGGAAAGAGGAATGAAGTGGAATAAACAAAAGGTTAAATTAAGGTTAACTTAAATTAAAGCAATGAAACAAAATTGGGAAGACAACCAAGCTGAATGAATAGAATGCGTGAAACCAGATAATTCACACAAAATATATCAAATAAAAAGAGGGATGCATAAGGCATATTAAGGCTGTGTCATTGTTCAGTTAAGGAAATGTCTCCAGCTTGGGAAGGTGTGAAGCTGCAGGTTCACACAGACCCGTGATGGATACATAATAAAATATAAACTAATATACTATTGTATATTAGTAGTAAAGTAGTGTATTGTGATATACTATTGCTGTTATAAAAAGGAAAAACAATACAATGATAACATTAATAATGACATACTATTAATAGGAAGAGGCACTTCAGTCAGTTATGATGCGAGGTGGAAGATTGTTAAAAGTAGTCTGATTCAAGCTTAAGGTTTGCTCAAACTCAGTACAATGATATAGGAGATGAAGAAAATAAGGAAATAACTACACTAATCAGGTGCATAGAGACACTTGACCTGCTTGTAAACCTGTCATCTTAGATGAGACTTTGTTGAGATGAAGAGCAAACCTATACTAACAACTAATAAGCCAAACCCTGTATACAACAGCTAAAGCTACAGGTTTGAGAAGCTGAATAAAATGAATTAAATATGTGGACACTACCAAGCTGATGAGCAAGTTACACATTTTTTTTTATTTTTATTTGTTTTTTAGTGCAGAAGCTGCATATTAAAGGTCACACATGCAGCTGTCTGTGAGCTCAGTTTTTTCCTCACACTTCTGCTCTGTTTCTGGCAGCAGGGTTATCTGTTTTGTTTTATGTGACAAGGCTGAGAGATTAAAACTTAGTTTCTTGTTTTGAAAAAAAAAAGGAAAAAAAGAGAGGTTTTGTGTTTCTCAGCCAAGAACAACTACAATTTCATTTTCTGTCTTGAGACAGGATAATAATAATAATAATAATAATCATAATAATAATAATAAAACAAAGAGTGATGTTTTGTTTAAGTGTTGAAGCAGGCTAATACTGCAACATACCGTCTAGTGCATGATCTGCGAGCAATATATGAAATCATCTTATTTATCTTTAAATAAACTCCAATTATGGAGACCTGAAGTCACATGCTTAGGGCACACCCTCAGGTAAAGGCAGAAAGCTACTAAACAAAGAAAAGAAGCTATACAGAATGCGCCACAGCCACAAAACTAAGTATTCACATTCTTTCTGACTCTTTGTGAGCCTGAGTTATGACCTTGGCTCCCTGTTTTTCTGCCTCCACCAAGGGTGGGGTGACGCTCCGTGGCTCTTTACTATCACAAAAAAGAAAAGAGAGGCCCCTACTCTCTGAATACAATATTCTCTTCATAACTCGGCAGTATGAAATGTCATGAAACAGTGTAACTCACTCACAGTAAATCAGCAGTATAGGATAATACAAACCTATCTAATAAATCTAATGATTTTCAAATTCTTTTAACTAAGAAGTATGATGCAAACTAAAACTACATACTGATTACACAAGAAGTATGATGTGGCCTCCAGCAGTATTATGATTCACTCATTTTGATTACAGGTATAATGTAATATATGACAGCATAATAATCTCACAACTGCTACAAGCACATTTGCCTTTCTTAACACACGCGAGTGAAAGGCAACTGTTAAGAAAATGCCCTTTTGGGTGAGACAGTCCCAGAGGCCCTGCATGCAAGCGTGCTAACACACATACATGCAATGAAGAGCAGCTTACACTAGAGCACACACTATATGTGCGCCTCTATATCTCACATTGGTGTTAAAGCAGGAAAAACTTAATAGTTTTGTTATCAACTGCTGAATTTACCCACTACTGACATTTAACTCTCCAGCTTGCAGGACAATAGGTGAAACGTTTGTGAAAACAAAGAAGGAAAAATAAAGACACAGAGAGAGTCTGGTATGACCAAGCAGTGATCAGACAATAAATTTAGTTGGTAATACAATAAATTGTGAGATGCTTTCTGCTTGATTGATGCAACACAAGTAATTTACTGTATGGAGGAAATTCTCTTTTGTGATAATCTTTTGAACGTGCATTTCTGTTGACCTGTCAATTTAGCGCATTATAAGCTGATATGCAAATTAGTTGATTGATATTAGATTTGAAAAGTAACTGTATTATAAAATAAGTGAATAAGATGTAACAACGGTTGAAATTAGTTTTTTGTTTCTAGTGTGTGGAGAAGGTTTTATCATGGCACACATCTGTTTACATGGGAGGAAACTCCTCATGTGATGCGACATTTAGCAATTTGCAAGTGTGCAGCACATCAGAAGAATGACTATGAAATTACAAAGGGAAACAATTTTACTGACAAAGGATGAACAAAAAGCAGCTCCCACAGCTGAGCAAAAGAAATGGCTGAAATGCGGAGCGAAACTAAAAGATGACTTGATGATTTGTGAAGGAAAACCAATACTTCCAAAATCTCTACACAAAACAGCAGCCTTAGTGACACATGGAGTTACTCTCCATGCGTCAACAGGAGGGATAGGAGATATAATCTCCAAAACACACTCTAAATTTCGAACACACTCTAAATTTCGAAACTTCAGAAAAATGCTTATGTAACCATTTTATTCCAACATATAGCATCCCCACTCTGATAAGATCAGATAATGGGACACACTTTGTCAATGAGGTAATCAGCAAAGTCTCTGAAGCACTAGGATTCAGCATCAAATATCACTGTGCTTATCATCCTCAAAGTGCCGGCCTAGTAGAAAGGACAAATGGCACAATAAAGCAAAGACTAAGAAAATGCATGGAAGAAACAGGAAGACCGTGGCCAGAGTGTATAGGCCTAGTAAAAATGTGGATGAGATTAACCCAATGTTCGCAGAAACTGACACCATTTGAAATCGTACACGGTAGACCTTTTCCTCTGCCCATCACCAGTGAACCAATAGACAAGTCAGTTAGAGAAACAACCCTAGCAGAGTGGATGACAAAACTGCTAGAGAATAAAGACATAGTTTTGAACAACCAACTGCCGAGTGATTCTTCTCCAGTCTCTTCCAGGTTGAAACCAGGCGACTGGATCCTGATCAAGGTTCTCCAGAGGAAAAACTGGAGCTCACCGAGGTGGGAGGGCCCTTTTCAGGTCCTGCTAACGACGCCAACAGCGTGCAAGATCGCTGAAAGACCTTCGTGGATCCACCAGAGCCACACCAAAAAAGTACAAGGGGACACAAGCCCAGACGCCAGTTCACCTGTCATCTAGTGATCTGTAAGTGGAGGAGAGGGCAGATTGGGTATACCCGCCCTCTTGACTTCTCGCTTTCAGTCAACACACTAGGTGATCTGGTGAACTTGGTCGACCTGAAGAAACCCCATTGTAGCTCGAGCACCGACCTTGCCCCACCTGCCCGGTAGAGTAACAGGAGATCAGTCCGACCTGCAAAACCAGAAGAGCAACCCATCACTCAAGTAACTACTGCAGACACTTATAAACAATGCCCGACACAGATGTGCAAAATGAACATTCAGACATTTCAGATGAAGAGGACCCAGTCTCCAACAGGACTCGACGACGATGCTGGTCAGAGGAATGCCAATTAATGACAATCATAACATTATGCTTCCTTTTGTAATTTCGATGTTTCTTGCAGTAGCCATAGTAAGCATGAATTTTGCCTGCACAAATGACCCCTGTAATCCATATTGTCCAAAAGGTTACTCGCCCACAACAAATGACTCAGACCCATGTAATGAACGGTCACAAAACAGACAGTAAGTCGTGAAAACGCCCACGAAATCACACCTACAACCCCAAAAGGTAACTCATGGTATGATCAACTTAATGCATCAGCTACTGATGCCAATAGAATAAATTGTGTGGTGTGTGCAGAAGCTCGCCCAAAATTAAAGATAGTCGGCTACCCTATCCCAAATGGTTCATTAACAGACGGAAACGGGGTGGGGTGGGGAGCCTGGTCAGCAACTATAGGTAATAGCGGAGCTAATATGACACAGGTACATCCGCTTGATTGTCTATTAATGCATAATTATGTACCCCATAACAAAACTGAAAGGGCATTCCTTGTAAACCTACTACAAACTCTAGAAACAGTAATGAATACAAGTCTGCGTGCATGTGCTCCAAAAGAACCAATAAAGAACTTAATAACACTTCCGGTCACACCGCCCGAACTAGCCCATAACATGACCATGGTCTGCCTATGGAGACTTAGAGTCCCAGAAAAGCAGGGTGTATCTTTTGTTTATCCAAATAAGACACTGCAACCGGAATCTTCCTGGCACAAGCTTATAGCCCGATAGCAACTGAGGAAGAAGAAGACTGTGTGTAAGAATTTCTTGTACTTAACATGACGTAGCAATTGAAAATGTGCAAACAAGTGATTGTCTACTGAAGCCTATGAAGTACGAGTGAAATATATTAACAACAGGAGGGAATGTTATGAGATTCTATGTTTTTATGTGTTTTATTCTTTGTTTTATTATCTTTTAATATTCAAGCATATTGTAAAGTGTTTATATATTTCACAGAATTTGCTGTACTTTCCCATGTCACAAGATTCGATATATTGCTCCATTGTCATGCAACCCGACAGTGAACTCTGCAATACATATAGTTTAAGCAGGAAACAGATGCGGGTCACCCAGACTACAATAGAAAACGGATGAGGCACCTAAACCACAACAGGAAAACAGATGCGCGACTCCCTAACCACAAAAGATTAAGTCAGCGCCACGTCTTTTAGAAAGAAGCAGACACACACGCACATATACAACTGTTGGTTTAAAGGAATTTGTAAAAGAGGAAATGTGACGTATTTGCATACGCGATGTAACCTATAAATAAAGAACTGTGCCTGCACTCAGGGTGTGGGTCTCGCCAGAGTCCTCACCCGTGCGTGAGTCTCGTCAGAGTGCTCACCCGTGCACGTTAATGTTATTACATTCTAACTGTTTGAGTGTCTTTATTCAGCCTGAAGAATGTCTTATTGAAAATAAACTCTTGACAAAGAAGAAGAAGAAGAATGCAAGTTTTGTTAATAGATGAATTGCCATATCAATTGGATTAAAGAAGCTACATATGTCAAGCTGTTTTTAATACTTCATATCAAAGTTAAATTGTGCAAAATGCAGCCAAACTTTCATGTTCATTTTAACAGTACAAAAGCAGATATATAAATAAGTCAGAATAAAACGAGCAAACTCTTGCACTTTTGTTTTTGCAAAGCATGCGAAAATCTGGATGTCTTCCAAGCTGAAAAGCTAAAGTCGTTGCAGAAAGTTGCATTTGTTTGGTATGAGTTGTCTGACTTGTAAACTTAGTCCACCAGACGTCCTGTCATTATTTGACACTTTGCTTTGTATTGTGTTGTCTTAACAGTGATACTAATTCTTAAATGACAGACTAGTGCTGCAATGGAGCGTTTGCTAGATTTGGGCAAATTTGCAAAATCTTTTGAGGGCCAGTTAAAAGACGAGCTGCAGCATTCGGCACCCTCTTACTGTGTATTACAATAAGTACCTAAACAGCTGTTATGTGTTAATTTATGCAACTAAATATCAGCTTGATAATGATTCATTTATCAAACTGAGAAATATAGTTCTCTGTAAAGACTTACCAGAATTCTTGTTTTTACTTTCTCTTGCCATCTTGGAGATGTAGAAAAAACTTGTCATACAAGTCCTGATGCATGATGAGGTTGAGTCCTCAAGTCAGGAGTGTTGACTGCCTTTAAATCATGGACTATGTGAGGTTTGAAAACAGAAACACACCCAGACAAAGGGGAGGGGCAGAGGGACGCACCAAAGCTTGGAAAAGTACCTGAAGTGTTCAATAACAGAATGTTCAATAACAGAACTGGTTATCAGTCATTTCCTCTTTTATTGTGGATTCCCAGTTTCCTTTCCAAACTTGTTAGTTTAGTATCTTCTCTTTGTGCATTTCCCTCCAGGAGTTTGTTATGTTTTTAACCAGCTGATTGCCATTTAATGTGTACATGTAACATCTCTATGGCTCTTCTAGTTTAAAATGTCACATGAGTCTGATCTTGCAATCACTGATCACAATAGCAAACTCAATAGAAAAACACTAAAACACTCAAATTGAAACATTTTTTCTATTTTTTATAGTTACATTTAATGGTTTATAATAATAATACAAATTTGTTTTTGAGTTGGTGATATACTTCATATGGCTTTAGCTGGATAAAACACACTACGTATTCAAAATCATTTCTTCGTATTTATTTAATAAATGTAAATTGTGCAAAATATATCCAGAGTTATCTGTTAGCAGTGTAGAAATAGTTAAACATGTAAATAAGTCATAACGAAACTAGCAAACTCTTGTGCTTACACTTTAGAGAACAATGTGAAGATCTGGACTTCATCCAAGATGAGAAATTCAAGTCAGTGCGGGAAACTGCAGCGTTTGTTTGGTAGTCTGAGTTGCAGTCGTACTCCACTAGATTGCCTGTGTTGATTTGTTTTGCAGGTGTGACACACCCACACGCAGGTACCTTGTCTGTGTTTTGTCATCAGCAATGTTCCCTCTAAGCTGCGCACGTGCGCAATTGCGCACTGCTGGCACGGTCTCTGCGCACAGAAAATCTGCGTTGTGCACAAAAAAAATCTAACCTGAATTGAAATTAAAATAAATACGTTAACAATTCTGTTTTGCAGTGTTAGTCAGTAAGTGACTGGCTGCTCCTGTATGGGATTAGAACGATGCCACCTTATCCCATAGTCCAGCCAATGATGCGATTCACATTCGTATACGCAGCCAATCAACGTCGTTGACAGGCTATGACAGCGTCCTTATGTGCCGTCACCGGAGTTTTAGCTAGCAAAGCGGCGTGGCTGATGTGCAGTGAAGCCACATTAATGACAACGTGTACAACCATTGGAGATGTGAGCAGGACAGACGGAACAATTGACGGAAAAAGTGTGGACTTTATACCAGTTTTTAAATTGTGTTGATAGGCCACGTAAAACCAGAGTTATGATAAAAATATCTGCAATGTTTGGTTTTCTTCCTGAATACTGTCGTTGTTTATATTTACTGCGGGAAGAAACGGTAAAAACGGCGTTTTATAAAGAAAACGCTCGAAAGCACTCTCCGCCTGTGAGCAAAAACAAAACCAAAAAACCCCACCCTTTCCTATTGGTCGAAAAAAGTACCGTGTCGACCAATCAAAAAATGATATGGCAACGTGGCATCTAGTTGTTAAGAAACGGGGGGAAGTTTTAGGGGTGACGGCGGTGTTTTGATATGTGAGAGATTTGAGACGTTTAGCGCAAATCTTGTGTAGTTAGTGTGTAGTTAGTGTGTAGTGTAGTCAATAGTTTTGTTGGTGTGTCAGAACAATGAGGCGACTGCTGAATGTTACAGGTGTTACAGGAGTGACACATCTCCTGTTGTCAGGCCTGCAGGTATCAGGCTGTTGTTCTCCTTTATCTCATAGTGGACAGAAATGATTTTTTGGAGTGGCACAAATAATGTGTGTGGCATCAGATTTGATGCAGAACAGCTGATTGTTCTGTAAATAGTTTGAAATGTTTATTTAAAAACGCCTTGGCTGCATTTTAAAAAATAGCTGCAAAAAACTTTGTTGTTTGCCAAACTGAGTTACTTTTTTGAAGAAGTAACTATATAATTAATTGCCCAACATTGGTCATTATATACTGTATTTGGCAGACAGAGAGTTACAGACTCTCTCCCAGACCACAGACTCATTATACAAGTCAGAGCTTTATGAAAAAAAAGAAAGAAAGAAAGAAAGAAAGTTGTGTTTTCAAAATTGGAGTTAAAGTTATTTTTACTTCCAATAGTGTTAACATACTACACAGGTCATGAACAAGATTTTTTAAAAATTTTCATTGTAAGTGGGCTAAAGCGGTTAATTAAAAGTAGTCTAACATAAATGTAAATGCTGTAATTTGATTATTTTAATAAACCATGTAACTTGGATGGATTCGATGCTGGTGTGACCACAGTGCACACGTCTGATGTCGCTCACAGTGGTCCAAGGGATCGCTCAGGGAGTTTGTGTGTTCGCTCAGACACATGAAAAATTAGAGGGAACATTGGTCATCAGTGACAAGATTTTCATTTTCACAGAAACATAAAGTTTGTAGTTTCTTTTTCTTATCGCCATCATTTAACGCCTCAGTGTGCAGCTCATTATTAGCACTCTTTCTTTGAACTCTAATTGCTTTACGGCACTTTGCTGCTTTGTAATGCTTATGTTTGCAATGTCTTGTTTTTGTGTCACTTAATCAGAGTTTCAGCAGTCGTCTCTTTCTTTCTTTTTTTAAAACAAACTATACCAAGAACAATATATTGCACGAAAGGGTATGGAGTGAGCTGTACAACACACTTTTTTAGGGGGGGTTTAACCACGCCCCTACGACTACAGCCCTTGCCTTTCAAGGGGAGTTGCTTGTTGCACTAAGTTCTCATGTTTTGCTATTCTCTCACCTGTACCGCCTCTGTGGTTTCCCCCATTTGCCATGTTGTTCTTTCCATAGTGACATATTGCTGCTGTCGTTCTAATTTGCATGTTTTTTCTTTTGATTTGAAGTTTGAGCATGTTTGTTTTTTCCCTCACGTTCATGCTTTCCTTCTCTAGTTTCATTTCTTTCCTCTTTTTTTTTTTACACTCTCTCCATGTTTTAGATTTTTTGCCTGTTTTTTGGTTTTCAGGCTTCATCTGCTCCTCCCGAATGGTTTGAATCCACAAAATGACTGAACGGACCATCCCCTGGATTTAAAGTTTTTGAATTTTCCAAGTGTTTGGAGTCCTGAATCCTTTTTCCAAGTGGGCATACCGACATTTCTGATTACTTTAATCCAAATCTAAATTCTCTAAATTCATTTATATTAACTTTCACCTTTAAACAATTATATAAACCTATGTTTGTGGATTAAAGGGTAAAAACGTTAAAGGGTAAAGGGTAATGTTTGGTGACCACAACATGACCTGATCAGTGATTTGAGAGTGTAATTTTTTTTATGCGTATTTGCATCATTATTCTTGCAAACACAAATGTATGTTTGGAAATGAACACGTTGTAGCACATTTCTATTCTTACAATCAGCCACACAGTCTGCTCTTATCTGAAAACCAACATTTATTTTCACTCCCACTCATTCCTGACTGTAGAGACATGAGGTGTAGACAGATCCTTCTTTTCGTAAACAGGCTTCACTGAAAAAATATTGTTTTTGAGGGGTTTTTTTTTTTACAGCATGTAACCTTAAAACATAATAGAGTTTATGTTTTTTTACCATCAACACATTACAATTTTCAGACATACAAAAATACAACACTGCTTTAAGATTTGCATCGAGGTAGAAAAGTATACTGTACGGACAAAGTTATCATTATAAATAATATATAAATAACAGCATATTTTGCATTTAGTGCGGTATTTTCACTGTTACAGTCACTCTGTAACTTCTCTTTGGTGATTCCTGGCTTCTGTCTCGGAGCTCAGACCAGCTCCTCTGCTGATGGAGCTCTGATCTTGTGACGACACAGCGGGCAGGTGCCAAACTCCTGAAAAACTCTGGAGTTGCAGTCTTTACATAAACACCGGTGGCCACACGGCAGTGTGATTCTGGCCTCTTGCACCATGCACACCACACAGGTTATATCTGTGACCAGAAGAGAGAGATCCCGAATTAGAAAAATGTGACATCAGGAAATGAGACCACACTCTGGGGTCAGAAATGTGCAACTGAAATCAGACAGCGACGTTTGAAGGGACTGTTTTCACCTTCAGGCATTTTCATGTCAAGACGGGAGATGCAGTCATCACAACGGAAGTCCGAAATATCAGGAACTGAACCAAAGTGACTGTAAGCATCAGGTGAGGTGAGGGGTTCAGGTGCAGGACAGGATCTTTTAGTACAAAATAGATCTTTTTTCTCTGAGCCTGCAGCACAGAGAAAATAATATTTTAAAAGTCATTCAGACAACACTTATCGCTGTCAGATCATGTGAAATGCTCTGCCTTCACAGAGCAGGAAAAACCTGCTGTAGGGCAAATATAACTGTGGTTGAACTTGCCTAGGAGTAAAATGGAGCTCGTCTGCCCGTAGACGTCTATCATGGCCCACAGAGGCTGGCTGAGGTCCACTCCTGTCAGCCACTTATACTGCCTGTTGCTGACATCTACGTATATGTTGCCACCATCAGAAACCCAAAACTCCAGCTCTGAACCTGCTTGGCAGTACAATTCATTTACAGGCACAGCCCAGTGTCCAGGCTTGTCAGTGAGGTTGGGGATGGCCAAGCAGGGCAGAGGTAGAGATCTGGCTGAGGGTGGCACAGTGGTAAAGCCCACACGCAGAGCTCCCTCCCAGTTGGTCGAATCCCTCTTCACTCTCAGACGAATCTTCTCCTGGACCTTCACTGGACGGTTGCTGAACACCAGCCCATTCTTGAAGGTGTTCTCAGTCTTCTCTGCAAGTTGACCTCCATGACTCAAGCGAACCTTTTCTCCCACAGCCTGACGGTGGAAGGTCAGAGGGCCGAGACAGCGTGGGCTGCATCTGTGTGACACCTCTGACTGAAGAACTACAAAGATAGAAAACGGAAACATGTGAAACCACATCTGTGTCTCAAGATTTATTTAAAAAAAATTTAACTGCACATTTTTCAGGTAGGTGACATGTTACATTTACTTAATTAAAATAATCTACATATCAAAGTTATTGATTCATATTTAATAATACATTTAAAGCCAAAGTTTCCTCTTAACAGTCTAGAAATAGATAAACATGTAAACAGAAATCTGCTGTGGTTTCACAAACAAGCTTGTTTGATCTGATCTTCATCCAAGCTGAGAAATTCAGTGCTGGAGTTTGCAGCGTTTGTTTGGTGAAGTCTGTGCTGCCGTCTCAGTCCACTAGATGGCCTGTGTTGATTTGTTTTCTGTGTTTTATCATCAGTGGAAAGATTTTAATTTCCAAAGAAACAAAGCTTCTAGTTTCTTTTTACTAGAAACTTCAGTGTGCAGCTCATTATTAGCACTCTGTCTTTGAACTCATTTGCTAATCACTTGCTTTACAGCACTTTGCTGTTTTTCAGTGTTTACTTTTCCATTGTCTTGTTTCTGTATTAAGTTTCTGTAAAAGAATAAGTTGCTGTAAGTTGATTTTTGAAACCAAATATCAGCTTCATAATGATTCCTTTATCAAACTGAGATATAAGATTCTCTGTAAAGACTTACCAGAGTTCTTGTTCTTACTGTCTCTTGCCATCTTGAAGTTGCAAATAAATCTCGTCATGCCAGTTCTGATGGATGATGAGGTTGAGAGTCATCAAGTCATGAGTGTTGACTACCTTTGAATCACGAAGTAAGTGAGGTATGAACACACGCCCAGCATCACAAGCAAAGGGAATGGGGAGGGACAGAGGGAGGCACCAAAGTTTGGAAAATTACCTGAAATGAACAATAACATAATTTGGTGATTTGATTATTAGTCATTTCCTCTTTTATTCTTTACTCCGATGTTCTTTGCACCCTTGTTAGTTTCGTCAGTTTCTCCACCTTGGTTTGAGAAAATTATTTTAATTATTTAATCACCTGTACCACCTCTGTGGCTTCTCCTGTTTCCTGTGCTGTTCTTTCAATAGTGACATATTGCTGCTGTCGTTCTAATTTGCTTTTTTTTCCCTTTTGAATTCAAGTTTGAAGTTGTTTGTTTTCACATTCATGCTTTCCTTCTCTAGTTTAATTTCTTTTCCTCTATTTTACACGTTGTAGATCTTTTGCCTGTCTTTTGGATTTCAGGCATCCTTTGCTCCTACTGAATGGCTTGAATCCACAAAATGATTGAAACGACCATCGTCTGGATTTAAAGTTTTTGAATTTGGAATTTTTCCAAGAGTTTGGAGTCCTGAATTTGGGGCTTTTTTGAGCTCTTTCTTACAGTGGACATAGCATCATTTATGGTCATCTAAACTAACTTACGTTCACAGTTGGGTGTGTTGGAGCACCAACATCAGCTAACTGAAAACATCAGGAAACCTAGAGACCAGTGTTGTCAAGTTACTTGAAAATAGTAATTAGTGACTACTTCTCCAAGAAAGTAATCCTGTTACTTTACTGGTTACTTCAAAAGTAATTAGTTACTTTATTACTTAGTTACTTTTTAAAAACATGATACCCAACCTGAATATCTAATAAAGCAATAGACATTTTATCCCAATTCTATTTATTCTGCATAATCCATCATATAAAACTGAATCAAGTGAAAAAGTCTCTTTGTAAGAAGTGTTTTATTAGTTTTAATATTTTAACTTTATATACATTGCATTAAGCAAAAATTATATATGCAACAGTTTTGCCTTGAAGAAATTTGTTTAACATTTAAACCTACTTTCTGCATATTCCAGCATATAAAACAAAATTATTTTTTGTGTTTATATTCACTCTTTCAAATAGATGCAAGTAAAACACAGCAAAAAGTAAATCAAATCAAAGATTCAGTGGCACTAAGTCCTGCCGGTATTAAGTCTATTTTCACCTGTTTAGCAGGAGTGGAGCAGGCGGAGGTTTGCCTGGTGCCGCAGCGGTCATGTCAGTGGGAGGATCCAGGGATTCTCTGTGAATTTCACAATCCCGTTCCCACGCAGTGTGTACAGCGGACGCTAATGTTTTTGTCACTTTTTACGGAATCAAACTCAAAGTAATGTCAGTACGTCCGCGCTTTAAATGATGCATGGCCGTACTCTCTCCCACACTCCATTGCTGATCTACACACGTCTGTTGCTGCCACGGACGTCACACGCTCGTACGTCATTGTCACGAGACACTCCCGCAAACAAAATCACGGTTTAGTAACGCAGTAACGCAGTAATATACAGGAAAGTAACAGTAATCTAATTACTTTTTTATCAATAATAATCCCTTGCTTTACTCATTACTTGAAAGTGCGTTACTTTTAATGCGTTACTGCCCATTTCTGCTCACACCAAAGGTCTTGCTGTGATTAAGTTTTCTATTCACAGATTAATTTAATATTGTTAGTTTTTACTCATAAACACCAACTTTAAGTACTGAACACAAACTCAAAGGCAGCACAAACATGTCTGATTGTGTTAATTTTGGCCTTTAAGGACGAAGTGCAAACAAATCTTTGCTGTTTCAGTTTATTTTGACCACTTTTATGTAATAATTCACTCTGATTATTTATTTTTAGTTTGATGAAACGTTTTATAAATATTGAAATATGTAAAAATCAAGTAATGATGGAACTAGGTTAATTTACTTTCACATTTAAGAATTATATAAACACGTGTTTATGATTAAAGGGTAAAAAAAATGTGTTTGTGTTAAATTAAGATTGCTATGGTTATGTTTGGTGACCACAACATGACCTGATCAGTGATTTGAGAGTGAGGTTTTTCTATAATCAGCCACACAGTCTGCTCTTATCTGAAAACCAACATTTATTTTCACTTCTGCTCATTCCTGACTGTAGAGACATGAGGTGTAGACAGATGCTTCTTTTCCAAAACTCGTTTCATTGAAAAAATATTGGGGTTTTTTACACTTAAAACATAATAGAGTTTATGTTTTTTACCATCAACACATTACAATTTTCAGACATACAAAAATACAACACTGCTTTAAGATTTGCATCGAGGTAGAAAAGTATACTATACGGACAAAGTTATCATTATAAATAATATATAAATAGCAGCATATTTTGCATTTAGTGCGGTATTTTCACTGTTACAGTCACTCTGTAACTTCTCTTTGGTGATTCCTGGTTTCTGTCTCAGAGCTCAGACCAGCTCCTCTGCTGATGGAGCTCTGATCTTGTGTCGACACAGCGGGCAGGTGCCAAACTCTTGACAGACTCTGGAGTTGCAGTGCTTACATAAACACCGGTGGCCACACGGCAGTGTGATTCTGGCCTCTTTCACCTTGCACACCACACAGGTTGTATCTGTGACCAGAAGAGAGAGATCCCGAATTAGAAAAATGTGACACCAGGAAATGAGACCACACTCTGGGGTCAGAAATGTGCAACTGAAATCAGCAATGTTTAAAGGGACTCTTTTTACCGGCTGGGATTTCTGTGTCAAGACAGGAGATGCAGTCATCACCAGTGAAGTCTGAAACATCAGGAACTGAACCAGCAAGTGAACTGAGGGATTCAGGTGGAGGACATGATCTCCTAGTGTAAAACAGCTTACGTTTCTCTGAGCCTGGAGCAAAGAGAAAAAATGTTTTAATAGGCATTCAGACAACATTCATCACTATCAGAGCATGTGAAATGCTGTGCCTTCAGACACCAAGAAAAGCTGCTGTAAGGCAAATATAACTGTGGTTCTAGTGAACTTACCCAGGAGCAAAATGGAGCTCGTCTGCCCGTAGATGTCTATCATGGCCCACAGAGGCTGGCTGAGGTCCACTCCCGTTAGCTCCTTGCACTGCCTGTTGTTGACAGCTACGTATATGCTGCCACCATCAGAAACCCAAAACTCCAGCTCTGAACCTGCTTCACAAACAGACTCATTCAGTGGAACAGCCCAGTGTCCAGGCTTGTCAGTGAGGTTGGGAATGGCCATGCAGGGCAGAGGTAGAGATCTGGCTGAGGGTGGCACAGTGGTAAAGCCCACACGCAGAGCCCCGTCCCAGATGAATGAATCCCTCTGCACTCTCAGACGAATCCTCTCCTGGACCTTCACTGGACGGCTGCTGAACACCAGCCCATTCTTGAACGTGGCCTCAGTCTTCTCTGCGAGTCGACCGCCATGACTCAGGCGGATCTTTTCTCCCACAGCCTGATGGTGGAAGGCCAGAGGACCGAGACAAAGCAGACTGCATCTGTGTGACACCTCTGACTGAAGAACTACAAAGAATAAAAATACAAACACAACAAATTATTTTACAGTGCTTCATACCACAGGCAAAACATGGTTTAGTACAGGAAAATAACTGATTATTGTAACAATATACTTGCATTTAATAGTTAAATAACAGGTTCTATAATCTATCATCAGTCAGAGCCAAACTGTGAGAATGTGATCATTTACTTTAACAAAAACATTCTTATTAAAAATTATTTGTTGACATTTGATCTATGTATTAGTAATTATACTATAAATCATGTTAATGTAACTAAAATAGTAGTTCAAGAGTATTCACTTTTAAGAAGTACATGAAGTTTCATCTACGCTTCGTAACCTTAAGCTTAAAGTGAACTCTCCAAGTTGTCTCATCTATCTGTCAAAGGTGAGTTGCTGTCAGCTTTGTTTACTAGGCAGTTTCAAAGATTTATCTTGCAGGTGTGACTCACACATTTAGTGTGTATGCGCTTCATCAGTAACAAGCAGCCCATTTCCTGTAAAATAGAAACTTTCTGTTCTCCCTCTCTTATCTCCAGTGATGCCACAGCCATAAAATATTTCTTAATGAACAGTTTAGAAAACATCAGTTTAGAAAATTTAGACTATAATTATATATAATATATAATATTTACACACAAGAAGAAAAAATGCTACTGACATGTGAAATTGAATTTGTATTGCTATTTCATTTAGTAAAATCAATTACAACTTTTCTTCTTGCTTTTTATGCATCAAATTCTCTATAAGGACTTACCGGAGTTCTTGTTGTTGATCTGCTTCACCATCTTGAAGAGATAAGTAATACTTCTCATATGCGTCTGGATAGAAGATGCGCTCGCGTCTGTGTGTTGGTCATGAATGTCATGAAGTGGGAGTGTCGGCTGCCTTTAAGACTGGAGCACATGTAATTTGAAAACAGAAACAACTCCAGCATGACAAGTTAAGGAAGTGGGAAGGACTGGAATGAGGGAGGAGCCATACTTCGGAAATTCACCTAAAATTTCCACAAAAAAAAAGACCAGGATTTATTTATTTTTTTCATGCATTACTGTTTGTCTCGTGATTTCTTTATTAGTCACTGACCTTTGGAGTAAAAGTTCAAACAAAAGAAGCACACAGACACATTATGATTTGTGTGAATTCTGCTCACATGCAACTAGTTTCATTATCATTATCTGTAATTACTTTGTGGCTTAGGACAAAAGACAATGTTCATGGCGAATACGAATGTGTTTGGCCCTGTATCACTGTCTCAAAAAGATTTTTCAGTATCATTTCTTCATTTAACATGCTGAACTAAAGATCGCACATTAAAGATCAATTAAATGATCTTGTTTTAAGATTTGCATCATGGAAATTTTTTACCATATCCAACATATAATTTTCCAGAATGAGTGTGTGAACTTAAAGGGAATCCAGACATGCCTGCGTAATGAGAGCACGTGACGGTTCATTACACATCTCTGGCTGGTTGTGATTAATCTCTAAATCCGATCTGTCGCCCTCTACAGGCGCTGTGATTTCCTCAGCCCTCATTGGCTGCTCAGATCCCGTGACAGGACGAAATTATAGCATGTAGCAGCTGTGAGAATATGACGTTCGGAAATTTACCAGCTCTCGTCCTTTGAGCAACGCTTTTCCCAAGAAAATCCCAACATTTCGTCACTGATAGACTGTACGTAAAAGCAGCGATGTGTTCCAACCTGTAAAACTGATTGTAAAATGAGAAGAGCTGTGTACGCTAATTATGTCATTCAAGCTGTATTTTGCTCCTTTTAGGTTAAGAATGTAATACTTTTCATATGCCATGCACTTAAAGCATTTGAGTACTTTATTTAAAAGACAAAACAATACAAATAATAAAAGTCATAACCTGATATCTGTATGTTTACATAAAGGTTTATTATTAAACTGTAATCAAATAGTTAAAGAAATTCCAAGAAAAACGCAAAAGTAAAGTCCAGATATGAGGCCGGAAATAGTCCTCCCACAGGACATGTTTAACCTACATGATAATGGGTGAGGAAATTGTGCTAAAGTCGTTGCAACACAGAAACCAAGGTCTGCCTGAGTCATTAACTCTTTTCAAAGCAGCCACTGTGCTGCTGCTGTTTCCCAGAAACAAGTCCACAGAATAACTTTAATATAAGTTACAACAATTCATTTGCATGATTATAATAATCTGATGGCGTTTTTTTAATGCCATATAGTTCAATGACACAGTTGCCTGTCCTCCTGAATAGTTTGTTAATGTGCAAAAACAGAGTGGATTACATGGCACATTATTACACTGATAAATAAAATAAGAAATCAGATTTTGCCAGTGAATATTGTGATCAAATGGCATTTAATTTAACCGATGTCCTTTGCCTCACAACTCTGTGTAAGACACATTTTGTTTAAAGAGATTAAAGATATAGATGTGCGACAAATTAAAGCGAAACTCTGTAAGATGCTGGGCCACCGGAGCAACTTTACTGCATTTTTTTCCTCCCTTAATTCTCAGTGTCCTAATTCAACAAGGTGCTAAAAATGTTCTTCTGAGATTTTGGTCCATATTGACTTGACACCGTCAAATCTGCAGCAACATAGTTTCTGTGCATCCATGACGCAAAGCTCCTGTTCCACCACATGTTAAAGATGCTCTATTGGATTGAGATCTGGTGACTACGGGGGCCAAGTGAGTACAGTGAACTCATTTTCATGTTCAAGAAAGCAGTTTGAGATTATTTGAGCTCTGTGACACCCACCAGAACATGTGTGCACTGTGGTTATAAAGGAACAAATGTTGTGAACAGCAACACTCAGGTAGTCTGTGGAGTTTAAATCATGTCACTTGGCACTAAGGGGTTAAAAACCAAGAAAATATCCCACCAATACACCAACAACAACAAGAAGCCAGGATGGATCCATGGTTTCATTTTGTTTTCATGCCAAATTCTGACCCTACCCTTCAAATGTCTCAGCAGAATCTTATAATGGCAATTCAGTTCAATCCAGTTTCATTTCTATGGCACCAAATCACAAAAACAGTTGCGTCAAGGTGCTATATAAAGACCTCACAATAATACAGAGAAAATCCCAACAATCAGACAACTTCCTATGAGCAAGCACTTGGTGACTGTGAGAAGGAAAAATGGAATTTTAACAGGAAGAGAGACTGCCCAGCCTCAGGCAAGAGCAGCCATCTCTTGCGATCAGTTTCTACAGGCTGTCAAATTTTGGCGAGGCTCACGAATTGTAGCCTCTGTCAACCCAGTGTGGTCTTCTGCTTCTGCAGCCCATCTGTTTCAAGGTTTGAAATGTTGTGCAGTCACAGATGATGGCCTACATTCTTTTACTGTTATTTAAGTTAGTATTGGTTTCCTATCAGCTCAAAGCAGTCTGGCTATTCTCCTCTGACCTCTGACATGAAAAAGGTACTTTCACCCTGATATTTTCTCTGTTCCAAACCATTCTCTGTGAAACCTAGGGATGGTTGTGCCATGTCCCTTTAAAACGCACGTAAGTCATATTTCTTCTCCATTTCGATACTTGCTTTGAACTTCAACAGTTTGTCTTAATCTTGTATACATGCTTCAGTTCACTGAGTTGCTGCCTTGTAACTGGCCGTTAGATATTTGTATTAACCAGCAGTTGTAGAGGTGTACTTAATGAAGTGGCCAGTGAGTATATATTTGACTAAGGGTGGTGCTTAGATTGATCACCTTTCTGATAATGCCTCAGTGGAGGTAAATAGATTTATAAATAGGAATAGGAAAGGGGAAAATAAATAATGATAGACCAAATCTTCACACATCATGGATTTAAGAATATCTGTCTGTAAACCAAGTCTTTATATTTTGTTTTTCATTTTATAATTATATAACATACAACAAACATTTCACATTTTCTTTATACAAAACTGGACTGTTCTGCTATCAAACCAGGAAACAGGGAACCCTTCCTCCACTCCTCCTCTTCACTCCAGCTGCACCACACTTGGTCACACATGGCAGGCCATCAAAAAATCAACTTGTTCCCACTCCACCTGTTCAAAACACTATTAATCTGCTGCCTTCCAATAAAAGGCTTGGCTTTCACCGAGGAGCCAATAGAACAGCATTAATGCTGTTAGACCCAGGCCAATCCCAAGCTGCATTCTAATGTGGCCTATCTTTATCAAGGTGCCACTCCATTTCCAGATACTGCTTATTTATGATTTCTGAGGAGGGAGCCAGCGGGAGGCATATGTCTTTCGGAGAACACTAAAATCTGTGTCCAGAGGACTCGCAGGAGACTTCAGATATGGAGCTATCACATGCCAAGCTGTGGATAAGAAGAAATCAAATGTGCGAGTGAAGTTTATTCTTCTGATGTGGTAGCAACTTTGACAAAGAGATCAGAGACTTTGCTGCTCATGCTCCTAATTGTTTGACTATCTGGAGACGGAGGGTGTGGTACCAAACTCCGACCTCATCTGCTGGTGAGAGAGCTCCTTCTTTGGACACCAAATTTCTTTTTCTACTTGGATCTCATTGGATGTGTTGCTAAGACCTGGAGGCAGAGTTACCACACTTCCCATGGATCCAAACATCCAGGGGTCTTTCCTGTTTAACAACAGCCTCAACCAGTTCCCCTCAGACATCAAGGCACCAGTGTGCCAGTACTCAATGCCCAACTCCTTCTACAAGCTCAGCCCGGGCCTGAACAGCCAGCTGCAGCCAGGGACACCTCATGGCATCAGTGACATCCTGAGCCGCTCCATGGTCGGGGTGGGCTCCTCGGGCACCACCACCCTGCTGCCCGGATACTCCAGCATGGGGGGGTTCGGCCCCTCTGTCACCAGCACGTCCATGTACTACAATCGAGACTACAATTCCTCACTGGGCGGCTTCTCCAAACCCGGCGCCGAGTGCCCGATGAAGAGTCGCAGCGTAAACTGCTGGGCAGAAAGCAGCTGTGAGTGGAGAGGAGGGAGGCAGCAGTGCACCAACAGTGAGTCTAAATACTGCAGAGCGGGCTCAGCATCAGCAGCAGGTCCTCAGCACTGTCATTGCACTCTGGTCTTTCACTTTAAAAATGGAAACATTATCCAGTAAATACATAAATTTCAAGAATCGGAACTGTTATAAAGCTGTTATCTATTGAGTTCAGACTCAGGGTTAGATTTTTGATATGACTAAAACTTTTTCATTCTTCTTGTATTAAAACATTGAAAATCCATTTATTAAAATATAACAATCTGTTGTTTATTGAAAGTTGTGCAGACTAAAGGAAAATACAAACAGATTTTTTAAAAACAATTTATTCAATAACTATGTCAAATATTCATTTAAAAGATTTTATTTAATTATGTAGATGATTCAAAAATTATGTTTAATTTAATTCACAAATGAAGCCATTTCACTTCAGTTCAGTTTACAAACAACAAATACATGCAGTCTATGAGGGAAATATACATGTGGTCATTTTATTTTCTGAGCAATGAGCCAAAATGCGGTGGCATTTCAGGCAGAAACATTCAGTCCTGTGTCATACATCAGTTTCATGTAATGTGTTTTTATGCTTTAATGAACTTTTTTTCAGGCAGTGGTCCTCTTGGGGAGATGTCCAGCAGGAAAAAACACACCAGACCGACGTTTAGTGGACATCAGATCTTTGCTCTGGAGAAAACTTTTGAGCAGACAAAGTATTTGGCAGGGCCAGAGAGAGCGAGACTGGCGTATTCTCTGGGAATGACTGAATCACAAGTCAAGGTAACGTCTCCAGAATCTGCTTACTTTTGAGATGAGTGTAAATTAGATTTTTATTTGTTTGTGTTTGGCAGTTCCACTGATTTAGATTCCTAGTGGCATATTTATTTTTTTTATACCCAGTAGTGCTGTCTCGCTTTGAAAGCTGCCACATAAAAAAAGCATACATGTCGTGTGTAAATTCAAGTGCAGCGATGGAAATCTGCAGATCATATACCAGCACATACTCACCCTCATGCAGAAATGGGGACACAGATTATTTTTCCATATGTTTTCATGTTACACAATGCTTAAAGGAAGATGAACTCGATAAGCTGCAGGGCTCCGGTCTACAGTAATTAGATGACAACTCCCCCGTCGTGTTTTCAGGTTTGGTTTCAGAACCGGCGCACCAAGTGGAGGAAGAAGAGCGCCTCTGAGCCCAGCTCCACACAGACCAACCACTCGGGGCCGGCCGGAGAGGCCTCGGAGAATGAGGTGGAGGACGAGGAGTACAACAAGCCTCTAGACCCCGACTCTGACGACGATAAGATCCGATTGCTGCTGCGCAAACACCGCAGGGCTTTCTCCGTCCTTCGCCTCGGGCCGCACCACATCTGATGCACTTCCTGCAGACTATAGGCTACACAAGCACAGACACACACACACACGTACAGGCATAAAAACTCTCTCAGCACATATGCATGCTGTAATAAATTTCAAACTAGTTTGCAATACAACGTTTAATTGCTGAGCTGTTACGCATGATCGGAATAGGCCCGACAAAAGAACATTAAACGGTCCAACTGACGCAGAGGCTTTAAAAAGTTACTGTAAAAAAAAATCTATATCTCTGGCTTGTTACACTGTTACTTGTGTCACAGAAAGTAACCTTAAGTTATTCCTGCACTCCAATTTTGAACAGCTGGGTCGTTTTCAGTTATGCGTATTTCAAAATAAAGCTCTTCTAAATCCTTGTGTGACTTGTGTAACATACCTATAAAAAAACAATGTTGTCTAAATGCTTTAGTACACTCTATATACCTTCAAACACAAAGATCACAGAGCCTTTACCTCTCCAAGCACTTCGGGAAAAACCGCTAAAGTAGACGCTAAAATTAAGGCAATGTGACGCGTTTCTACTGAATTTACTTTTGAGTATAATTTCCCAGAACAAGGAAATTTTCCGTGATCGTTACAGAAAGGCCAGAGAAGAGAATGCGTGATCATATAACACTGTTACATGATCACGCATTCTAACGTATACGGTTTCATGTGCGCCAACAAACTAGAAAGGTAGACTTTTTAAAAGTGAGGGTGCGGGTGGCCGGAACAATAAAAGGTAAGCAGACAGTGCTGACATGCTGTAAAGTGTTTTAAAAGTCTACAGTTTGTTTGCTTTAATTAAATTTTAGCTTGAAGTTGGCTCAAATCCAAGTCTTTGACTTTGCTTTGTACTCATACTTGCTTTTTAAACACACTGTAAAAATATCAAGGTGTATGATATTAAAAAAAATTACCGTACTAATTAAATTATTATTAATTATTTATCAGACATGTCTTTTTTGTCCTTTTTAATGTGAAAAATCAAACTTAAATGTAGACAATTTGGGTCTTGAGTTATGCTGATGTGGTAGCTGTGAAGGGACGGTTAAAGGGGCCAAAGCAAAGGCACAAAAGCTAAAGAAGGTCAAAGGTCAATTCTAGTGTGATTTACTAGTGGGGTGGGGCTTAATTGAAGACAATGACCTCTGCAACCCATTTCAACTTCAAATCAATACTAGCAGAGCAGCTTGGTCACCATTTAGGCTCAGTGACTTGAAGCTGGCTGTGGTTTATCCACCTGACAGGATATCAGGTCTGATGACTGTGTCAGAACAAAAGCATGGGAACGCTGCTAAGACAATCACATTGTGCTTCAAAGAAAAGTCTGAAAAAAAGGTAGTTGTTCTTGCAAGTGTTTAGGAAGATGTGTTTTGGTCTGACACATAAGTTCAGACTTCATGTGTGGGTGAGAGAATTCCTTCTCTGACCACCAAATTTCTTTTTTTAATTGGAGCTTGTTCGCTGCATTGCTAACCAGTTGGACCAGTTCGTCCTCTCATACCTCAGTGTTCCAGTACAAAATACCCAACTCCTACATGCTCAGCCTCACATCAGTCACGTACGTGAACAGTCAAAAATGTGGTTGTTCTTATCTGAGTGTCAAAGTGACAGAGGTGGGTCCAAGTCTTTTATTCTGAAAAACATATTTTGGTCTCCTCTGTTACTGATGTTATCTGTATTTTTTTTATTATCTGGCCTTTAATCTGGATCTGGTTCCAACTGCTGCATCAACACAAAGTGAAAAAAGAAAGAATCTTGACTGTGATTCTCAGTCTAAAGCGCAGGTTTAATACTTCCTCTGTTTTAGCTGTCATTTTGCTCTTCTGACCCAAAGTAAGTGCAGGTTTATTACAGTAACTAAATGCAATAACACACACAGACACTCATGTAAAGCTCATGTTACTTGGACAGGCTAAATATGACATCATCTGCCCTTTATTTTAATGTGATCAACACAAAAGTCAGCATTAGCACGATTTATACAAATATAAGTGAGAATATAGTTTATTTATAAGATTTTTATAAGTCATTAAAGTCATAAAAAAGTAACTTGGTACACAGATCATTACCTAACCTGTCAGGGTTAACTGCTCTCGGGAAATGAGGTCATTTACATAGTTTACAAGCTTAGCTTTCCCATAAGAGGCGTGACTTGATTGTAAACCCCAAAAAACGAAAAACAAAAGTGCAACAGAGGGTGATACTTTATTTGCAAAAGTGAAATATCACAAATGTAGTGTTTATAACCAGCTCCACTCCTGTGATAAAGCATTTATCACAAACAGACATTTGTGTCGCTCTTTCTCGTTGCGATGAGGCTACAGTCACACTTTACAAACATCAAGCCAAAGTTCTGAACCTGGGCATCAAAAAAAGCATTTTTGTGACGAATATAGGAAAAAGCTCTCCCATAAAACACCCAAAAAGCAACAAACACACTTTAAAGACACTCAATTAGTCAAAAATGTCAAAACCTTAACCTTGTTAACTCACACATGACATTACTACACTGGTGCTGCAGTAAGAGACAAGCGATCAAAGATAAATGCAGTAATTCAAAAGCAAACAGCGCCCCCTCTGTTGAGTGTGGGTACACTTGCACAGGTGTGATTATGCACAGGATTTTTTTTTTTTTAATTTTAATTTATTTGATGCCAGGTGATCAAAACAGACGCTCTCCTTAACTACAGCTGTAGGTAAACACTACAGCATAATTACAGCGTGATTCTTTTTGGCAATGAAATACGGCTGAAGCCGACCGCAGCAGGGTGAAGTCTGAGCAGACATCCTGCATAGCAAACTGGGGGAGGACAGCTCAAATTAATCGACCAAGAAATGCAAAGTCAATGTAATAAAGCACTTGGTATAATGTGTATAATACAGGTCGGGAAATAAGAGAGATAACAAGTTCATTTGGATGCTGCGGTAATCCACTCAGTTCCCAGCACTGCTGCTGAAATGTTACTGGCCTTTTTCTTTTGCCTGTCTAGTTTCATTTAATCATAATACCACTATTAAAAATCCAATCTGTCACGGCTGGAGCTGTGTATGAAGTAGCAACCTGTATGAAAAAAGTAGGAAATCTGTCACAAATCATGTTTTATCAGTGGAGATCATCCACACATGACACCTGGAAGCAAAGACAGCTGTGCTTCCCTCGTCATTTAAAAAATGCTATGGTGATGGCAAAGCAAAGATACATGTACTAAATAGAGCATAAAAAAACTAAATACAAGCGCATACACATATGACCAGGAGGGTTTGATATTTCCCTTTTCAAGATACCACTACTACACAAACTGTGGCTCATTATATGCCCAGAACTCTCCTGAATCTTTTGTTAATTGTTGCTTAAGCTGGTGTTTTATAATATTTAAAAATGCCTTTAGTTAGGGCCAGTAAGAAATGAGTAAATTGAAATTTATACAAAGTTTGGTTATTTTTGACACTGCCAGTAAAATCAAATCAATTGAGCTAAAAATCATTTTAAAAATTCTTGATGTATCTCATGAATGTGCAGCTGCAGGTAGGACTTGCAGGATCATCCTCGCTGAGTTCGAGGTTTCGGGCTGAAGGGACATTTAAAAAAATCCGTCAGGAAGCGCTGAATAGGAACAACTCTCAAAAACTCTTGACACGTGCTGATAAATCTGGGTTACATGATACAAGAACTGTGGTCAACAGTGTGTGGCAGGGAGCTTAGCTGAGGCTGAGTGAAACGCTGGCTTATTTTTGGTGGCTGATGGGACGGTTGTAGTGGAGAACGATCACACCGATCAGCCTCTGAGGATGCTGTGGTTACAGACCTGCAGCAGACAGAAACACACTTTGTAAATGAGAACTCAAAACCCTTTTTAATTGTTGTAGCCGAGCGCACACATTCACACAGCTAACACACTCTGATGGATACGTCAGGGGCAACTCGGGGTTTAGTATCTCGGCCAAGGATACTTCAGCATGTGGACCGGAGGAGTCGGGGATCAATCCACCGACCGGTAGACGACCTGCTCCACCACCAGATCTTCAGCCACAGAACTCTGTTCAAACAGTGTGGATTACAGTGCAAATACAGGACACAGTGGGCTCAGACATCTAAATGCCATTGTAAGCAAATCAAGTCTAAATTAGTGACTGACTCTCCTGCAAAAGCCATTTCTCAGGTCAATGAGGTAAAATTAACTCTATGATTTTTAGTATCATTTAAAATGTAAATGGTTACATAAAAAGCACACCTTGCATGAGCTAAAATGTAGCCTGAAAGTACTAGCGGTAGGCTAATATATGCTTTGAAATGTCAAAAACACAAAAGGAGATGGTTGTAGCCTCTTCAAGCACTCCCATTGTGTGGATCTCATCATTTTGCAGCTTTCTGTAAAAGGACAATCATGAAAAGGCAGTTCTTCCTTAAAAAAATAAATTGAAATGGCAGCAAAACAAAATCATGGCCGTAAAAATGCCAATATGCTGCCCCGCACAATGAATGTGTCTCCGGCCAGCCATCCGTGTGGTAATTAATGAAAAGCAGGCCAGCATTGCACCTAATGTGTAGCCACAGTGACAGTGAGGAGGATTCAATAGACATAGATCAGCAAAGGTGCAGATCGCCTGCACTCCAACTACGATGTGCACAAAGGATCTCTTATGTCCCGCACGCATTACTCTTAGTTCATATCCCGACTCCACTGGGCCAGTAGGGTTACGGCTCTCCAGGGACCAGAGAAAGATTACTGTGCTCACTCTCTCACACTGAATCCATTCACTGGAATTACCACATCGACTCAGCTGCACTTGCACATGCAGTACAGAACACACACACACACACACACACACAGTGGAACACACTTACCACACACACACACATCAGATGTGGTACATTTAGAAGTATCAGATGTGGTCATTTGTCTTCAGTGAGAAGGACAAGAACACAGGCTAGAGAAGAAAAACAAAACACATCAGAGTCAGCCCACATGGCTATTTGTGACCTGCACAATGTGCACAACACACTGCTTATGTAATCTGTTACCTTATGATCTCCCATACAGACATTAGGACCCACTGTGTTGTAAACAACACTCTTCTCACCATTGTCTCTCTGAAAAGAAGAATGAACTTGAAGATCATTTATATGTAGACATAACAAACAGATTCTTCTTAAATTATATTAAGTTAAATTTTGAGTATCACATTTTTGTGGGCTGGATTATGTTCGTAGTGGATTTACATCACATTACATATTAAAGGTTATACAGTATGTGTGCATGAATGTAAAACCGTGTCCAGGTAAATACTTTTTTAAAATGGCAGTGTGTGAGTGAAGTGTCATGTAGTATTAAAAAAATTGACCCTCTCTGACTTCCTCTGTGTCCTCTAACACCCTGTGTGCTGATTTATTTGTAAAAGTCTTAATTTTCTAGAAAAATCAGAAGAAAGTGAGGTCCATGCTGTGCTTGCATGCTGTGCCAACGTCTCCCACACAACACAGACCATCACAAACAAGACAAGAAAGAAAAGTATGCGAAGCCCGTTGTCTAATGACTTGTGATTGACAACTTCTTATGCAATGAACATGCAGTTTTACACCACAGATAATCCTCAATTTCAAAATATGATCCAGAACAATCCCAAATACTCAGCAGGACTTTTACAGACTTTGGCTCACAGACTTCTACAGGAAAAGAAGTCTTTTTGCAACCACAGCTATCACCATCTGTTAGCTAACATTAGCTTTCCTGCAAAAACAGACAAACTGCAAGCTACATATTGTAGCGAAACACTATCTTAAATAGATAATGCTAGCTAATTTATTTAAACCCCTAGAGCTGCTCTGGCTGGTAAATTAACCCGTCACTATTAGCAAAGGTTTACAAACTAACCAGAGTCAGAGTCATGCAGCACAATTGGTTAACCTTAAAATGCTGTGAACTAATGTTATTGCTAGAAACACATTTGTTGTGGATATGCTGGTTGGCTAGCTTGCTAAAGAGCTTCCTTAACACGTCATGCTAACTCACATATTACATCAAATTGTGTTCATGTTTGTCATCAAGAAATGATGTGATGCTACAAATCAAAGCTGTATAACTAACATGGCAGAAGTAGCATGGATCTGCTACTGGGTGCTTTCTGATCCTATCTGAAAACAAATATACTTTTAGTTAAATATAACCCTTTAATAATCTCTGTGTGTAGTATTATCAATTAGCAGAGATTATATCTGAGATTGTGTGGATGTAAAATGACAAACAACAAGCGTGACAAAGACTCACCCTGTGGATTAAATCTTGGGCCGTATGTGACATAAGGATGCGATCACACCAGGCAGGACAGCGAGTGTTCATGTACTGAGTTGGTTTAGCATGCTCTTCACTGTATGGGTAGCTGAGCACAACACAAGAGGGGAAAAAAATCTTAAAGCATGAAAAGTAAATGGCAGAATTTTGCAGCAAGTAGCAGAGTTACAGGTCGTACCTTGGTGGAAACATGATGTCCTCTTCCCTAATAACATCATGGAAGGCTGCCACTTCTTTGTCATATTTCAAAAGCTGAGGGACAGAAGCCATTATGGTTACAAATGACTACAAACGTCAGCACATGAAAAACAAGCATGATGTGAGCGAGTGCAGATTTAACATGGGGGATAATTTGGGTTACTACTACTAATGTTTCTCCCTTTTTGTGTTTACTGCGCTGTCATTTCTATGAAGTATTCCTCCTGATGGAATCTAATCTAAAATCTGTGAAGACAGGTCAAACTAAGTTTCCCCTGAGTTTCTCAGTAGTGCAACTGATGATATCTTTATGGGTGAAAGGTGAGATTGTGTTCTTACTGCTCTGCCATTGTCCTCTCTGAAAACCGCCTGGTGCAGGTAGGCGAAAAGCTTCTCCTCAATTCGAAGCAGAACCTAGAGGTGAAAAGGAGACAGAGAAAGTTACGTTTGAAGCAGATTATTCTGGCCTTTTTTTTTAAACGAGATTCTCTTGTTCCAGTCACCTGGTGGTCGTTATCCTTTTCTTCATATATGATTCTCTGCACTTCGTTACTGCTGTCCTTCTTCACCGTCTGCACATCGGCAGCAGTGGACAAATCCTGGTCAAAAAACACAAACGACAGAGAGGGTTTATGTCAAAATTCCAGACTGGTACATGATTGCATCACTTGAACTTTGGGAAAAATGAAAGCTCTTGCATACCTGGACCAGACTAAGTGTATCCAGACGGAAGTTGAAATCTCCAAACAAAAAGAAAGGCAGCACAGTTTGCCGACTGTCTGATATCCTGGAAAAATAAAAATACTACCTTAAGTCATCACACAGGGTTTTAATTCTTAATCCAAATGTACTTTGTATGTGTGGAAATTCTCATACATGTTTCTCTTGATTCTGTTAAAATGCTAATTCACTGGATAAGAGGAGCTACATGATAGCAGATTTTGAATATTATGTTTTCACACAGTAGCGTGCAGCTGCTAATCTCACCTGCTGATGACATATCTGAGAGCGTTATTGCGGTTGGCTGAGTAAATGGAAGGACTGGAGTTGCAGGCAATGAGGTTAGAGGCATCATGGAACAGGTGGACATTTACCAGGTCTAGACCTCTGTGAAAACACCCCCCGACACACACAGGCAAAAGAGGGTGAGTTGTGGCAGATGGAGGGAGAAAAACACGAAACGATCCGATAACTCCAAAGCCTGACATCAGATAGGTGTGTATGTGAGTTTGTATGCCAATAACAGGTGTCATTTACAGGAGCTTTCTTATCAGTGAGCACACTTGGGTTAATGTTCAGTCTACAAACAAGTGCAGTTCGCTGGCTCCTTTTCTTAGGCTGTCACCAGAAAGCAATTAATGAGCATCTCACAAATGAGCTGTGTTGACTCACAGTATGATGCTGTGGTACATTAGATTTTGAGCTCCTGTTGTTCCAGTCCCAAGGTAACAACACAGCAGAGCAAATACTGACTGCTACTACGAAATTAAAACCCTGCCCACCATCCTGCTGAGTCTCAGCTCCCAACAGAGCACCACATTACATTAATTATTTATATTCTGTGAGTTTAACCAGTGAAGTAAAGAGGACATTTGTGTCAAAACACAACCCAGAAGATATTAATAACTGGATGATAAGAAACCACAAGGTCATCGGAGCAGCTGAATGTGAGCCTCACTGTTTGTTTTATATCAGCGTTGATAGATCAAAGTAGGTTTTAAATGTCCTCTTAGATGTTTACTGAGTAAAATTTTATTTGCTTGTCTTCGAGGAACTACAATATTTGACCTTCAGTTTACTGAGGGATGCCGAAGCATGCTTTAAAAACAAGTATGACATAGTGGCTAACAGTTGCTTTAACTCCAGCAGTTATGGTTCCATATTATAGGAGCTTAAACATACTGATACCAAATACTGTAAAAGATGGACAAAGCCAATGTGGACATACCAAATATGATTTAATAACATTGTTTTTAATTATTATCAAAGGTTAGGTACTATCAGTGAAATGTATACCCAGCCCTCTGATGTGATGTCTTATCTGAACATTGACCCATGGGACATTTTTTTATTTATTTAACTTTGACAGTCAGTCAAGGACTTTGGGCTCATAACAATCTTCTACGCTGCTTTTCCGATCTTTTAAAAACAGGCTACATATTTGTTCCCAAGGGTGCTGTTTTTATTGTAAACGTATTTTTCCAAAAAGTCACCAAACAGCCACACATGAAAGTGTGTTCAACCCTGCTGGTGCATCACGGCGAAGGTGAATGTTTGTTACGTACTGGTTGTGTATAATCCAGCGGGTCCTCATGAAGCCCTTTCTGGACCACTTGAACTGCAACACAGGAAAAACTGGAGTGAGTCACTAAACAGCAGTGAGCTGTGTCTTTAAAGGGCTAAATTGATAATTATTGATTCTTGCACATAATTTGTCTCATCACCCTGTCAGAGCAGGCAGACGGCCCCCCAAAAGCCCCAGTAGACTCATTTGTCCCAACATCTCCTTTGGCCCATGTTTGCCCCTCCCGACAGGCATACCCAGATGCACAGTCATGCATACATACTCACATCAGGCCAGAAATTCTTTGGGAATTTTTCTTTCTCCACGGTGGTGACCCTGTCCAGAGAGCCCATATACCTGTTCTTCTCCAGCACTGCTTTAAAATTCTTAACTGTGAGAGGCAGAGCCAAGGAGGTGACATGTAAAAGAGTGAGAAAACATGCAAACAGCAATCAATAAACTGGTGTTAACCTCATCAGAGCGGCATACATGATGAGCAAATCTATAAGCGGGCCATTAGACTGTGTTCGGCGAACAACAATCGTTTCGGGCCACGCAGCGAGTGGCAGCTTCGGGATGTTTATGGTCCTTCCATAAGCTTTTCTGAGGAGCTTTTTCACGTCTAACGTGACTGGACTATGCAACAGCAAAATAGCCGCTCCACTTTAAATTCGAGTTCTTTGCAAATAGGAGAAGTAGCCTTCAAACTGCCAGCACAGTTTGCCAGAGAAATGTCCAACAATTAAACACCGACAAGGATTTTGCAACAGCACAACCGACAGCACCAAAGGCGGGAGGATTCTATCAAAACAATGCATTGAGTAATAACCATTGGTGCGTTCCAAGACTTTCTGTTTGGAAAAGAAACTAAATTTAGCACAACATGATGAATGATGAAATAGGAAATCTATGTAAGCGTTGTGGGTTTTTTTTACCATGAAAGTCATACTGTTGTATATTTTTCAGTGTCTTGTGGATGAAGTACATGCTCCCCAAAGCCTGTAAATAGAAAAGATATAGCAGTTACAATCAGTTTCAGGTAAACCACTTCAAAAAAATGATAGTGAAACTGGACTTTTAATCATTCTGCAGATGCTTTTGGTTTCATTGATCCTCTTAAAAGAAAGCAAGAACACATGGTATGCTTTGTGCACTGGAAATGTATGACACAGTGCATTGTTACTGTCCAAAAAGATGGCAAACTTTAAGTAATAAACTCTTTCCGAGGGGACGTATAACTGCACAGCACATCCACGCGCTGCTTCTGAGACACGCACACTTCAGTACCCAATCATCCCTGACGTGGGGCTGACAATTTTTAATGTACTAACTGCCTGCTCCACTGATCTGATTAATCGCAGCCGGTGAAATCAATAAAGACAGAAAATTAAAACCATTTAAAAGGTATTAAGCAGTGAGCCCACTGTCTGCCAACACCGCTGCTGCAAACTGGGAGCTGAAGAAAAATCAGCCGGCACTCAAGAGGGCTCAGGGCGTGACAGACCGCCGTGACAGACACCCCCCAAACACACACACACAAATCCAGCCGCTACATGAGAAATTTCTCCCTGAAGAATTCATTTATCTTCAGTGCCAAAATTGTCCACAATAAATAAAATTAGATATATCTCTGTGTTTGACTCCAGCGAACTGCAGTCGGTGACCAACTTGTCTGAATGAAGATTTAAGCAACGAGTTATTTAACTGAGTCTGAAATTCTCTTTAACTTGTATTTAAAGCCTGTTGTAGACTCAGGAAGGAAGTGAGTCCCCACTGAAGTTATGATGGCACTTTTTTCACAAAATTGGGGCATTAGAAGTGTACTCTAACAAGTCATAAAACATCAGATGGCCAACACTCTTCGCTTTGTTTATGCTGGATTAGTAACAATGTTATATACTGGAAAGTATGTGCACACACGTCGGCACACACAGAGGCACATTTCCCTCCTCGTTTTCCTCCACATACTCTGCCAAACACCTATCTTCATCAATCAGGTTTGTGCACAGTTTAATAAAAAAATATTGACTTACAAGTGATTTTTTATCAAAACACCATTTGTACTGGGAATTCATGCAAGTCTGCCCCCTCTGCTTCTGCAACCTCTCTGAAAAGAGAACCCACCACCCCTCCCCAAACTCTCTCATGGCCGTATAACTGATGATCGCAGCCAAGGGGAAACAAATTGAAAATCAATACGGGTGGCACCGACGAAATGAGAATGAGGCATTAGGTGGGGTGGGGTGGCTGCAACCCTCTCAGGGCAAACAGCGGAGGGTGCAAACACTCAAGTGCAGAGGAAACTTAGTCCCGGCTGTCTTCTGCCCCCCCAGCACACTTTATTTATTGTGTACAAATAGGCTGGGATCAATAGTTTTAATCTAGAGTTAAATGTATTGACTTTGGCCTGTCTCTACTCTCACCTGGCCATTGAGTTTCCCCTTTTTTACTTCACGCACCTTCAGTCTACAGATGCAGCCATTGACCCCTACTGTCAAACGTTCAGTGTGAGGGTATCACCTGGGAGGAGTGTGGGTTAATACTTTAAAAAACACTCGACCGTGCAAAAGTCTTGAGCTGACTGTCCTTTCTTTCTATTTTGCTAAGAAAGTGGGAAAAAGGCACCGCGATTTATTGAAAAATGTGCAAGCATGCATGGAAAAAACAGAGGTTGAACTATTCAAACAGCTTGAAAGTGAATATTTGGTGTGAGCACAAGCTTAGGTAGTTTTCAGGAATAGTTTTTCAGGCTTCTTGGAGGACACTCAAAGCTCTTCTCTGGATGTTGGCTGCCTTTTGTTTTGGTCTCTGTCAAGATGATCTCACACATCTTCAATTATGCTGAAGCCCAAAATCTGTCCAACACCACTGGCCAAAATGCAGTTCCAGATCTTGACAAAGCCTCCCCCTGGTTTACATGCAGTAGACACTCAATGTTGTTCCTCTCTCCTGACCTCCTCTGTACATACTGACATATCCATCTGAAGCAAGGTAAGGTCTTTATCTTACAATATATGAGCTTTGAGGCAACTTTCATTGTGATTTAGTGTTGTATAAATAACATTAATTGATTTGACTGCTTGATGCTGTTGATCTGCTGTATATAGATTTTTTGCCTGACTCTTCCACTTGTTCAGTTTCCTCTCTACACAGTATGCCGAGACATGTTTCGGCTCATAGCTTTTTCGGAATCAACTTGTTGATACAAAAATAGAAACAAATAGTATGCTTTTGCAACAGACTGCTAGTAACAAAGTGCCTAAAGTTACAATTTAAAACTGGTTCTTTGCTAAGCTGTCTGTTATGTGTTGACATAAGACGGGCTTATCCCTTGAATTTCATTGCTTTTTAAAATCTTGAATGATTCATAGGTCACTGTTAAGAAGCTTAACAAACATTGCCCTGAAAATGATCAGGTTCAAGGACTGGCCTGAAAATGAGAAAAAAGCAGCCAGTGACTAAAGAAAAACTTTAAAAGCTCTTCGGAAAACCTGGAGAACTATTGCTCAAACAACTTTTAAAAAATTACAAGAAAGTCTGGTTCCTTGAAAGCGAAATAAAAAATGAGGGGTGAGTCACAACTTTTGCACTTCCAGCTAGGGGCAAAATTTCTAGGAAACTAATACTGCTGAACCAGTTAAAAGCTACTATGAACTTTAAGAAATCATTTTAATATCTTTCTAAGAAAGATATTAAAAGCTTGTTTGTATTACATGAGGACAATAAAAAAAAGGTGCATACAGAAAACGTCTTTCATAAAAGGTGTGGACAATGAGGCTTAATCTGTGACTGAACAGCATTCCAACAAAAGACCAAGGATTCAGCTCCTGACATTAAGAAATGCAGGGAGCAGCATGAGATTTAACAGACCTGTCTTTAAGAGCACCTCCTCTCCCTGTGCTCATATTGTGCAACAGCTTTAGTGCTGTTTTGTGCTTCATCTTTGAGATCAATGTCACTTACACAAGGCTGTTGTTTTGCACATTTAACATTGTGCAGTGAACTGAAAACTGACTCCAGCTAAGAAGTACTACTAGAGTATGTTCAGATTTCAGCAGATTTTATTTGTAGTGTTCTGGTCTTTAACACGATGATCAGAATATCAGTTAGACTCAGAGAAAAGTCTGTTTGGGCAGTCTGTGGCAATCACAATTTATTGTGGTATATTGTATACAATTACAACTAAATATCAACAGAATTTAGATGACTTCACGTGACTTTTATCATTTTCATTTTGAAGACAACCTGATGAAAAGTGTGCAATAGTCAAATTGTGGGGCGGCACAGTGTGGAGCTTGTATAATTTCCCCTGAGTGGGTTCTCTCCAAAAACATACATGCTAGGTTAACTGATCTGTCTCCGTGTATTACCCCTGGAACCCCATCCTCGGGGTACCCCACAGTCGGGATAGGCTCCAGAACATCCACCACAATGAACTGGATAAAAAAAACTAGATGGATGGGCTCACAATGTGTTTTATATCAAGACTTAAAATGAATACTGGCATGTGCCCAGGATAAGCTTTGTTTGTTTGGTTGGTTGTTTTTTTGTTTGTTTTTTTTACAAAAACTTCTTTAAATTTTAGTACAACATTAAATATATAGTAAAGTATTTTTGGAGTTATCCTAAAAACTGTAATGTAAAAATAATGTAATTCAATACTGAGACTGTGTCGCGTCACTCAGAAACTTCTGATTTTCCCCAGCAGAGTGCATTGACTGCATCCAGTTATCATTGTGCAGTAACATGTAAGAGAACTCCATCTAGTGGAAACACACAGCAACTACTCTGTATGAGTTGAGTTTCTTACCGTGAAGGTATCTTCTACTTTGAACTGGTTGTCCACATAAATGCAAGACCTGTCAAAGTCTTTCATTTCTTCACTGGACTCGAGGGTCCTGGTAACAGCAGAGCAAAGAAGTATGATCACTGCAATGGAGGTTTCTTTGTATACAGACCTAACAATCTAAGAGTCTTCTGACTATAACTATATAACCATCAATTAATGGTATATTTTTAAAAAAAAGATGTAATGGCTTGACTGGTTCTCACTTCTCAAATGATACCAAACTGTGGATGGTTTTGATTTTTTTGACACATTATAAGGAACTGTTTAATTGACAACAATGAGTCAATGAAAATGGCAAAATTCATTATAATCAGCATATTAATCCTACCAGAAGAAGTCTTCTGCATGGCCCATGTTTAACATGTAGTCCTTTCCTCCCACCTCCTGGAAGTGCAGGGCAATGAACTGTGGCTTGTAGCTCTGGATAGTCTGTTATAAAGCAAAGCAAACACTCTCAGTGCAATGTATATGCTTACACTAAAGAGCACTGAGGCGTGTAGAAGGTCAATAATGATTGTTACAGGATGAAGGCAACTGTCCTTTAGAGTCAGGCTGGTAATGCTATCAGTTTAAGTACTGGATTGCACCAATGACATACATGCATGCACACGGCTGAGTTGTGGTTCCTTCCGTAAATTTGTGTAACCACATCAGACTGACTTCATGAAAAGATCATGTCTCTCATATCTCTTCTTGCCTATCCCTCCTCATCTGCTTTACATCATCATCCTCACATGTTGCTGCTTTTGAAGGATGTCATTTCTTTACATAAAACCTTTTTAAAACACTAGCATTTTCCACAAAATGTTCCTGAAAATGTTTCATAATATAATCCAGTTTAAAAAATTAAGGATTTCTCTCCAGGGAAGACTCTTAATTTGAAATACAAGACACATAAAGTATGTCCAATGTGTGGACAATGCAAATTAATCAGCACATCTTAAATATCTGACCTTTCAATTTGTCTTTTAAAGAGCATATGCTTTAGTGATGTTTGAATTTCAACACTACATCCATGAAGGGAGGCCAGGTGAAAGTTTACTGTTGCTGACTATCTGTGTTAGTCCTTCTGCAGATATGTTATCAGTAATTACAACTGTATAATAGGACAGTGGCCAGAACCAACACAGGTTTCGCTTCCTAGAAGTGGCCATACACTCCTAAAACCCCCCAGATATATCACATTCTGAAAACTGTGATATTATTGCAACACACAGAGGCTCAAGCTTACCTTGTACAGTTGTTTTAACCATTCACTCTGAATTTCACCGACCTATGAAATGTAAACACAAACAAACAAACATATAATTTGGGCACAGATTAACACAATTTTTTCAGTAAATCTAGAAATCAGAATTTTTTTCATAGGGTATTTATTTGTAGGTGCCAAAAATAGATAATATTTACTTTCCCGTTTTAATCTATGATAACATGATGTCCCTATTTAAATTTCACAGATCGTGAGGCTAAAGGCAGCAGAGGATAACCAATTTGCAGCGAAGAAGAAGAAACTCATAACACTGACACCACAATAGATACTTAATTTATGTTTTTTCCTTTCAAATGTTATTTTCTCCCTCACTTGCACAGATATAATCATATATAACTGCTATTGCAATGTCTCAATTATCACAGAATCACAGTGCCATGATAGCAGTATTATTGTGGACAACGTAGTTTGATATCATCATTTTTTGAATTGCTCCATGATTACCATACCCACTAATTAATACATTTTAAAGATATTAAATGTTGCTTTATATCATAAGTAGACCAAATTAAAGAAACAGGGTTAGTCTAATCTTCAACTATTTAAAATGTTCAAAGCTAAAGGACTAAAAATATTGCAATCACAGTAAAATAAATAACACTCTCTCTCAGTTTTGACGTTTTACTAGTACATAATAAAAATAGTTAGCAGGTTCAAAGATTATTTAAATACCATCCCCTATAGACAACTGCACATTACATATTACACTGTGGAATTATTTATTTAACAAAAAACGAAAGCAAAATGCAGAACGAGTGTGTGAGAAACCAAGTAGATATCTGGTAAGAGCACGTTTAGCAGAAGTAACTTAATATAATCATTATCATGACTTTATCAGTCTCTCACGTCATTTTGGAGATTTGCTGCTTTGCTTGGGATCATTGTCCTGCGGCATGACCCAGTCTGGGCTGTCAGACAGATGGCCTCACATTTGACTGTAGAATACTTTTGCATACAGTAGAGTTAATGGCTCAATGAATGAAGGCCCAAACGACCTCTTTCTGCAAAAGAATCCCAAATCATCATCCCTCCACCGCCGTGCATGACAACTTGTATGAGCTCTTTGCTGATACGCTGTGTTTGGTTATTGTCAAATGCAGCGCTGTGGATGGCGAAACATCTTCATTTTGCTCTGGTCTTTCTTAAGGACATTGGTCAAGAAATCTTGTGGTTTGATGAGATGCAAATTTGCAAACCAAAGCTGTGCTGCTAACTGAGGCTTGTAGAATCTGAAACTGTCAAACTGTCTGTCTTTGTTAACATATATCAGAACATCTTCCTTTACAAGGTCCTCACACTTGCTGATGATCAGTTAATCAAGTACATTTATTCAGCAGCACCTGGCAGCTACTTACCTCCTGCTATGGAAGCAGTAGGGGTGTACTTAATTTTAAATACACTGCTTTACAATTTGCAGTCAAGAAAATTTCACAGACCTCTGTTAGAGTTAACTAATTATTTATTTTATAAAATTATTTATTCTTTATTTTACTGCTATGTATGACTCTAACAGGACACTTGGTTCACAATAGCTTATATTTCATGTGCCAGATTAGTCGTACAGTCCTTGGCCTGATCTATCTGGCATTGAGGGGCATCACATTCTACTATCCAGCTTTAAATATATATGCTTTAAAACATTGTTTCTTTTTAAATCCCATTGACTTAATGTTGCAAATGCTCATTTCATCGTCCTATGAAAAAACAATTATGACTGAAAGATTGCAATTATTGATAAAATATGACACTGAGTGAAAGAAAGAAAGATATATGAACAATCTCTCTAGGGGACAACAGAAGTCCCCTACAGAGAAATGCATGGAAACATGCACAGAGCTACAAGTGCAAGTTAAAGTAAAAAAAATAATAATAAGTGACTAGTAAATGTGACAGAAATTGTCAAATATTTTTTAAATGCTTAAGAGTTACAAAACTTGCAGCTTCAAGTATTCCACCAAATTCTTACATGGAGTCCACAAATGAAGATCAAATGATGATTTATTTTTGCTCACTTATGCTGCCCAACAGAAGGGACATAGAAGTAGCAACCTTTGATAGATGCAAAACAAAGAAAAGCTTCTGTATTTAAAATTGCACTGCCATACCAGCTAATGGATAATCAGCTCAAATGGAAGTCAGGAAGTCATCTCAAACTCTGAGCAGGTTAACATAAACATTAGGGATTTCCTGGAAACATTATCCTGCACCATGTACAAGTACAGCTGCACCTGTTGCAGTCCAGCCAACATCAGCTTGTCATCTATGAAGGTCTGTGTCTTTTTTCATAGACAGTTGATATTCAGGTTTAATAGTAAAATGTTACTCAAAAAAGTCAGCAGATAAGCCTTATACACAGCTAAAGAAGCCAAACAGGTTCGGTGCTTCCAGGTTTAGAAAAGCAGGCATATTTTAGATGCTACATGTGAGTTGCTGTACCCCGACAATACTGATCCACCCATCTGATCAAATAAAAATCTGCTTTCATCCCATGATTTTGTTGTTGTTGTTTAAGGTCGTGTTTTGTTAACTTGTATACCTAGTAGCTGGTATTACCAGGTAAAACAGTTGTTTCTTTTGCCAGAATCTTCACTCTCATAGTTCATCAATTAATACCAACTTTCATCATGTAGTTTCTTAGAGTGACACTATTGGATTTACAGCCCAGAGTAGGCGCAGAATAATATGCGGTCTCCTGCAAGGCCAGGTTTTTTTCCAAGCACCTGAGAAATGACTTTGCATACTGCATTTGCATGCCAGTGATGACAGCAACTCAGCCATTATGACCGAAAGGACTCCTCCCACGTCAGCCTTTCTCCAAACACTCTGTCCACCAGCTGTAATACATTCGCATTTAATTGACATACTTTTAATTTATACTTTCTATAGGGGTGACAACGTTAAAAATTGGATGAGGCAAACTTACAACAACCAATTGGACACTTAATTTTTTTCTTTCTGACCAGAACAATAAGCAAACTGTCAGACAGCAGGCATAGTAGACGTTAAACTCTTTTCTTTGTCTACTGTTGTAATCCGCACTGCAGCACTTGTGTGAAGCTGTGGTCTTTTTAAATGTGCTATAGAAATAAATTTTGATTGATTGATTGAATTCAACAGGCTGATTAAGTTGATTGGTGTTGTCACAGAGTGGTGACCACATCCTGTCCTATCCCAGCTGGGAATGACTGAAAATGAAGGCATTTGTTTTTATACAAGGAAAATATATAAATATGTATATATTTAGTCATTACACAAGCTCAGTAATAAACATGGTAGCCAAGATGGCACTAAATATCGGTGAGAGTTTAATGTCTCTAACAGGACACTAAGCCAGCCCAGAACTGCAAAGGGAAAGGATTTACTCTGTCTTGTGCTGGAGGTCCTGCTCTCACCCAAAAGTTGGGTGAATAATTTAGGAGTGTTTGTTTATAGAAATGAGAGGGCTTAAGTAAGTAGAAAAGTTCAAGTCCACCGGGGAAGATATTCATCTGTTTACATATCTCCCACAATGGGACCTGACATGTTTTCATTGGAGCAAGGTCTGGCAACCGGAAACAGGTCCTGAGCCAAATTTCCATGAGTCTAAAAGCTCTCCTCCCTGCACTGTCTGAAAGTTAAGCAAAGCCGAGGTAAAACAGAGAAAGTGCTGGAACTCGTTGGAACAGTTAAATTACAGTTTAAATTATTTAATCTTGTGTTTAAAGAGGTGGTTTTACTGTATGTTTTTGAATACATGCAAAAAAGTGAGACTGGGCTGTAAAGTGCAACTTACATGGTGTTGCAGACTCACAGAGCTACCATGGCGTTCTAAATCTCTGATGTTTTATAAGGCTGCTATAAACTGAGTATTGAATACAAAACAAACACACTTTCCCAGTAGTGACATCATAAGCAGTGATTTTACACCTGGGATTGATGACAAATAGTGTGGTTGCAATCTTCATTACCCTCATAGAGGATCTGGAGGACCCCTGCAAAGGCACAGCTACCTTTGCAGATTGACAGGATGCCAAGGATGGTAACTCAAATGAGTTAACATCCCTGGCAATAAATCACCGTCTGCGACTAAATCTGTTATAAACTTTATGTAACCTGCAATCCTCTATTAAACCTTTGCTGACCTTAGTTTACTTTGGAATGAGTTATGCCCAACACTCAATGCAACTTGATGTTTTGTTCTGTGCATTGCGCACTGCATTATGTATGCGTCTGTGTGTATGGAGATCATTAGGTTTGTACATGTGTGTGCACAGATGCTGAGCTGATCATTATCAAACAGCATCAAAAGTGGGTATGATTAAATAAGTTTATACTTCCTCCTGCTCCTTTTCCACCATGTAAATTGCGCGGTATGCTGTTGTTGGAGGTGTTTTTGTTTTTATTCTTTCTCAGTTACCTGTTTACACTGCACTTTTGTTGTTTATTTTATTTTTATCGGAAAAAAAGCAATTTGTTACTTCATGTTAACATGGCAACGGTTAAAGAGGTCTATTCACTATTTATTATCAGTATGAATATGTAATTTAATTGCAAGCATAACTGTAAACGGATAAAAATAAAAACACACTTCTGAATGACAACATTTAGTTGACCTGTGTGTTGTTATTTTTCATGTCTGGGTGTTGCAGACGGGTTCAGAAGGATTTGGTAAACGGTAAAAGGACTGTTTCTTATAGGACTGGTAGATATAACTACTTTATCAGAGCACTTCACGCAGCTTCCCTCATTAAGAAAAGCACGCTCTTTCTATCTAACATTCACACCCCGATGGATGTATCGGAGAGCAACTTGAGTTTAGCATCTTGCCAAGGATACTTGGCATGCAGACTAGAATTGAACCACCACCTTTCCGATTTGTAGGTGACCTGCTCTGCCGCCTGAGCTGCAGCCACCCCTTCCAGTCTGGCACGTGACGGGTCCAACAGGTAGCTTGTCTAATTATGAGTGAACTTTGACTGTTTCCTTTTAATTAACAGTATCTGCTGCTGACAGCTGATAAGGAAACATTGCTTGGTAACTTGAAAGCGTCGCATTACGAAGCAAATGTACGTGAATTACCGAAAAACCCCAACAACAAACAAAAAAAAACAACATAAAACACCAGAAGAGCTCAGCTCACTGCTTACATCCTTATACCTATGATGTAAGCTAGCAATGTAGCCGATTCAATGTTTAAAAAAACACTTGCCTCCTACCCTACACCCTCCTACCGGCTTACTTGAGCCTATTAGCGTTTATATAATCCTCTGACTGTACCTTAAGTATGGTGTGACTTTAATTGTGATGCCATTCTACTTACATTGTCAAAGAGCGAGCCGACGTTTGCGGTGACAAGCAGCACATCGGTGAACGTTTCCATGTTAACGACGCGAGCAGTCCCGAGGAAACTCCGTAGTAGCAGCAGCAGCGTCGCCAGTGATGCTCATGCAGGCCTGCGATCAACTCTGCAGGAGCTTACCGAGGCTTATAATGTGTGTGAGTATCTGAGAGAGAGTCTGAGTGGCGACTAGCAGCTATCCCTCAGTCTCACGGACGCCTTCCCGCTTCTGGTCCAACTCGTTTGCTGATAGCGGGCTTCGGTGTCGCACGGTTAACGTACCCCTGCAGAGAGGCGCTCGTCTTCATCATCGTCGTGGAGTCAGGGAGCAGGTAACAAGTTTGTGTAACTGCCCGCCCAGACGTGTGGATTTCCGCCTCCTCGGGGTTAATTGGACTAGTAGGTTCTTAGGAGGGCTTCTTAAGCAGCCTGGACTGGGCATCTGTTGCTGACAAACCCTCGAAGAGCCTTCTGCAAGCGGGCGGTGTTGCGTTATGAACTCTCGGCGCTCCGCCCATTTGCTCCGATCGCTGCTGGTTTGCTGTATTCCATACAATAAGTTTATCAGTGATAAGCCAACCATCACTCAATAATAAAATCACCTGGAGATAATCTCACAGCATTTGAATGTCACAGAAACCTTTACATACATACATGACTTGCTGTACTAAACAGCTAGCTTTTACTAACCGCAACCCCCCCTTAACCACACTGAGCATTACATTATTACAACAATGATTTGTGAGGTGTTATAACCTAACATGTAATTTATACACCACATAAAGTTGTTGTTGTTGAAAAAAAAAGGACTTTAAAGGATTTTAAACTCGCAAATCAGCGTACCACAGTCTCGTTGTCTAAAGACACAAAACAGGAAGTTAGTCATCTTCTCCCTGTGTAGCACTTCTTTTGGGGCAGGTTGCGTTTCTTCAGCGCACAATCAAATTATATAACAGGTACATCTTGCCTTAACCTCACTTCCCCTTAGCTGTATGATCAGTGATTATACCCTGCTGCTATCACCATTAACTACACTGTAATTTGCAGTCCTGTGCCAACAGATGCATGACTTCCACTTTAGTCATTTTTCTTTAGAAAAGCCCGCCTTCTCCAGTATCTTTTCATCACCACAGCAGCATAACAACATTTCCCCATCCTTAGTATCCAGTGGAGCCAGAAGCTATAAAAGACTTATTTGGAGTAGATAGATGTGTGCCATGCAGCAGGGGCTTGGACTCTGGCACTCCGTAATGTTGTTAGTGAGCTGCTCAACCAAGGCATGGGTTACACAACCGAAAGCCGCTCTCTGCTTCCTCTTTCTTCTCATCCTCCAAGCACTGTGTGCTTTATTTACCCGCATCAACAAATCCACTTGAAGCTATTGCAATCAAATGGTTTGGAAGGACGCCTCACTGAAAGGAGGAAGAAGTGGTTTATTGCAGCCGTGACAGCCATGGATTCTTGAATGAGGCAGTACAGTACACTGTGAAAGGTTTCAGACCTTGTGGTTGTTGTTCATCTCTGTCTCACTTCCACAGTGCGTCTTTGTCCTGTCTTCCTCCCCTCATGGCAGATGGCTGTCCTTCCCTGAGCCTGGTCCTGCTAGAGGTTTCTTCCTGTTAAAAGGGGGGTTTTCATTCCCACTGACACCAAGTGCTTCCTTATAGGGGGCACAATGTAAAGTGCTTTGAGGCGACTGTTGTTGTGATTTATAAATAAAACTGAACTGTCAAGTTTTCCACATTTTGTCAAGTTTCAATAATCTAAAATTTGATTCTGTCCTCCTGGGTGCCAACCAGCATTTTACTGTACAGCTTCTGCTGCTCTTCTTCACAGGTATCTTTAACCTTTGCCCTTTTCAGTTCTCCATCCGTATAAAAGAGCTTGAATTCATAAACAATGTAGCCACACATGTTCTACATGTTAGTTTCTACCCAAGCAATTAAAATGTAAACAATATAAACTTTATCATAAATTGCAATACTGCAATAAATTCTTATTCTGTAAAAAATGGCAACCAAATGGTACGAGGAAGCAAATACTCAACTATGAAAAATGAATCGAATATAATAATGTTTCCACATAATTGGTAAGAATAACCTAATAATTAAATTATAGGTTGTTTGGCTTTGTAGAGCCAATCAGCTTCATAAGACTGGACCTAGAAATAGCTGATGTTCATTGTCTTTCAATTGACACACCCATGAGATCAAAAGGTTTTGATATTTTTATGCGTTCAAAATTCTTATTAAGTCTACTTTAAAACAGGTCTGTCTTTTGTTTTATCCCCTATAAAAAAAAAATTATCAGCACTTTTAAGAATAAATGCTTTAGTCATTCGGACGCACATCATGAGCAGGTATCAGACTAAAAGTGAGCTTCTGACATCTGACTCTACTGTGTGCTGAAACTCGGCAAATATTTGCCCCCTTTCTGGTTTATTCTTTATTTAGTTGTCACAGTTACATGTGTCAGATTGTCAAAAAATATTTAATATGAGGCAATGATAATGACAAAACACAATGCAGTTTTAAAATCGTGACTTAATAAATTAAGGGATAAAATCTACCCAAACCTATCTGGCTCTGTGTGACAGAGTGATTGTGTAAACCTTATAACTTGTTTTGCCACTTTTGGCAGCACGAACTGCAATCAAGTGTATGTGATTACTGGCAATGTCTTTCAAATCACCGTTAAGGAACTTTGGCCCACTCGCCTTTGCAGAGTTATTTTAAATCAACCACATTGGAGGGTTTTCAAGGTTGAAAGGCTTGTTTAAGGTCACGCATAAGCATCTCAGGTATTCACATGTTGAAATCTTTTCAGATGTGCTGTACATTCATGCACTGATCCTTAGCACTGATCCCTGATAGGGAATACATGCAAAAATACAGTGCTAGAAAAATAAAGATCCCAATCTTGATGCCAGACTGGAGGACATGGTGCCCACTACGAAAAACTATCCAGAAAGACAGAAAACAACAGCAAGTCAAGGCAATACTTTAGATATAGTGAAAAACAAAGTCAAAAGTAGTGAACATTCTTGAACATTTATTATTTTTATGAAATGATTTGACATAATCTAAACGACTATCCCTGATAACAGCAGACCAGTGAGATAAAGGTCCCAGGGAGAAACCAATGAGGCCGTCCACCAAGTTTCTTGAGTTCAAAGTAAAGCTGCAGTCTGTTCATGAAACCTCCTTGAGGCTGCTAAGTTAGGAAAAAGGTCATTGGTGAGGTGGGGCAGATAAACACAATAGCTTTTAGAGTTTACTTAAAATAAACTAGCCAACATGTTCACTGCAATGGCAGGAAGTCAATGAACAGATGTCTTTTTAAAAGGTGTATTAGTATGAGTATGTTTTGGCTATTTGCCATTATATCTATGCGTTTAGTGAAGAGACCCACTGTTATGATTTTACATCGTTACCTGCGTGACACAAGCCTTACAGGAACAATGCTGAAGAAATTCCTAATAATCCCTTTTTTTTCCAGTTATACATTATTAGCTGGAAGAGGAATAGGTGTCTAAATCTACAAACTTCCATCAGAGTAACTGTGGGTGCACATTTTCCACTTCATAATGTGAGCACTTGCACATTCAGTGGAGAGAGGAGAAAAAAAAGAAAAGAAATCACAGACAGCATATCAGGAACACGTCTCAAGCGCAGCTCCTACAGTGACCATGTGTTGATACAAGTCTTAATGTAAAACTCAATGCTTAAAATACAAGTCTGTTTTTCATCTTGGAAAAAAGCCCATAAAAATATTTGAAATGTAACAAAATCTGGCACTGTGCCCTGAATCAAGGGTACAAGCCGGTCATGAAAAAACCCAAGCTTTAGAACAACTGAGTTTTTATCTACAATAACTCTTTTATACACCCCGGGTATAATCAAGTCTGAAACTGAAACATAACTTAAAAACATGACTGTAAAATCTTAAAAAAAAAAGATTAAACTATTAAATGAAAAAACAAACAAACAAACAAACAAAATAAACACTTTTCCTTAAAGACTGCCACCAAGGAAGACTCTGTTGCTTCATTTCTAATGCAAGCGAGGCTTCGGTCAAGCTATTCCAACACAGGGCAGCAGACTCAGAATGACCCGTAACAGCGAAGCAAACTTAACATGCCAGGCTGAGGCAGTGACCGAGGAAGCCAAATGGAGTACTTTTGACATCAGGGACAGAATTTTCCAGTCCAGGGGCTCCGACAGAAAAGGACCGCTGCTGATCGCCTAATCAGTAAGAGGTGCCCAGCTTTGAATCAGTCCATCTCCATAAAGGTCCTTCAGGAGCGGCTGCGGTCCTCCTGGGTGCCAACCAGCATTTTACTGTACAGCTTCTGCTGCTCTTCCTTAAAGGTATCTTTAACCTTTGCTCTTTTCAGTCCTCCATCCCTATAAAAGAGCTTGAGTTAGTAAACAATGTAGCCACACATGTTCTACTGATTAGTTTCTACCAAAGCAATTAAAATGTAAAAAATATAAACTTAAACTTTATCATAAATGGCAATACTGTAATAAATTCTTATTCTGTAAAAAAAATGGCAACCAAATGGTACGATGAGGAAGCAAATACGCAACTATGAAAAATTAATTGAATATAATAATGTCTCCATGAAATTGGTAAGAATAATTAAATTATAGGTTGATTGGCCTTTTAGAGCCAATCAGCTTCATAAGTCTGGACCCAGAAATAGCTGATGATGTCAAACTCTTCTTCATTTCCCAGAAATCAAACAAACACTGTGGCATCACTGAGAGTAACAACAGTCCAAATTCTTGCAGCGCCAATAAAATGATGAGTGTGGGAGTTCACCCTGGTGTTACAAAAAAAGTTTAACATCCATGAAAAAGGGGATATATGTTGTTTAACAGAGTAAGAAGTTAGCTTAATATACTCTCCATCAAAAAATGATAAATCATGTTCTGAAAGTTAAAAAAGAAAGAAAGAAAGTGACAGATCTGTTGTCACTCAGGACAAAACAGCAGCAATGTTTGTCTGCATGCTCAATCATCCAAGTAAGGAAATCCCCAAAAGTTGATTTTGTTCAGATTCTGAGTGATGAAATGTTTCTCCCACTAAAAAAACGCCATGTCCAGATGAACAGAATCAACTTTTTGGGAGTAGCAATGTTTGTAGTGTTACTGAAGTTTGGCTAGGCTTCAGGTTCCCACTGAAATCTTAGTCAGCCTGAGAGGGATTCTTTTCTGATGCGTTAAAATATTTGGTATCTGGCAAGCCATGAGCCCAGGGGCTGTAGATACAGTAGATAAAAACTGAGCTTAAAGGCGTGCTGCACATAACCAGTGCTAATAAAAAGCCAGACAAACTGACAACGGCCACGGATTATTCTTAGGGGCTTGTTTATGTTACCTAAAAAAAGTATTACAATACATTAAAAAGACAAGAGTCTAAACAAACGCCACAGGAGGACAGGGAAGCAAAAGGGACATCATCATGTAACAAGCAGATAAGCTGTAATTCAGATGGCAGCCTAAAAAGCTGTAGTAACTAAAGGAAGTTTCAGCAGTTCATAGTTCATAAAAAGAAAGGAAAGCAGTGTTATTAGGTTGCATCAGTTTGCTCAATGCATTTCATGGAAACTAATGGATGCAGCTGAAACGCAGTAAACAAAATCTAGTATATTTTTAGACATTTAAAATGATCTGTGTGGGACTACAGTACATGTAACATTAAATTACTGGCAGGTTAAATCAGGCAGGTATTTTCATGTCTCATAGCAGGAAAGCCACATTAATGATGGATGAATTTGGTTAAGAGCTCCAGTGAGCTGGTGCAATGATTATGTATGTGACTGACAGAAAAAACTTTTATTTTATAAGGTTTTGTTATTGCTTTTGGTTACACTTGTGCTTTTCTATGATCCAGTGTCTGGTATGAATGGTTACACGGTTTTCATGCCTTGTCCTTCACCGAGTGTGTATGTGAAAATGGAAGAGTGTTATCTTACCACAAGAGATCGACTAGTCCTCCTTGCCTTGCTATGGCTGCTTTAACACGATTTGCGAACTGTACTGCATCCTCTCCCTCCTGTTGAGAGGACAAACATAAATACGACTCTGGTAAGCAAGCGGTCATAAATAATCGACAGCATTGCTGCTAAAATCTTGTCATTTTGTCTTACTGAAGGAGATCTGAGTGGCAGCATCTGTAGCAATGCCATGCAGCACATGCTCATGCAATATGCACTAATACACCACATACCATGGAGGATGCTGGTTTTTGAGTTGTGCGCTGATGGTTGCTCTTTTTAGCTCTTTAAGACTATGTACACAATGAATGAATGAATAGATTTTGATTGGTCAGGTCACCGGACAGATTTATGTTTCATTTCAGTCGATCTTAAATAAGTGAGTTAGCAGCATTTCTGAATCTTGCTTTATTTCTCAAAGACTTTGCTTCTCTGAGATGTTCTTTGCATAATCAATGTTAATGACCTGTTGCCAGTTAAGATAATTAATGCTGAGATGTTTCACTAGGTATTTTATTCCCCTCATGTTTTGTTGCCCTTGTCTAAACAGTTTTAAAAGTATAAAGCCTTGAAAATTTATACCATCAAAACTTTGGCATTAATCTCATTGTAGGAATTTATAAACAGGGCGACAAGACAATACAGAGGGTCTACAGCTGAAACGCATGTTCTGTTATTGTCACTGCAGGTCCTGCTAGTCAAATTTTGAGGACGACTGGTCAAAATAAAATTTAATAAATCAAGATCAAAAAATCCATTACAAGTATATGGATTTTAAACAATGTGCTCTCAATATATGAAAAAAAACAAAACAAAACAAAAAAAACAAGAAAGCTTCTCTTTGTTGAGATGCCTTGAGTTGAGGCTCACCTCTCTAGACATGGGAGGAAGGTACCACACGCTGCAGACGATGGCCCAGCTGCTCATCATACGCAAAAGGTAGCTGACCATCCCGAACTTGCTGCTATTCCAGAAAGCATCTCCAAAGCGGGGATCATACTACGAGGATCAGGCACACACCAAAATGATTAATCAGTACATGTGTTACTGTGGACAAGACTATGGTTAAAAACTAGAACAAAAAACTTTACCTTAATAGCCACAGGGTAGACTGTGGCACCGATTTCAAAACTGCCCTTCTTAAACATCATAACCGATGTGTTGTTAATGCAGGTACCTTGAAATAAGAATTTATAAAAGACAAGGTTTATGTAAGATAAAATGAAACTTGCAGTTAGATAACTATATGATTTTAATGATGTCACTCAGAGCTCACCTTCTGGGAAAATGAGGATAGGCAGTTTAGATTTATCTTCTACATGGTCGCTCAATCTGTAATGAAAGAATTCTGCAGGTTAATGCAAAAGATTTCTAAAGAGATCATTTTTAAAGACTATTAAAACAAAAATTTGATTAGACTTATTCCAATTTGAAGTTCTACTTTGAATGATCCAAAAACATACCATGGAATAATTTATAAAAAGGTGAAACGTCATAAAAACGTACAAAAAATATCACTAAACACAGATTGTAATGCTACCTTTTGGCCACAAGATGTCTGTCTTTTACTTCTGAGCGTTCAAACCAAATGTGTGGACAAGCTTTGACCATGGATCTCTGAATGACCCCCATCAAGCCACCATGGATTTGTCCAACCTAACAACACAAACACAAAGATAGCAACACATCTATTTCTGGGAGAGTTGCCACTCCAACAAATACCTGCAGTAGAAGAAGTGACCAACGTAAAGGTTTTGTTCTTTTCAACATTTTGTGCCAGGAAACAGTATAGTTACCATAGCATAACAGCCATCGCTTGCCAGGATGATGACATCAATTGGTGAAGTGTGGTTAGCGACACAGATGCCTCCATTTTTGGGTTTATTCTCACTAGAAAAGGGGAAAACAACAATTAAATTATGATGGGACTTAATAAAGATTATGAAGTGTGGGGGTAAGCAACTGTTAAAATACACTTAGTCCAAAATCAAATGCAAAACCATGCTTAATAGAAATTTTGGTATGATTTGGTGCAGTGCCTCCCACCCTCTTTTCTGGTGAAAACAAAGCAACCCATGCTGTCCATGTTGAAATGTGCGACCCCCTGAGCATGGAGGATCTGACAGCTAAGACCACATTCCACAGATAGAGTTTCCATCTTAAATAGGGAGAGAACATTGCTTACTGTATCACTTGAGTATTTTTAGAACCAGACTGGGGAGGAATACATGTTACAACAGGCTAGGCCCAACAGACACTCAAAGCTACAGCTCTGGCTCACCTACGAGTACCTAATGTGCATCAGTCCAATCAACAAATGTCAAACAAGTACTGACTTGACTTCAACTCGTATCTCTCAACAGAATCTGAATTTATATTCTCATTTCAACAAGAAACCACCATTGTTCTGCAGGTGAAAGCATATCTGGACACATTTTCTTTCAGAAATGTAACAAATATCACTAAAAATGCCAGCTGATTATTTCAAATTCCTTCAAGCCTCCAATACACTTGGCACTGACAAGAAAACACCAGCTGCTAGAGAGTGCACAATGTGAGTATCAACTTCCTCCTTCACATCCGGTTGCATGTGCAACCCTTTTGATCCTCTCTCACGTTTTGTTCCTCCAACGTTCTTGCGAAAAAAAAAAAAAATTAGATTTCAATTATTTCTTGCATCACTTAATAAATCTCTCAAACCCAAATCTAAATGAATCAGTAATGGTACATGAAACACATTCCTTGGCTCTAAACATGTTTTATGTAAAAAATTGGAAAGTTTGGTTGAGCTCACAATGGTTTCGTGAGCATCTGTTGCCGACTTCTGTACTTCATCTTGCATCAGAATGACTGCTGCGGTGAAAATTAATTCAGAAAGTCTTGAGTCTGGCTACAGACACCCTTCCTTTCATACTCACACACTATATGCACAGATTTCAGTTGTTAACACCATGGCTTCTGCTCTCTGAACATAACTCATCTGTCATTATGTAATCTGACACCTTTCCCCTCAGGACAAGATGTCTGCTGAGCCTTATGTTTCTCAAAGGCAAAATAATGAGACCATGTGAACAAGCAGTGCAACCGCTGCATGGTTGGGATTATTGTATCCTTCTAGGTTTATGATAGCTTCGAACCAAAGCTTAAATCTTGACATGCTCATTGCCCAAAGTGTGGGAAAGAACCCCAAACGCATTAAATTTACAACAGCATTTTTAAAACTGACTGCTGACATTTTGCAATTTTTGGGGGTATTTCTTTTTGTCAAACGTAGTTTTCCCCTTGACAATGAAAAAGTAAATAGCTCTCAGCGCTATCGAATTGCAATTTGATTTTTTTCAGGGAAGTCAATAATCACCAGCAGCACTGTTACACTTTTCGGACAGACTTTTGCACCGTTACAACTCTGGCTTCATGCAATTTCTTTTTAAGTGCGAACAGAAATTATAATAACACATCAATCAATATAACTTATCAGGGCGTATGCCATTAAAGAGCAAGGATGAAAAAAAATTGGGAAATTAACCAAAATGTTGAGAAACACTGTGAAGCAATCAACCAGCAGATGCACCACCCATCATCCTGTCCTTTATGACAGGACACTGATCCAAAAAATGGAAAAACAGCCAGTGGAAATGACAGCAAGCACAAACTCTAGCCTTTGAAACAAATTGTTTAAACCTTTATAGAAATGATATTATTTCTTTAAAATAATACAAAGGCTTGCATTCAGAAATCACTCTGCCACGAGCCTTGAAGGGATAATTAATTAGCTTCTGCCATCTCTGTTGCCATCATTCCCACAGGTAATGTGCTTCTGACGCAAGAAATTATGCAATTAAATGAGCAATGTCAAGTAAACACTTCCAGTGGTTGACCAATGGAATAAAACAGTCACATGACTTGGTGGTTATGTGGGAAAACAGTGTAGGTCCTTACCTGTCATGGTAGGTTATAATGGCAGTCAAAGCTCTGACGCATATTCTGTAGCACATCAAATGGACTTTCTCACTCAGAAAATTTTTCATCCTGGAAAGAGTACACAGCAGGATTAACATGTCTGCAGGGCTGATCTGATACTTTTGATACAGTCAAAGTCGTAACGATCAGATCAGTTGTACCTTCCATTTGGCAGCAGCCCAACAACAGAGGTGAGGAACACAAGCAGACCTACACCAGTGAAGGCAAGAGTGACCCTGATAGAAGGAGACAGGACAATTCAGAGCTTTACAACAGAACACTGTAGTTGTTTTGGTTTTATTAATTAGTCTTTGTATGGACATTAACATGCAGATATATTACTTAAAAAGCTTTCTTCTGAACCACATGCTTTCACTTTGAAGAGCTCATGTAAAAAGCACGATTAATATCCAGTAGTGTAAGATTCTTGCCATCAACTCAAAGTGTCACGCCCTCCTCTACACTCCACTGTCTCAGACAAGACTGCAGAACCTGCAGAAGGACATATTAGGCGACGGTTAAGCTGGCCGACGCGTCGACTTAATCTGGATGAACCAATCATCCAGGGCTGGAAAAGGTGCTGATTATATTGTGTGGGGATTAAGAAAAATATAAGGGAGCTGAAGGTTTCACAGTGTCATGAGCAAAGCCAATATTCAATTGGACAAAGGCTGAAAGAGAGAATCTATTAGCTTGACAGGAGACTAGAAGGGAGGGTGTCTGTGCAGCGGTGGCCTGATTTGTCTCCCCACTGGCAACTGGAAATGAGCCAGCCACGCTTAGCACTGAGTCACCATCCCTGTGCCTTTCTAAGATGAGCCTCGTACAGGATCTCTGTATGTGGCGTCTTTAGTTATGTAACGGCAAGTTCCCATGTCACGTAACCACACGAAACTGAGTAACCCATTAGACTTGCATGTGGTTAAAACATAAATGTGAAACTTTAGTAACATACCCTGGGACAGTCTGTTAAAACTGAAGAACTCAATATCAGAAAAAAAGTGTTCTATCATCGCTCAGCTGGGCAGGACTGCTGCATCACACCTAGAAAGTCCTGGGTTTGAACTGATCATCTGTGGTTTTGCCACAGTCAAACCACACACCCACGGGATGGTGTGCAAACACTTAATCTGCATGTGTGTTAATGCTGTGACGGCCTAAAGACCTATCGAGGGTGTACCCGACCTTTCTGAAATATCCCTACTGGAAGCATCGATTGTGAGGCTGGTTTGACCTACAGGTGGTACATTTGCAACTTTTTATTTGACTATTTAGATAGAGTCATATGACAGAAGATACAAACATACATGCTAGGGAGGAAGATTATTAGTATGTTACATACACAAGTTGTTACATAACGATGAGCGTTTGCGACAGGCTAAAATATGGAAAAGTATTCAAACTAAATTCCTCAGATTTTTATGCTAGCATAAGCATTTGTGTCAAGGTTATACCAGTGCCTATTTGTACAGGAGGGGATAATGTATTGTGTGTATCCATGTTTTTGGTATTTCAAAAGCAGCAACTGTGCTGAGGGCTTTTGCCTGTGACTCTTGAAAGTTCAGCTAATACCTGAGAGGCAGCAGGAAACCATAGCGGATCAGCAGGCCCAGCCCCCATAGGACAGTCAGCCTCAGGCTGATATAGTGGAAATTATAGTTGCTGCGGGTCAGCAGATTCCAGGACTCCAGCTCCTCAGCACTAAACCGCTTGGTCACTTCATCATCCATGATGCTTTCCACTCCTCGCCGGGCAAAATAGAAAATGTCAGATAACTCAAACTCGGTGGCTGAGTCCAGGTCTTTATTGCTGCCACTCCGCCGGATCTCCTTGATCTCCTCCTCCAAGGAGGTTGGCTCCTTGGCAATGATAGCTGGAATAGTTGAGACAGACAGAAAGTCAACAATACTCACCTCTAAAACAAATACATCTTTTGAACAAATATTTCCAAGAAAACACAATGATCCTACCATTTGAATAGGGTTTGTACAGGAGGTGATTCTTTTCTTTTGCTCCTCTCTCTATCCTAAGTGTGGCCCACTAGAAAGAAACAAAGAAAGAAATGGGTCTACATTTGGAAAGAGACGCAAAATGTTTGAGAAATAAAAAAATCCCAGTCCATTCTGGAGAGGTGCACAAATATTCTCCACACCCTGGCCTAAAGGTATCTAAAATGAAAACATGTGTGCACTGGTTATCAGAGTTTTTTCAAAGAGAGGTCTAAGCCTTGCATTCAATCATCATTGCAACATTACATTACATGAAAGAAATGTCAAACATCTGGCGGCAGAAGCAATCTTATATGGACAAATGGTCAAACTTTTAAGCAAGCCAACATCCGATACTGATTTCCCCTCAAGAGGCAATATGGATGAACTTTTCCCACAAAAAGAAATATTACATCTATTGTTTTTCCTTTTTGCACAAATGATTAAAAATGGCAAACTCCCCAGTGTTGTTCAAGTATATCATGCTTATCTTCAGACACCAAATGTTTGCTTATTCAAAAAAAAGAAGAAAAAAAAAGGATTTCCGTGTGTAGTACTTCTCCAATTTTTCTGACTTATCTGTGCCAGCAGAAACACTAAAATGCAGACTTCTCCCTGTTTAACATGTATTATACTGCAATAAATGTCAAAAATATTTCCTATGATGCAAACATCTACTCATTTACGTACGCTGTGCTAGCTGAGATAAAAACTAAATGAAGAGCATCAAAGAACGCAGTGTTCTCCTAAGCTGGAAAACAACATGTTTGTGTGTGTGTGTTTGGTGGTGGTGGGTGAGAAAATATCAGGAAATGATTAACCGGGTTGTGCCAGATTAGTTTCACCTGTGCCTACAGCCTCAGACTCCACAGTGCAGAATTTTGGCAACTTTGAGGGTTTTCTGCATCAATCATAAGAAAAATCAACTGACACTGGAACAAAATGCATGTTTTTAAGTACTCAAACACAGTAAGGAATGAAAGTCTGCAAAACTCAAATTAGTCAAGAGTACTGGAATGCTTGGTGGCTGGAGATCTCGCAAACTTTCAAACTTTTGGCTCTAAATCACAAAAAAACCTAAACACCTTTATTTAGGCTGGATAATTAAGATGTTTTATTAAATTTCCAAAAAAGAACTTTGTTTTACAGTAACGATTAACATTAACTCTAGTAATGAAGGCTCTACACAAGCCATCATTAGTCAAATCTGATACAAGCAACACTAGTCAACCAAGGTTTGTCACTTTTTTAAATTTTGTTTTCTTTTACAGGTACCTTTAAACCGTGTCGTGACAAGTTGTCTTACTGAGTCATCATATGAAAATGCAGCTGCAGTTGTCAGTGGTGACTGCAAGAGTAAACAGAGAGCGCCTCCTTCTAGTAAAAAGATGAGGACCAAAATAAAGCAGCTGCTTTGCAGCATGTAGCTCCAGAGCTGCATGTGAGCGATAAGGTCCTAACTGCTATATATACATATCTTATGAAGTATTGCCATTTATACACCGATTGGTTAACAGTAAAGCAAATTCTTCAGGCAAGTAACTGCAAAACAAAGCATCATTTTAGGTTTTTAGTTAAAACTGTCTATACACAAAGATGCCAGGATTCATGTTTTTATTTCCATCAAACCTAGTGAACCAAATCCATGTGCTACATCTTCATTCTCCGCCTTGCACGCTCTCGGTCCTATCTGTTCTTTTCTGGAAATCTCACTGCTGCTCCTTGAATCATGAGCTAAGAACATCTGATTATCTCCCAGTGGTTCATTTATTTCTGGCACAAGTTCTGCTCTCAGAGGTACATGATGGAAAGTAATGACTGCTTTACTAGTGACACAACTGGGCAGAGCAGCTGATGCACCGTGCCATTATTAGGAGTTCAAACGCATATCTTTAAAGTAACGACATCAATTCAGTAAGCAGAGACAATACTTACTGACAACCACTGTTTTCTAAACTTGCATAACAAGGGAAGAATATCCTGTGGCTGTGGTGTTGATCTCTATCAGTCAGACAATGCAATGCATACTGGTCAGTTGTTAAAGGCACAAATAAAGCTGGAGACGTGCCAGTGAACAATCGCTGTTTTCTACAACTTATTTCCTTTTTACAACTAAGATAAAATTTTAATGACACATTTGGGGAACAACGCTAGCAACTTTTATGTCCTTGCCATTGTGCTCGGCAGCAGAGGCAATCATTTTAACTGTCAACTGTACAAAAGCACAAACACACCTTTATCCACAACATTTATGATTGCCACAGCACATCAGACTGCAATAAACTTTGAGTCACGAGGTAGCAAGCTCTTACCTCAAAGACCTTTAACAGTGTTTTCATGTAAAGACGCCGGATACCAAAGGACACCCCAAAGATGGCAGGCACAATAATGAAGACCAGCAGCAGGGTGAACCACACGGTGAAGGAGATGCCCAGCAGGATACACACCAAGTTATCAAAAGGATTGAAGAAGAGTTCCATCTTTGAAGTCGGATGGGTTCAGTTCAAAAACAGTGTAAAATCCCAGGACTGAGCAGATGTGAAAAGAGGTGCAGGTCTTCACCTCCAGGCCCCAAGTGGCCTTTACCTTTTTGTCAGAAAAAGGCCTTCATCAAGATAACTAGGGGGTGGAGCTTCTCCTTGCATTGAACTGCGAATTATTACAAATACAGGTGACCATCTTGTTGTTGCCCTCTTGGGCAGTGTTAAGTATTTCAGTAGATTCACCTCAAACTGGATTCTGAAACTGAGCTGAAAAGAGTTCCGGGAAAAAAAGGGGGAACAATTCTTTAAGGCAGGTGTGCAAAAAAAAACTGCCTGTCCCTTGTTGCAGAGGTTTTCTGCGGTTTGAGAAATGCCTCCCACTGGCGGAAGAGATGTAAACACTGGGACAAAAACAGCTGGGTACAGCAGGTGGTTTTTCTTGTGTGGTGAAGATCCGGGAGCTCGGCAGGAGTCACAAAGGCCTGGAAAGATGTAAACACATGATCAGGACCAGCTGTGTCTCAGTCCTAAAACCTCTTTGGTCGGATTGCTGTCTGTGTAATTTAATAACGCAAGACAGACAACGTGTCCTTGTGTCAGCGCCTGCTCAGTACATATTACATATACCGGTGTACAAACTTAATGCTAACGTGAACATAAATAAACGCCACTGGTCTTTATAAGGTTAGCGCCCACCTATTTTCTGCTAAGGAGCAGATAACTTTAAATGTTACGGTTATGGGCTGGGGTGCAACGATAACGTTAGCTTAGAGGCCCTTCTCGTACCAGCTGCTGATGCTGCAGCCGGGCGGCTAACGACAGGCTCCGTCCTGAATTTAAAAAAAAACAAAACACTTCGGATTAGCGCGGCTCATGCATTATTTAACGGCTATAGACGCTTTCTAGGACAATTTGGCCGCCTCTCAACCCCGAGGAGGCTATTAAAGCGATATAAGCAAAAGCTCGGTTGCGAAACTCAAAGACTCCTGAACGCACACTGATGACAAGAAGCCAAGGATAAAGTTAGCTTCTCGCCTCTGAGCTAACAGTGAGGCTCAAATTTGCCTCCTTGTGTGCATCGCCTCGTTTTGCTAACGTTAGCCTGCTTGCGCTCAGCTCAGTCCTCCACGATGCTGTCCGGTAGTTCATGCTTCGCTAAGACAGCCTTTCAGTTACCAGCTTGAATTCGGTACGAGGACTTGATGTGTTTCCAGTAATTATCCTAACAACAAAACTACACGAGGCTTAAAAGGCTTCACAGTTAACCAACCTTCAGTCACGTTAAGTCCGGCTCCGGTACAGCAGCGCTCCGTCCCCCATCACTTTGTCTTTGTCTTGTGGACTGCAGCCAAACTCCACCCGTCGGACAGCACAAGCGTACAGCTGGCGGCTCGAGGATCACTGAAACGACCAACTCCTGCCGACCCACCGCCCCCATATCACCACCGAGCGGTGCTGACCTCTGGTGGTACAAGTACGCTATTACAGTTGAATACTTTATTGGGATTTTATTTTTTCTAACCACTAGTGGCGCTGTAGAGCAACTTTGCCACACACACTTGTGGTCAGAGGTTTACATCCACTAACCATGGGCAGGAATATCATGATAATTTGGGGCAGGGGCGATTTTAGCCCATTTTGAAGCACCCCCAAAAATGGGCTAAAATCGCTAAATGGGCTAAAATTTTGGGGGGTGCTGAAATGGATCAAAGCACCCCCAAAGATTTCTTACTTTTTTTTTGACAATATTTGCTGTTTGTAGGACACACTACTGAAAATATAAAAAGCATACAGTACGTAATTGAGATGGAACATTTTAACAACAGAAGTATAGATAACCCCTCCCCCCTCCCAAAATGGTTTGTTCCAGCCCACCTCTCTCTCAGGTGCCCTTTGTGCCAGAGCGATGGTGTCTGAGACGCAGCGGAGCGGAGGTGGAAGCGCCTGCCCTAAAACAGGACATATTATTCAATTCAATTCAATTCAATTCAATTCAATTTTATTTATATAGCGCCAAATCACAACAAAAAGTCGCCTCAAGGCGCTTTATATTGTACAGTAGATCGCACAATAATAAATACAGAGAAAACCCAACAATCATATGACCCCTATGAGCAAGCACTTTGGCGACAGTGGGAAGGAAAAACTCCCTTTAACAGGAAGAAACCTCCGGCAGAACCAGGCTCAGGGAGGCGGCCATCTGCTGCGACGGTTGGGGTGAAAGAAGGAAAACAGGATGAAAGACATGCTGTGGAGAGACAGAGATTAATAACAGATATGATTCGATGCAGAGAGGTCTATTAGCACATAGTGAGTGAGAAAGGTGACTGGAAGGGAAAAACTCAATGCATCATGGGAAATCCCGGCAGCCTACGTCTATTGCAGCATAACTAAGGGAGGATTCAGGGTCACCTGGTCCAGCCCTAACTATATGCTTTAGCAAAAGGAAAGTTTTAAGCCTAATCTTGAAAGTAGAGATAGTGTCTGTCTCCTGAATCCAAACTGGAAGTTGGTTCCACAGAAGAGCTGCATTTAACCCTAAGTTACTCTTCATATAGTTGGTAGGAGTCAGGCCATGTTTCTTTTTAGCTGAAAAACATTACACCAGGCAACCTGCTGTGTTGAAAACGTGTTTTCCTATGATGTTTGCTGCCCTACAATCTGTCCTGCTCTGTAGTAAAATCAGTGATATTTGACCGTCCTGTTGCTCCCATTGAAATGTTTACAGCCTATTTAAAATCAAAAATTTAACATTATCGTAGCTACTGCTGTTACCACTGTCCTGTCTGAAATGTAATGAGAGAAGCTGCTTATTTTGCCATATGTGCCGATATTAAACCCAAAGTACTTACTAGCTAACTGACTGGACGCCCATTAACCTTATAACTCCTTAAGGAGTTATAAGTTTACACAAAATTTTGTGTGTGTGTGTGTGTGTGTGTGTGTGCAGAGAGACAATAGATCAGTCAGACATCCCGCTGACTGTAGCTTTTAACCCTTACTGACTTGAGCACAACTCCATAATAAGCACCAAGCGGCAATATGTATAAAGATGATCATGGTTACACCTGCAATGAAAGATTATATGATTATACTAACACCTGTAAATAGAAGATTAACATGAGGTTATAACAATCACTGTAATACAAACGTTAATGTAATGTCAATAGCTTCAATAAATGCTTTAATGCAATGCTTATTATATGATTCTGATGCAATGATAAAATAACAGTAAAATATATCTTCTCACTAGCTTCATGCCTCCATCTCTCACCACTGCCTCCCAAATCCTTGTAAGTTGAATCGCTGCTGTTAATCTGATCGTCTATTTCAGGAGCAGGCTGCGTAGATGGATCCTGTGGCAAACTTTGTCTGTCCTGATGATACAGAGACCAGTTTGTGTTGCACCTTCCACAGTTTGACTAGCACTCTGTGAGTAGTTGGCAAGTGTTTGCAGACAGCATGACAGCTACAGTAACCGCGGCTATCTGCTAGTGACCAAATTAATCATAAGGTGGTCTTTGGTGTATCACTGCATACCTCTTTGTGGTTATGTTCACCTATTCACCAGCAACCTCCAATAACCACTCGCCTAGAGACACTGGTGTCTAGACCTGTGTGACTAAGATGACTGGAGAGTGGAAAGTTGGCATTAGAGAAATCACCCCTCTGCTCAATCTTCTTTGTTGTTTGCATAAAATGTTAGTAAGGGTGGCCAGTGGCACTCTGAGAACCCTAGATATATAGGTGAACCTTCTTTGGATCAGAGAAACTCCTCTATGTTAGTCCCTGTACTTCGGAGCCTCAAACAAGAAGCAGATTAGTGCCTTTGTCAGTTTTCTAGGTCACTCTAATGAACATTTTGGCAGCATGAACCTCAAACATGGCTGGCACTAATCTTGGATGTTTCCTCTTAAATTGAGCACAACTGTCTAACCGATAAGAGACCTGTGTTTCTCTTCATAAGGCATGAAGGGGAAATGTATAAGACTCTGCTGAGCTACTATGAAGCTCGCCAGAGAGAGCTCGTGCTGGAAAATGCAGAGCTGAGAAAAGTGTTGCAGCAGATAAAAAAAGACATGGTGTCCATTCTAAGTTCAAGAAAACCAGCCGTGAAAAGCGACAAACGTGAACACAGTGGCGTACAGGTAGTGTTTGATCACCTTTTGTATACTTTGTATTTTTCTTTTGAGACTCTTCCGTCACATTTTAAAGCTGCTGATGACATTTCCTCGCAATTTTAAACAATCAGCCTCCTTCTTTGTTTCACTTAGTCATTCAAAAATGTTTGTTAGATGTCCTACCAGCAGACTGAAAAATGTTTTATTTTATTTATTCACTCCAGGCCACATCGGAGGAGGAAGAGGAAGAGGTGTTTGATTCCAGTAAGGAAAGTGTAGAGCTTTATTGCTTTCATACCCCGGAGAAACTGACCAACAGTATTCGTCTCCAGTGGGGAAGATTTAAGAGCCACGTCGAAAGACTGGACAGCCAAGGTAAAATACTGTGACATCAACGATTCCTCACTAATGCAAATAATTGTTTAAATTATGAACTGAAGCCTCTGCTGTGATTGCTCAAAGAATTAAAAGTCAGTATTCTCACATGGACCTGTTATGTTTTTTTGTCTGTTAAAATCAAGAAATGTTATGAGCTGATTGGAAGCAAAAGATAATGTGTGGTTTGAATATTTTGTATACAGCGGCTCTGTCACTTTGTGTTTGATGTTTACTTCTTGTTCCTTCTTCTTGCTGAATTCAGTATTTATAAGACACATTTAAATCTGATTAATTATTTGGGCTTTTTGCTTTAGCATCCTTGGTTCAGATGGTGGAAAGCAAAAACACTGATGCTGTTCCACAAGAGACTCAGGAGGAAGAGATGGACAGACTAAAGCTGGAGATCCAGCAGTGCAAAGACTTTATTCCAACACAGCAGCAGCTCCTACAGGTACGGATGAATTAGCTCTGAGGTTTTGTGGATTTAAAAGCTGAAATTTGCACAGAGAGAGAAAGCGTCTTTAATATTTATCGGTGTTTAGTGAAAGGTAATATACATTTACCAAAACCAGGATCAGAGATGTCTGCTACTTCTCACGTTACTCTGGAATGAACACCTGACTTACTGTTGTTTGTGTTTTAGTTGAAACTCATTTTGTTCTATAAATAATCAATAAATTGTTGATTAATCCATCCACGTTCCTTTCTTTCCTATAGCAGCAGCTAAGCTCTCCGTGTGATGAGGAAACCGCATCCCTGCTAAGCAATTGCTACATGCTTCAAGAGAAGGAGCACCTCAAGGAGGAGTGGAAGATCTTTGAGAGGGAGAGGAAGAACTTTGCAGAGGCAGCCAACAGACTGAGCCACGAGGTGATTAAAAACAAATTAGTTTAGATCTTGTGCAAAGTTGTGTGCATATGACAGGTTACTGACTTCAGTTAAGATGTTTGAACTGTTTTTAAAACTTTTTTGGGGGGTTCATTTTGCAGAGGTGGGCCTTTGAGGAGGATCGAGCAACATGGCTCACAGACCGGTTTTTAAAATTGAGTCCATTTGCAGACTCAAAGAAAACCCCATTGTTAAAATGTGAGTATATGTGAGTCTCTCAGATTTCTATCAATTTCCCTAAAATGATGAGCAGCAGTTGCTTTAGATGGTTTGAAAATGTTACATATTAACAGGAGTTGAAAAAAGGAAAATATATCCAAATAGACTTATGACTAAGTTTCTTTTTAAGTGATGAGTAATTTCCATCAGTTCCAGCAGTCATTAAATCAGCCTCTTTTTTTCCCCAGCAGCTGAAACAGAGGCAGCTGCGACGGTGGCTCCAGAAAAGCTCATCAAATGTCCTTCAGACACAGCCTCCCCCACACCCAGTGTGTCCCGCTCGCGTCAGCTTCCACCGCTGACCTGTAGCCCACGCTTTGCCTTATCCCAGAAAACAGGTGTGGTAGCTTTATGTGTACCACAATTTCTGAATTAGTAATAAGCATGGCATAATGTACCTGCATGAACTTAATTTGAAGTTTTCCCCTCAATGTGATTGCAGCTCAGTGCAACCAAAGACAAACGGGGAGCATGCAGAGGAATCGATCATCCAGCAAGTTTCTTTTTAAGTGATGAGTAATTTCCATCAGTTCCAGCAGTCATTAAATCAGCCTCTTTTTTTCCCCAGCAGCTGAAACAGAGGCAGCTGCGACGGTGGCTCCAGAAAAGCTCATCAAATGTCCTTCAGACACAGCCTCCCCCACACCCAGTGTGTCCCGCTCGCGTCAGCTTCCACCGCTGACCTGTAGCCCACGCTTTGCCTTATCCCAGAAAACAGGTGTGGTAGCTTTATGTGTACCACAATTTCTGAATTAGTAATAAGCATGGCATAATGTACCTGCATGAACTTAATTTGAAGTTTTCCCCTCAATGTGATTGCAGCTCAGTGCAACCAAAGACAAACGAGGAGCATGCGGAGGAATCGATCATCCAGCACCAACAGTGGGAGTACAGGGAGGACCACACTCCGTTACATGAGAAGAACAGCTTCATTTGAAGCCAAAATCTCCCATCGCTGAATTAAACGTATCATTAATGTCCAGTGTTTATTGTTTCTTCTGTATTAAGTCAAATCAAATCAAGTATGCCGGCTCTTTGTTCACAACACTGAGAATGAGTGACAGCTGCATTTTTCCAGTAAATGTTGCTGTTAGGTTTATAACAGGTAGTATATCTGCTGCTTTTGCATAGGAAGAATGTAACATCTTGCACAGTTTACATATGTAGAAGATAGTGACTTTAGACCACTGTGACGTTAATATGATTTGTCATGAAACAATTTGTTTCTTTAACCTCTGGAGGTCCTGGGACCATTTTGTGGCTTTTGCGTTTTTCAGTTCTAAGCCATTTGCACTGTGTTGAATGGAATATAGCCAAATTTTCCCCAAAAAAAGTTTTTTAAACTTTATTTTAAAATTTCAGTCTGACTTCCTTAAATTAGCTTCAGTGGTCGATTTGTGCCCCATTGAAACCCATTATAAACGCTATTTTTCATTGTACGATCATTATAACTAATTGAAGGGCCATCCTTTGGAGTCCGGGCCTTAAAATTGTATTCTTTTTTTTTTTGCTCACCAGGTAGCGACACAAATTATCTGCAAATTGTGAGCGAAGAGGAGATCGATGGGAACAGCCATAGGATGATTTTGACAAACTCACGGACAATGACTTTGCTCCGGAAGCAGCGTACAGCGTCTGACTCACCGTGTGCCAAATGCACACAGAAACTCCCCACGCCCGCTGTCGGAGGTACGAAAAGTGCTGATGTTTTCGTTTGAAAACGTGAAAAATAAGTATCGTTACATTACCATTGAGTTTGAGGGTTACAACAAAAAATTATATTTTTAAATTTTAAGGCGGCACGTTGACGTCACGACAACTTTCTTCCGGTCTATCCGCCTTGTTGTTACGCTCAACTTGTTTACATCCCCAAGTCCTCTAGTTTTATAGTCAACGACAGCAGAGCACTTCTAAACATCGGTGATAAGGTTGCACATGTAATCTTGGACACTTTTAAACCCAACCAGGCTGCCCGTCTTTTGTTGTTCCACTCGACATGCCGCTAATCTATCCGCTAAGGGCACAGCGCCAGGTAAAACGCGCTGCGTTCGCCTCTATTTTGATACATTTCAGTGCGTGTTGTACTTGTATAACTATGCATGTGACAAATAATAATAATCTTGAATCCTACTGTTCACACATGTTATCGTGCTATGTGACCTGCCATGCCAAATTAGATGGAACAAGTTTCCACTAGGTTGTGATTATGCGCAAAGTATTATCTTTGTGTCATGAATAACAAAAAGAGTAAAAAAAAAAATTAGTGTCGTTACATTCAGTGTGAAGGCTACAACAGAACATTATATATTTGTTTTAATGTGGTATCGGACGTGTCGTGCTGGGGACACCGGGACCCAAACACTATCCCACCCCTGCAGCTACTGGCAGTAGGCACTGGAGCTGCGGCTGCTGGAGCCACTGAGAGCCGCCGCTGGAAGCACAACTTTCCCGATTTCCAGCAACATAAATAATCATGTTCATCCTTGTAAAGTAAATGTTTTTCCCGTTCAAAGTGATCTTGTTTTGTTATTTAGACTTTTTTTTTTTATTATTTTAGAACAAAACAAGGTAATAAGCATTTAGTGTAAGCAAAACATGATAAACCTGATATGGCACTATGACATTTAGTGCGCTTCTGCCAAAAAAATATTAATGTATCAAAATGAATGTCAGTGGTAATCATTGGACCATCCAAAGGCCTAATTATAATAACAAACGAATATTACTTCAAATGTATTTTATGGAAAATATTTAAGTTTTGTTTTTTTTTCCAGCTAAAAAACCAGTGCGCTCATGTAATGAAACTGGGATTTAAAGGGTTAAAACCCCTGAAATATAATTAAAACTTTATGAATATTTCAGGGAGAAGTAGTTTTAAAAGACTGACTCATTTAAAGTGGAAAAAATATGAATATATAATATTTTTATAGCACTTTTTGGGGCGTGGCCGTTTTGTGGCCTTAGGACCCTTAAAGGGTGCATTTTTAAGGGCCTATTAATGTAACTATGCCATCAGCAGTGCTTTGTCAGTCCTCTTGTGCAGATCCAGCTGATCATTGAGCTCCTCTGGCCGCTCTTCCTCTTTGTCATTCTTATCTCTGTCCGTCATTCGCACCCTCCTTACAAACAGAGCCAATGTGAGTGATGCTGTGATATTTGTGTCTCTTCACAAACACGCTTACACGTCTTAAAAATGACCTTTTGCCAACTGGTTAAAGAGGATTAACTCCCTCAGAGTGAGTCTTGTGCCACACACGCACATGTGTGTTCTTGACCTGCTTTGATTAGTTCTCTATAAACATGTAGTGACATAACTGGTAACCTAAGAAAACACAGCATGCCAGGTCAGAGTGTAATGGGCAGTTAGTCTGTGCATGATAAAGTTACATCTCAATAACTTTGAGTTTAAGAAGATGTAAACTAGACCAAGTTTTACCTGAAAGACAGGTGAACTTCAATTTTACTAGAACAATATACAGAGGCATTTATGGTAACTGCAACGCTCAAAGGATCAATAAACGTTCTGTATCAAACACGAAACCTACACGAAATGTTTCCAAGTGCTTCCACTGGACTACAATCAATAAGGCTGAACATTAAAGTTTTACATATATATACAGCCATGTGAGAAAGGTCGTCACAGGACTTTATGCAGTTCTGTAAAAAACTAAGCCCACCCATGACTCCTTAGCTTGTAGGTCCACATTAAGCAGCAATAACTTGAAGTAATCATTTATTAATCTCTCTTAGGGTTGGGGAGAGATTTTGTCACACTCTTCATAGCATTGCTGTTCATCACCTTTAGCGTCAATAAAGGTGGAGAACTGAACAAATCACCACCTATGAAGTTGAAGTTTGTTCAGATAAAACTTTACAAACCTAAGTTGTTTCACCATCTTCTTTTTGTAGAAAAGAGGCTTTCTCCTGGCAACCCTTCCAAAACAAGACAAACTGTTTCAGTCTTTTTTAAATTGCACTAGCATGAACGTTAGCATTTAACACGCTAACTGAGACCTGTACAGTATGAGATGTAGCTCTTGGGTTTTTGCAGTTTCTTGAACATTGCATAGTCAGACCTTCGATTCAGTTTTATTTATATAGCACTAAATCACAACAACAGTTGTGTCAATGCTCTTTATATTGTAAGGTAGACCCTACAATAATACATACAGAGAAAAACCCAACAATCACATGACCCCCTATGAGCAAGCACTTTGGCGACAGTGGGAAGGAAAAATTCCCTTTTAACAGGAAGAAACAGGTGGATTTGCTGGGATGTCCACTAATGGGAAGATTGTGGCACTGTTTTAATACACAGCTGAATCCTAGGATAGGATGTTAGGATTATTGCTCAGTCTAGTACCTGGAGGATGTATTTTAGGTCACTTCCACAGTATTTTCATTGTTTTGTGGCTCAGGCTGATCTCCTTTCCTTTCCTTGTAGGTCACTTTCCAAACAAAGCCCTGCCATCAGCAGGGACCTTGCCCTGGATTCAGGGCCTGCCATCAGCAGGGACCTTGCCCTGGATTCAGGGCATTATCTGCAACATCAACAACCCTTGCTTCCACAGCCAGACACCAGGGGAGACACCCGGCCAAGTTGGCAACTTTAACAACTCCATGTAGGTAGATCAGAGATTAAAAACATGGCCAGCCGCCTAGAGTGGTGCAGTTTAGAGTAGTTTTAAGGGTACAGTACTAGTATTCTGATTACAAGTGTTCTGAAACAAGAAAAACCATAAGTAAAAGTATATTTTAGAAATAAAGCAGATGGAAAAACCTCAGCTGCGTTCCTGCAGCTTTCAGCTCATTTGCAAAAATGTGCATACTTTGCATGAGTTTATATAAACACATCCTATAGGAAGAGTTTTAAAATATTTCAGAAGGAAATCAGAACACTTGTCTTCAGGCAATATGAGGTAACAGCTCTCAGTTTTGCATTATTTTTTGAGGTGTCTCAGTAGTTCGGTACTGTACACAACAGAAATCATTGAAAGGCAAATTTAGGATTAGCAGGCAATATGATTGAATAGACTTGGTCTGTATACAAACATGAAGTTAGTGCAAAAACCTTCTTTGTTTTTAAAAGACATAGAAAAAAACCACAAGAATATATACAATGAAAGGAATATTGGATTAACTTTGACGTATCTGAGCAGGTCTTAGGGTAACAGTAGCGGCCAGCAGTCGATCTGTATGTGTGGTTTAAGCATAGCAGAATGATTGTGTCTTATTGCTGTTGTGAAAGCAGGACATAGTGATTGCTTAGCTTGCCCTGCCTCGGTCATATTGAGTTACTTCCTCTGTCAAACAGTTACTGTTTGACAGATTTTATAAGGATAAAATCTGTCAAACACGTCAGTATGAAAAGGAAGAAACAATCGGATGTCATGTGCTTCCTGAAAAAACTACAAATGAACTGTGCTAACTTTAAGTTTTAAGTGTTGATACTGCAAACTCAGCTGCAAGCTCTATTCTAGATGTTAAGTGTTGATTCTAGCTTGGACTTTGATTTGTGGGGCTTTGTGGGGTTTTGGTTGTAATCTTAATCTGTTTATTTCCACTGCAGATCTCCCAGTAAAACAATACCTGAGACCCAATGAGACATTTTCCGCCTTCCTCCTGACCAATGCCAGCATGTCACCTGTGACTGTGGAAGAACTGCTGAATGCTAGACTTAATTTTCAGGTTGGTTACTGACTTAAATCACAAATAAACCCATTATCTGCTCCATAGAACTAAAACTATTTTGACCTAAGTGGTTAATCCCTTTTAGAATGAAAGATATAATCTAATGTAAAATTTGATACAGAATAAATAATATTTATTACAGAGAGAAGAAGAAGAAAGATATAATGCAAAATGAAAATAAGATTTCTGTCACTAACAAGTCTTTGAGGTGTTTGCTACAGTTACATTTCGTTCTGAAAAGCAGTTACTGTCACTTGTTACAGGAAAGTCTGGTCATTTGTGATGATATTTTAATGTAAACTGTTAGTTTTCCCTTTAAGGCATCACTGAATTTTTTTTGTTGGGTCAGTAGCAAGTTTATTACCTTTGTATTGTTTTTGTCTGATGGCCAAACATCCTTAAAAGTACGTTTTTGTCCACTCCAGACTACACTGGCTGTAGTGGAGATGCAGCTAAAGGACATGGTGTGTAATAGGAGCATCCTAGAACAGCTGCTGACAGTGGATGGAGGAGAAGCCGCCATGACTGATCTTCAGACCCAGATGTGTGACTTACCAGCTGATGTGCTGCAGGAGACCGAGCGCCTTTTCCTGTCTCAGCTCGACTTGACGAAGTTCTTGACGGTAAGCACTGGCTGATGGAGAAACCAGCGCGAAATTTAGTGAATTCAAAGCAGCACGAGTAACACGGGCCAACTCTTGTCCCTGTCAGAGAGACCGTCTAATGGCCAACGCTGGAGAACTCAGGGCCATCAGTCAGGCTGTCACCTCAGTTTCCCAGGAGCTCACTGCCCTCCTGGATGATGTAAGAGCACATTAGATTCAGTCTGTATCTCTATTTTAATCACACTGGACATAATCAGTTCGAGGTGCTTCAGGACCTAAGACCATCAGACCTTCATCATTTTTTGTTGTATTACAATTCGTCTTTCTCACCCGTTTTCGCCCTTCATTTCTGCCTCTTCTATGCTTCTTTGTTCCTCCTTCACTTCTCTCAGATCGCCTCCCTCTCCAGTTTTGCAGACATGAGCGCGGCTCTTCGTGTCCTGTCTCCAGAAAATCGCACAGCGATGCCCAGAGAAAGTTTCAGAGCTTTTTCAAAGATCGTGTGCGGTCACCATGAACTTGACGGTGAACGCATCCCGTCCCTTAACTGGTATGAAGACAATGACATCAAGTCCTTTTTGGGCAAAAATGGCACAGAGGATGTGAATGTGGAGCACAACAACAATACAAGTAAGACGCTGTGCAGTTTCTGTGGCAGGATGTTAATGGCAATATGTGCAGACAAGACCTGGCTTGAGGCCTTGATCCTTCTGTACTTCAGGGTGCACTTGCACCACTTAAATCAACACAACCCCACTGAGAAACACCTGTGTTGTTTAATGATTGTCATGCTTGGCGGGTGTTTTGCTTCCTGCAGCTCCCTTCTGTAAAAATCTGGTCCAGGCGCTGGAGTCCATCCCTCTGTCTCGCATTGTGTGGAGAGGAATCAAACCTTTGTTCATAGGAAAACTCCTCTACACACCCAACACTCCCGCAGTCCAGCAAGTTATGAAAGAGGTACAGCAATCTTATTGTAGTGAAGTAGATTCTGGGGTAGGATTGTACATGATGTCCACAAACGCACCACTGACATCCACACCTTCCCAGCCTACAATTAGCAGGCTTATAAGAAACAGCTGCACTTCACTACCAGAAGGAGGCATTTGGCAGTCTTGTCCATCCAAGGTGGCTGCGAGCATTAGGCAGTTAAGTGCTGCAGATCTCTCAAGGAAAGCTACTCAGTATTGCCCTTTAGAGAGTGGTAAGTGGGACCCTCGTGTTCATCATAACGTGGCATAGTAGGGTGGACTTTGACGACTGTTTCCCTCTTTTGTTGCAGGTTTGCACTATACTGCTGCTGTCTTGTGTTATGCTGTTTTGTTTGTTACGCAATGCTTTTATAACGAACAGTAATTTGGGGTGTATTTGTTTGATGTAGATCTTTTACTAATTTGTTTAACGTTTTATGTTTTCTTTTATTGCTTTAGTGGAGGTGCGGCCGCTTGTTGAGGGGCTAGGCACGTGAGGTGGAATCCCCTCCCCGATGCATGCGAGTGTACACACCGGGCATAGGTAGATTGTGGGTTGCCCCTCCCTGGAGGTTTCTTCCTGTTAAAAAGGAGTTTTTCCTCTCCACTCTTGCCAAATGTTTGCTCAGAGGATTGTCTGATAGTTGGGGTTTTCCTTGTGTTATTTTTAAGGTCTTTATCTTACAATATGACATTATATGAAAAATTAAATTAAAAAGGAAATCTTGACTGTAAGATGTGTCAGACGTGACTTCTTAAGCTAACTTTAAGTTCGGTTCCGCTGAAGGTGAACCAAACATTAGAAGACCTGCAGATTATCCAGGAGCTAAATGAAGCCTGGCTTGAGGTGGGACCACAAATCAAGAGCTACATGGAGACCAGTGTGGAGGTTAAGATGCTACAGGTCAGACTTTCTCTCACTACAAGAGGAAAGAGTGAAATGTATAGCATTTTTCAGCATTTTCATTCATAATAATGTGTCTGTGTATGTGTTTGAGACAGGATTTGTTAAGGCAGCCAGAGATTGCAGTACTGGTTAACCTGCGTTTGGAAGACACACCCTGGACAGCTTCACGCATCGCACGCTTCCTATCGACACCCTCTCCAGATATCCCACAGAGGCCCGGAGCACCGCTGACCTGGCTGGACATCTACAATGACATAAACCAAACTATCTCCACTCTTGCACAAGTTACAGAGGTTCTCCTCCTTTGCTGTTATTTATTTTTAAATATTAATAAAATAGAAAAGTGAAGTTTGCTTAAAGCCTAATTCCACCTTCCTTGTGATTGTCTGTTTATATCTTCCGCACGTTTTCCTTCGTCTCCTGCAGTGCTTCTCTCTGAACAAACTGGAGGGGCTGGAAACTGAGGGTCAGCTGATTGAAAGAGCGCTGGAGCTACTAGAGGACAGGCAGTTCTGGGCAGACGTGGTTTTCCTGCTGCCCAACACTTCCTCGTCTGAGCTGCCCCCACATGTCACCTACAAGATCCGAATGGACATTGATGATGTGACCCGCACCAACAAGCTCAAAGACCGGTACTGAGAAGTACTGTTCCTGTTATAGCTCATTACTATCAGCAGTAGCACGTTCCTTTTAACCAACACTTTACAGCAGTTAAACACAGGGCTGCTCCTGCTGTTATTGTTTGTTCTGGATAATGCTGTAATTAATGTGCAATTAAACTAACCATGCTGAGACAGCCTCATCATGAAACAAGGAAGACCTTAGGACGGTTTCTCTAGCACTTTAATTCTTGATTTCATGATTTCTTTCAACTTCAGGTTTTGGGATCCGGGTCCAGCTGCTGACCCCTTCAGTGACATGCGTTACATTTGGGGTGGTTTCGTGTAAGTTCAGGACCTAGTGGAGAGACCGGTGAGCCGAGTGCTTACCGGAGATCGACAGACTACTGGCATCTACATCCAGCAGATGCCCTACCCCTGCTATGTGGACGATGTGTGAGTGGTGTGCAGTTGTAAATGGATGTTGTGAACTCTCTTGATCTATAGTCAAATTTTTCGTGTAGAGCAGCAGTAGGTGAGGAGAGAGAGTTACACTGGATCTGGCCATGGTACTTCATCTTTCAGCTCAACTACTGGGGAGGTGTTCCCCTTGAAGCAGGCATGCCGATCCCCCCTGCACCTACAGAATAGAATGAAGGTACTGTTTCATTTTCAACTGCAGGTTCCCAAAGGAAGGCTCATTACTGCCACTTATCGTTTATATAAGGTGCTTTTTTTTTTTTTTTTTTTTTTTTAATTGGACAGAGTTTTAGTAACCTGTCATCCTGCACCGTGATGACTTTTGAGCTTGGCTCTTCATGCCAGTTTAAAGACATTCCTGGCAAATTTGCAGTCTTAAGACCATTAAGTACAAATCAAGGTAATGAGATGAGACTATAAGCCAATTAATTAAAAAGATTTTAGAAAACAAGGAGACTGAAGTTGAGCCTAGACTTCATGACTTCAAGCTACCCATAATCCTTTTCAATTTGTTTTTTGTGTTCATGCATTTGTTTTGTTGTTTTAAGGCATAATGTGCTGTTTTCCCTTAGCATATTCACATATTTAAAATTGCCTCTTTATACCTGTAATTAGATCACATTGAACCAGAACCCAGTAACATGATTCTGGGCGTAAGCATCAGAAATCTGGTGAAAATCTACAAGAAGGGGGGGGAACTGGCCGTAAACCACTTCTTCTTGTCCTTAGCGGGCGACCAGCGGCAGTGGTCTGCCGTGCAACCAGTACGCTGCTGTAGGTGCCGCAGGTTCTCTTGCTTGACCAACGATTATCTTCCACGCTTTCCGATCTAAGGCGATGGTTCTTGCCTGCTCGAGGTCAAGTCGAAGGGCGTTCAAATCATCCTGGATTTGTTTCATCCATGTCTTCTTTGGTGCATTTTGATGCACCCTCCAATCGGTGGGGTGGGTCAATCAGAGTAGGCCATGGGGGTAGCGGCTCGGGTCCATTCGACAAAAATTAAAGAAAGTATATTTAATAATTCAACAAGACCCACACCTTCAACACATGTACATTCAGACTTTGGAACAGCCTCAACAATGCTGCTGTTCAATAGTTTTTACGGCTTTAATGTTTCCAACTGATAAGGAGAATGAGTGCATTTCATCAAATGTGCGTCCAAAGGCTTTAAACATCCGCTTTGTCTGTAACAACAGTATCACTGTATAACTACAGTGCATTGTTGTTTACTAAAATTCAACATTTTCAGATGAAAATATGGCTGCTTTTTGTTTTTTTTCCCACTGTAACACACCCCTCAATGCCATTTTTAGGATATTCTTGGTGATCCCATTTTTTTCATATTCATGCTTTTGAGAGTAAGGGGAATCTAATACGCACGTTGTTACAGTGTATTTTACTACCAGCTGTGAGGGCTCTGCGTTTGCTTTGAGCAGACTGTTTTTATTTTGTCTCGTGAGTGCGCGTTTTTTCAAACAAGATCCTCAGTTTGATTTTGTTACCACAAACTTTGTGTGAAGTTCACAACAGAGGTAAAGAGATTTAAACACACAAGTTTAAGGAGGCATGCAGGGGTTGGACCAGCTGCACAGGACAGGTGAAGCATTTTAGTAAACAACAATGCACTGTAGTTATACAGTGATACTGTCGTTACGGACAAAGCGGATGTTTAAAGCCTTTGGACGCACATTTGATGAAATGCACTCATTCTCCTTATCAGTTGGAAACATTAAAGCCGTAAAAACTATTGAACAACAGCATTGTTGAGGCTGTTCCAAAGTTTGAATGTACATGTGTTGAAGGTGTGGGTCTTGTTGAATTATTAAATATACTTTCTTTAATTTTTCGAGCCACAAAAGCAACAACATTTAATTTTCTTCTGCTTGATTCTCGGCCTCGGGTAGCTCTACTCATCATTGCTGAGTCAGTTGTGTGTTTGTGCTACTTTTTTCAAGGAGCAGTGGATTATTGGTAAGGGTGACTTTATGTGTTTAGTTAAGTGGAAGTACTGTGGAAAGTTTTACCTTACATACATAGATCTAACAGTACAGGATCTGAGGTAACTGTTTACAAGATGTTATAATCTATCCAAAGGTTCTTTGGAATTTTACATTGATAAACATTATCCTTAACATATTTGACCCGCACTAACTACTATGGCCGTCATACTGTCATTTAGAATTGTTTAAATAACTTGTGTCTTAAGTCCTTCCATCACACAGAAAATTAAAAAAAAAAAAAAAGTCGCATGGTTCACTTTTACATCACAAAATGTTAGAAATATAAGTCGTTCATAACAACCTGAAAGGTTGGGAGTTTAAAATGCAAACCAATGGAAGCAGCAGTAGAAGACTATAATGTCACAGAGCACACGGTGTCTATTATTGTGTAGACATGTATAAATAAGAGCTTAATTTCTTAATAAACAGGTGGAGTGGTCTTTATCAAAAGTAGAATTTACATCTGTGGCTAAACCATTGTACCCAAAAACTTTAAAAATCTACTGTGTGTGAGGCTGTGTAAGTAAATCTGGCCCTTCACACCCGCGTGTAACAAACCATTTGTTGGGGTTTGTGGATTTGACACCTCAGCATTGTGAAAGTGGGGAAACATGTTTGTGGCTGAGCACAAGATTTCTGCTTACAACTTAGAATCTCAGTTCTAAATGAAATTCAGATGTGTTTTTTTTTTTTTTTTTTTTTTTAAAGTGTGGCTAATGTATTATTTGACTTCTAAGGCATGCGCGCGCGCGCACACACAAGAACAGCAACTACACAGAGAAAAAGAAGAGGGGTAGTTTTACTACGCATCATAAAAACGCAATCATGCGTCTTCCAACTGTATCTTTCTGTTCTGGCTTTAGAATCATTGGTGTTTTACTGATCTGTACTTTGGGAGTCATACTGGGGAGAAAATGGTAAGGTTTGATAGACTAAATCATTACACACACAACTTCAAAAACCTAAAGCGTGTGTGAGACTGCTAGCTGTGTGGTTCAGCAATAAACTTATCTACAAATGTGTTAGTAAAGAGTGACGTGTACTTCTGTCCCATTAAGCAACGGTTTAACAAATTTCACTGCAAGCTACAAAGGAATCTGGATTGAAATGGAACATAGTAGTGATGGATTAAGTGCAGGAAACACTAGTATAAGGTGGCTATGGAACAAATCTCCTTCAGCGTTCAAATGACCAAAGTGAGGACTACAAGCGTTTCTCTCAGTTGGTTGTGTTTAGAGAAAAAGCAGCTAAATTCACTGAGACTGCTCAACATTGTTAGTGAGTTAACTCTGGATATCTGCGGGTTTGTCAAAACTTGGAGTGAACAAAAACAGTAAAAGATGCAGACGGTGAAGGTCTGGTTTATTTCATGAACACAATGAAACATTTTACAGTCCACAGAGCAAAGTAGCATACATGATAAATAGATGCACATAACACTGACAGTGAGAAGTAAAACTCATCGTCTTACCACATGTTATATTCTGTAAGCTTAAAATAAACCACAGAAATTAGAGTTTAGTGTTTTAAAGTCATCTATTAAAAAAACATTACTGAAGTGACACTTTAACGATGCTTCATATCACCGTGTTTATGATGATAAAACATGTTCTCTCATTAGTAGATGTCTGCGCTGTCACTTGTCATGAAAATGTCCAGAGCCAGGGTTTCCTCTTCAATTACCATTGATCTATAATAGGGCACACAAAAGATTGGTCACATTATGCCCATAAACAACATGCTTTTATACAAATCATTGTGACACAAATATTTAGATTCTTGTTTCACAATGTGCATGAACTCAAAATCTTTAGTGTTTCATATTCATAAAGTATCACAAATAATACATTTATACCATTGTATGAGCTACACTTCTTGTAAAAAATGATTGGAAATGTGTTTGAAAAAGCTCCTGCTGTGACCGACCTTCTGTGAGGACACACACACACGGTATATTACTACTAACAGCCTTTATTGAGACATGCAAGGCCCGAGCTGCAACGTGTTGAAACAACGTTCAGAATACCTTTTTTTTTTTTTTTTTTTTTTTTTTTTTAAATAGTGTAGACTGTTTTGATCGGATTTCTATTAAAGAGAGATTTTCTCCTACTTTCAGGCTGACGGTAGAGGAGCATGTGTGGTTTTATGGCTGTATGAAGGGTCTGTCTGAAGCAGAGGTGAAGGCGGAGCTGGACACTTTGCTGGAGGATGTGGGCCTCCTGCACAAGCGACACAAACAGACCAAAAACCTTTTAGGTAAAGTTACTAGTTTAACCTCAGTGTGTGAGACTTTATGCATGGAAAAACAACAGGTTTGTTTTTCAGTTTTCTTTTCAAGCTTAAAACTTTCCGTTTGTCAGGCGGCATGCAGAGGAAGCTGTCTGTGGCGATAGCGTTTGTCGGAGGCCTTTATTCAGGCGAGACATAAAAATCCAACAAGCAGCAGAAACACAAAGGCTATTGATTCAAGTGGGGTGGAAACACAGGCAGGCATGATGGGGTTTAAGTGCACACTAGGGTGGTTGATGGCAATGGAAGACGCCAGGGAATTGTAAAAATAAGAGTTGTTTTACGGTTATCTTATTATTGCATCAGAATCATATTACAAGCATTGCCTTAAAACATTTATTGAAGCTATGGGCATTACATTAAAGTTTGTATTACAGTGATTGTTATAACCTCATGTTAATCCTCTATTTACAGGTACCAGAATAATTATACAATCTTTCGTTGCAGGGGTAACCATGATCATCTTTATACACATTGCAGTTTCGTGCTCATTATGGAGTTGTGCTCACGTCAGTAAGGGTTAAAAGCTACAGTCGGCGGGATGTCTGGCTGATCTATTGTGTAAAGCGACGCAGAGCGTAGAAGGCCGTACATGCTTACAAGACACTTACATCATGTTATTTGAGGATCTCTTATTCAGTTATTTTTTTGTTAATCTTTAAGTAGTGTGTATTGGTAATAATTACTTATTACCTCATTTACTTATAATCAGTAATTGTTTTTGCATTAGAGAATTTCTTTAGGCTGTCGGCCTTATGTTACAACTCCTATTACAGGCATCGTCATAATCCCATATCAGCATTTTCTATTACAGGTGCTGTGATAATCATTTTATATACATGCATTGTATTTTCTGTTCTTGCCAATGAGGGGGCTCGATCAACTAGTGGAGGGTCGGAAACTTTGTTCGGCGCGAGGACCGAACAATCTATTGTGTTCAGGATCTTGAGCCACGAAGAGAACACGCCTACAAAACACATATACCATGCTATTCACCAGTATCCTTTATTCATTTATAGCCTTTTATTAAGCTTTGAGCAGTGGCATTTGATTAGAACATTTATTCAATGTATTACATGTATGGCTTCAGTCAGTTTATGGCACACATGAAGAGCTGGGCCCTGTCTTCATAGACAGAGTGAATGTTGAAGTCGAGGCACACACGCAGACACAATCAGTGGTGAAACCCAGGGTCAAATAGTTAGAAAACAGTTTGCAAGGCCTTGTTGTTGTCTGATTGTCTTCGCAGGAGAGACGGTTTGTCCCAGGGGATAAGCGGAGTGAGGAGATTATGGGGAAGGAGCATCCTGTCCACCCACTACATGGACGAGGCAGAGTTGTTAGGTGACTGGATCGCCATCATCTCTCAGGGGAAGCTGTGCTGCTGTCGCTCACCACTCTTCCTTAAATCTCAGCTGGGGTCTGGCTACTACCTCACTGTGGTGAAGAGGGAAGGACTGGACACCAGCACTCCCAGTAATTTCCGTATTTCCACCAGTGCCAGCTCCAACAAGCTCCCTCCTCTCATCAAGGTTTTTCATTTATATTCATCATAAAAATGAAAGCAAATTTAAAGTTTTAATTGTTTATCTATTACCTTGCTGTTATATAGTTTTTATAATTTGTACATAAGTTTAAAGAAAGCACAGAAATGTGGAGTACTGAAAGAACCGTTCTCTGCTCTATGTTTCAGGGCAGCGACTCATCACTGAGTGAAGACACCGGGCTGGGAAGTGAGGATAGCAGCTCATGTGAGTGTACACTACATTAATTGATCATTAGCAAGGTTGAGCACCTCTGTAAAAGCAGACGTTTTGGTGGTTTGTTGGTCTGGAGCAAAGAAACTGCAATTATCATTTGCAGATGAGACCGAAACAACTATATTAGCGCCACATTTGGCAAAAACAAAGCACAACATTTCAGTACAAACACCTCATATCAACTGTCAGCGCAGTGGTGGAGGGGTGATGATTTGAGCTTATTTTGAAGCCACAGGATTTGGCCATCACATCAAAGCTTGGTCAAAACAGGATGAATGATCTCAGGACAACAGAACAGCTGAAAAACTGAAGAATCGAGGCTTTGCACTCGCCAAGTCCAGACCTCAACCTGATTAAAATGCTGTGACCTGTGCATAAATGAATGCACACAAACATCAATGAACTAAAGCAATTTTGTAATAAAGGTGGGTTTAAAATTCACCCACAGCAATTTGAGAGATTGATAAAGTCTTATAGAAAATGGTTATTTCAATTTCTTGCTGTTAAAGCTGGTTCTACAAACTATTTAGTCGTGGGCTGTCCGTAGACTTCCTCCTGTTTTGCATTAAATGTCTGAAGTTGCATTTTGTCGGGTTTATGTGTAGCTTTGAATATGTAGCTTACAATAGGAGAGACTGAAAATGTTGAGTGCATGTTTGAAAAAAATCTTTAGAAGCAATTTAAAATCACATTCATCTTCATGGCAGCTTTGCTGTCGCTGGTTCAACACCACATCCCTGGTGCCGGACTGGTGCAGGAGTCTAGACGTGAGGCGGTAATCAACCTGCCGCAGATGGCCGCCAAAGACAGCAGCCTGGCCATCCTACTGATCGCACTGGACCAGAGACTGACTGAACTGGGAATCAGCAGCTACGGGCTGTTGGACAGCACGCTGGAGGAGGTGAGACAATGTTACAGTTACATTTCCCAGTTACATCACTGGAAAATATGAAACTAGGTCAGTGAGTGGTTGGTTGTGATAAAACTAGTATAAAAATCTCCTATTACACACTAATCAATATAGTGAATGCACAGTCCACAAGGGTGACGTAAAGGTAAACGGATTGAATGGCGTATTATCTGTCTCTTCAGGAAGGCTGGATATTTGTGGAGCTGCCGTGCCAGTAACAGGCTTAACATTAGCCTTCGATTAGCACTGATAGCAGATTTGTGGAGCCTGATAAGTCACCTTTGCATGATTTACCTTCTCACTCTCTGCTCCTTTGCAAGGTTTCTGGATGCTCCCTTCACTGTCCCCTGCAGTCTGCAGCTTACACTGTTAAGGAAATGCCTCAGTTTAAACTTAAAATTGCTTTGGCTGAGTTTTTATAAGAAACTCCTGCAACAGAGTAGCAAATGTCCTTTAAGACATTGTAGATTTCCACTCTTTCCACAAATAAAACGTTGTGGGGTTTATTTATTATCTTGTTTTCGTTTTCACACTCTTTCAAAGAGTGCCTTGTTGTGCATGTACGGAGGATTTAAATTTAAAGTATTTTTCAGATCTTTCTGCAGGTGGCAGAGGAGACAGGTGTGGACACTGAAGCAGAGGTGCAGCCTGAATCACCCCACAGCCAGCCGCCGTCAGGACGGGTGGGGTGGCTGTAGCGCTACAGCACACACATACAGATCAGGTGGCAGAGCAGGTCACACGCTAACCAGAAGGTCGGTGGTTCGATCCCAGGCTGCTCCAGTCTGCATGCCAAATATCCTATGGGCAAGATACTAAGTGTTCCCCATGTTTTTTCCTCTGCCAGGAAGGGTGAATGTGCAGAGCAGGTGAATGTTAGGCTGATATGCACTAAGTTTAGAAGAAGTGCTTGTGTGAATGGGTGTGGTTGGGTGAATGAATTAAGTTTGTGCTTGTGTGAAAGCGGTTTGAGTGCTCAAAGTAGAGTAGAAAAGCGCTATATAAGAACCAGTCAATTTACCATTTAACAAGGAAAAAGCCTCATAGAAAAGGTACTCTCAGCTCACAACTGGCTGAAAATATTTATTAGATGAGATTGATTTTTTTTCAGTAGAATATAAGTAAAATGCAAAAAAAGTAGATGTAAATTATGACATTTCAGTTTTTTCTCTGGTTTATTTTGCCTCTGTATCCATGGACGTGTCTAGGTCCAAGTATTTATCAGTTAAATGTACATTAACAGTCCAGGTTCTCACATTGCGTTTTTCTTGTCAGCAGAACCTCAGGAGACAGACCTGCTGAATGGCGATGGCCACGGTGGGGTGCCTGCAACCGGCTGGTGGCTGACGTGGCAGCAGCTGAGAGCGCTCTTCATCAAACGCTGGCTTTACGCTCGGAGGAGCCGTCGGGGAATCTTTGCCCAGGTTAGACTATCTGTCAGCAGCTGACTTAAATATCCACCCACTTCTATCGCTATGCTTTTTTTCTTTGAAATTAGCTGCTTGTCATTAGCTATGTTGCAGAATGATAGTTATTCTGAAACATAGACGGATATCTTTAAGGATGTCTCGATTTGTACCTGAGATCGTTCTCCCTGATGTATTTGTGCTGATCGCCCTGCTCTTCAGCCTTATTGTTCCTCCTTTTGGGAAGTGCCCTGCAGTTGCATCCCTGGATGTACGGCGAGCAGTACACCTTCTTCAGGTACCCCACTGAGTCGTAACTGCCTACAAAAGCTCCCTTTTGTTTTCCTCTCTTGGCATCTTGTTTCTGTTATTGAGCATATTATTAAGGAATTCTTTCATCTGTTTTTTATATTTACAGCAACGATGATCCTGGAAACCCAGCCATGGAGAATCTGCTTGAAGCTCTCCTTGACCAGCCTGGATTTGGTACCAAGTGCATGGAAAAGGAGGACAACATGACGTAAGATCATCCCATTGAACTGGTTTCAGTGGTATTTATGGAGGCAGTAGTAAAGATAGAAGGACTTGTGGTGCTGAGACATCATGATGTTAAATACAGTGTATTAGGCACCAGAAAATATTTATTTTCCTTACACAGATATTATTGCTGTGGCTAAAATGTATGCACGTTTTCAGAAAGTGTCGGTTTTAGTTTGGTTACAGAGTGGTTGGACAATATAAAACCTCCAGTGGCATTCAGCTGAAATTGCATCTCTCTATAAGTAAACATATAGATTTGGGTAAATCTGCATCACTGCACATCGATGACTATAACACCAAAACTGTCTTCTCCCTGCAGGGATCCTCAGTGTGAAGCTGGGCGGGGTGGTTTATTCATGAGGCCACAGTTATCTTACTCTACCTGGGACATGTTCAGCAGAGGCAACTGGAGCAGAGACAGACCCTCACCTGAATGTCAGTGCAGCACAGAAGACGTCTACCGAATGCTCCCCGAGTGTCCTGAGGGTGCTGGAGGGCTTCCACCTCCACAGGTCAGCGCGGGATCAATCGGGACTGATTTACTGTAACACAGTGATCAGTAGGGATGGGTATTGATAAGATTTTCACGATTCCGATTCCATTTTCGATTCTGTTTAACGATTCGATTCTTTATCGATTCTCTTATCGATTCTTATTTTTAAAAAGGAGAACACTAAGGTCGATTAGCTTAGAATTTTGTTTTATATCTTCTCTTTGAACAAGAGAGAAATTTAGGAGTAACATGGCCTTACAAACCCAACAGTGAGATCTTAAGAGATCCTTAAGAAATCCAGCCTATGGCTCTTCAATGGGGTGTCACAGGGTCCCCGGGGAAAAAAATTGTAAATGTAAAATAATAAAATAAATATTCTTCTGTAGCAATAACAAAGTATAACATAAATTATTCTGTAGCAATTACACAAGAATATCCAGTAATGTCCCTGCCTACAATTAAACACATTCACTTACCATCTGCTGTGGCAAATGGGTGCAAGGCTTTGACCACAAACTTAGTCACTGCTCTGTGACATTCGGGCCTGAAAGGAGACGCTACCGGTAGACTGCAGCGACAACTGCCAGCGAGCGCCAGCCAGACTCTGTCTGTCTCTCTCATCATGGTCACCTAAATGCACAGTAATGGTAGATTTACCTGCCGCATTAACGGGAGAGGACGTGCAAACGTTACTGCTGCTGCTGGGTTGAGATTCACGAGTCCGGAGCGGAATTAAAAACACGACATTCATTTAAGTTCGTCGCGTGTTTTGTGAGCAAATGCTTTTGCATGTTCGTAGTGTTTCCTCCCTTAAATGAAATATCTACTTTGCAAGTATTGCAAGTTCCCTGTTGTCATCCGTTCTCGTAAAGTATAAACAAACTTTTAAGCGTTTGAGCCGCTTAGGCGCCGTGTTTCCTGTCAGGTACGCTCCGCAACGTGGTGACGTCATTCGGGGCGACTGGAATCGATAAGGGAATCGTTTACAAAAATGGCAAACGATTCCAAGGAATTGAAACAGTGGGAACCGGTTCTCAACAAGAACCGGTTTTCGATACCCATCCCTAGTGATCAGTGAAACGATCTCTGCACCATCAGAAAATATCACCAGTTAACTCATAACAGAACCAACATTATCTGATTTTTTTTTTTTTTTTTTTTTTTTTTTTTTTTTTTGTCATGAAATGTTTGTTTTCGTTAAATACTGTAGACTATGTCAGTACTGTACTGGACCCCAGTGCTTTCAACTGACCTATTGCAGTTTTTTATTTTTCAGATTAAAAGGCCGACTGGAGACATCCTGCAAAATCTGACAAGTTATAACATCTCAGATTACCTGGTGAAGACCTACGCTCAAATCCTTCATTAACTCAATACAATAAAAATATACACATAGCTATCATTTATTTTGATCCCAATTGACCGAACACTTCACAGTATTCATAAATGTCTTCATAAACTTTGACTGATTTGCATATTTCCATCATGATTTTAACTCTGTGATCGCTTGTCTCTCTCTCTCTGCCTTTAATAGCCTAAAAACCAAGAAGTGGGTGAATGAATTCAGGTAAGCTGTTAAATTACACTTATCACAGTTAAATAGAGGAGATATTTTGTATATATCTCTTTAAATGCTTTGTACTGGTTTACATGAACTCGGTTGAACCACCTTTGTATTATTTCTAAAATGTATCACAGATATGGTGGCTTCTCCCTCGGAGGCAGAGCTGTATCTCAAACGCAATATCTCCAAGACTCGGTCATGGCCATCAGGACTCGTTTCCGAGTCCCACAGGTACAGAGAGCCTTAAGATGAGTGCTTTAATAAGACTAATTCCTTTTTCTACCTTTACAGAGAGAATAGCAGGGAAAATGGAAGTAAAATATTTAAAAGGGCTGGAAGTTCTACTGCTGGTGCCAGGAAAAGCTAGTCCTGACCAGAGCACCGGCTAATAACAATAAAAAGCCTCACCCACCATCCCCCACGCCACATGATTCCCCATTAAAGCAGTCAACACTGAGAGTGTGCTTTTTGCTTCATCACAGAACAGTTCACTGGGAAACCTGCTGCACAGACTCCCAGAGGTCTTAGGAGGGCTGAACAGTGAAAACAATGTGAAGGTAAATGAGCATCTTTTTATCTGTCTGTTGGCGACTGTCAAGCCTTTGAGTCGCCGAGCAGCTGAATAGGGGAATTATGTTGACGCGCCCGCTGTTCAAAACGTAAGTCAAAGTTCCAGATTAAAAACTTCTTTATTTGTTATCAAATCCTTAAAATCCGTAGAAAAACAGTGATCAAAGAACATTCTAAGCTTGAGCGGTCAGCAAAAGTCGACTTCCCCCATCACCCACTCATTCACAAAAATTCCCTCGGGACATGAACAGGTGATATAGCAATCACTATTACTATTACCGACACCACGTGACCCAAAGCTACGCCCATCCACAACATTCCGGCCCCTAATTATAACACTCTCACAGTAATAATTACACATCCGACACCATAACTCAAGACACACTTCATCACATCACAAACACCCAGTGAGACAACATAACATACTCAAAAGTCCACCAAAGTTATTTTCTCATTTCTTCTCTTCTTTTCTTCTGTTGACACATGATCAGTCAGTCATAGGCCAGAGGTTACCAGCACTTAGCCTAAATATAGACAGTCTGTGATGTGCATCTCATAACAACAAAGTCAATTCAAAGTTAGTTATGTCACATTGTGTCAAAAATGTCACCGTCATGGGTCAGAGGTCTCCTGAAGAAGGCATATCTTTGTTACGGGTCTGCACACATGGCTGGTTGGAGTCTTAATCCAGACCTGACGCACAAGCCCCTTTTCATCTGGTGCAGCTCTGGTGACTCTCCCAATGATCCAGGAACCACGAGGTGCAGAATCCTCCACTATGAGGACCACATCTCCAGGAACAAAGTTGCGTTTAATCCTTCCCCATTTCTGGCGCTGCTGAAGTTGTGGCAAGTACTCTTTAGTCCATCTTTTCCAAAACAGGTCAGATATATATTGAACTTGCCTCCATCATTTACGTACGTAGAGATCGTCCCTCCGGAACAGGCCAGGTGGTAAAGACGGGTTGGACTTGAGAAGAAGGAGATGGTTTGGTGTTAAGGCTTCCAGCGTAATGGGTCTACTGTTGAGGATTGACTCCACTTCACAAAGAGCAGTTTGGAGCCCTTCCTCGTCCAAATACTGTGTTTGGAGAGTGGAATTAAGGACCTTTCTGACAGAACGAATCAACCGCTCCCATGCTCCGCCATGATGCGATCCAGTTGATAATAATAATGTAATGATAATGTATACTTTATTGATCCCCGTGGGGAAATTCTTCTCTGCATTTAACCCATTCATTCAGTGAAGCAGTGGTCAGCCACCAGTGTGGCGCCCGGGGAGCAGTGTGTGGGGACGGTACCTTGCTCAGGGGATTCGAACCCCCGACCTTCCGATCATGGGGCAACCGCACCTACTGAGCTATCCCTACTGGAGCTATCCCTTCAAAGACAGAGCCTGGAGGCTCTTAAAGATCCATTTCAGCGCAGTTCCTTCTGAAAGACAGAGAATCGTCGTCAGGCGTGTGGAAAAGAGGAAATTGCTTTACTGCGCAATATATTAGATAGTTAGTAATCAGCCATTGTAAGCTGGCCAGGCGCAGTTCTTGTACCATAGTGACACCTGGGCGTCTTGCGATGAAGCGTACGTAATCTGATAGGCGTGTGAGGATTACTATTGCAAAAGAGGAAATTGCTTTACTGCTACAATATATTAGATAGCATATTAATCAGCATTAATATTATCGCGTTACTGCGTTACAGCGTTTAAAAGCTGATTTTGCATAAAAGTGGCAAAACAGTTGTGCGTGGGAAAGACAGCTTTTGCAGATTTTTTTGCGAGAACGTCTCATGACACGTTCGTGACAACAGCTGTCTGCAGATCATAATATATCGAAAAGGGACAGAGTGTAGCATGCAGCGTTTAAAGCGTGGAAGTACTGACCTTATTTTGAGTTTGATTCCATAAAAAGTGACAAAAACATTAGTGTCCGTTGTGCGTGGAAGAAAACTACTTTTTACAGCGAAAAACCCCTAAACTTCCAAGCAAGCACCGAGTGTACTACGACGTAATGTGAAATTCACAGAGAAACTCATGATTCTTCCACTGACCGCCTGCACACCTGCACCAGGGTAAACCTCCTCCGCCTACCCCAGTCCTGCTTTACAGGTAATAGAGCAACAGGACCGCTAGTCTTTGATTTTATTTATTTTCTGCTGTGTTTTACTTGCATCTATTTGAAAGAGTGAGTGTAAACACAAAAAAATATTTTATTTTATATGCTGAACAAAATAGGTTTAAATGTTAAACCTTCTTCCAGTCAGAGAATGTTGCATACAACCACTTTCAGTTATTTATAAAACAAGTTTTATAAAAAGAGACACATTTGCATTTTGTGATGAATTATGCAGAAAAGTAGTTGAAGCTTTATCACCCAGGGTAATTTAAAAGGTCTCTAAGCTTACATTCAGTAAAGCGGATGACTGTCTGGGTAACACATTAGTAACTGATTACTTTTTTCAAGTAACTTGACCAACACTGTTTAACACACTGACACCATATTAATCCTTATTACAGGTGCAGCACAACATCAGTATTATTATGTTTTATACACACACACATATATCACATAACCTAGAAGCTAGGTAATTTCTCAAGCTTCATTCATAGTGACTGTCTGAATTGTTAGCCGGGAGCTTAAGAAAGAAACATGTTGCAAAACACACATATTCATTGACAACATGTATTGAGCAAACATGTTGCACGGGAGCTTTCTTGACAACAGTGGAGAGGACCAGCCCTGGAGACTGCAGAGGCCCGAGTCCATTGCCTTTTTGGAAGAAGATGCCAAAAGAGGAACCTCTATGTTGCATTTATGCTTAAAATACATGAATGTTCTGTACATGCAAATTATGTGCTTGTAAACGCTAGAAGGGCGTTATAATACCCTGATGCTATAAAAGCAGTCTGAAGTATAATTTTGGTGAAGACCCTTGCTGACATGTGCAGTGACTGTCTTCCCGCGCGTGTACTTCAATAAAAAGATCACTCTGACCCAAATCTTCTGGACTGTCTTGCCTTTGTACTCTCCACCAATTCTGAACCCTTAACAATTTAAAAGCATCACCCAACTCAACCCGAAAAGCCCTGTTTTGGGGACAGTCCACATCCCAGGCTTCCCTGAAGTTTAAAGTTAAAAGTTAGACGCCCGAAACCCGGTTTCTACTGACCAAAAAAGTGCATAAACCGTTCCGAACGGCAAAGTGGTCCAACCACTAGTTATTCTGGAGTGCCCCAAGCTCCACAGTGACCAACTGACTATCCCTCATAGAGGACGGAGTCTAAGCGTCCCCGACTCCGGCAAGCGTTACCTCTGAGCGATGCACTTGTTAGACTCCCAGAGTCCCGTGTTATACAATTTAATTATTTTGAAGACACCCCGAAAATCACAAACCCACCATATCGGTGTCCAAGCCCGGCTTTATATTCAATTGTGACTTTATTGTCACAAAATACACCAATTGCCTATCACACTAAAATCCTTTTTCACTGTAAATACATTAACTTGTCTTAATTCACTTTTCTTTTACAGTTATTTCTTATTCACGACCATTTGTAACTTCTCTTAATCCTTTTACTCTTATATTCAGTACTTCTCCATATGCATATGATACCCAGAATGGCAACTTCTTAAATGATCATAACACAAACATTCACCAGTAATCTAATGAGTAGACATTAATTTAAACATCCAATTCGGCACACTTCGGAATAATTCAACAGGTAGTGCCTACCTTTTGCGATGGGCTGCCCGTTTGTCCACTCAGATCGACCACCGGATCCTGTCTGTGAGACCCCCTTGGACGTCTACAATGCCAACAGCGTCTCTCCCTACCAACCGCGGCCAATGCACCAATTGTTAAGGGTTCAGAATTGGTGGAGAGTACAAAGGCAAGACAGTCCAGAAGATTTGGGTCAGAGTGATCTTTTTATTGAAGTACACGCGCGGGAAGACAGTCACTGCACACGTCAGCAAGGGTCTTCACCAAAATTATACTTCAGACTGCTTTTATAGCATCAGGGTATTATAACGCCCCTTCTAGCGTTTACAAGCACATAATTTGCATGTACAGAACATTCATGTATTTTAAGCATAAAATGCAACATAGAGGTTCCTCTTTTTGGCATCTTCTTCCAAAAAAGGCAATGGACTCGGGCCTCTGCAGTCTCCAGGGGCTGGTCCTCTCCACTCGTCACCTGTTGTCAAGAAAGCTCCAGTGCAACATGTTTGCTCAATACATTCAGGCCTATGCTTAAATCTAGTTCTAGGTTATGTGATATATGTGTGTTTTGTAAGCATGTGTGCAATCTTTCTTAAGCTCCCGGCTTCTTAACCAATGTGTCACCCAGACAGTCACGCTGAATGAAGCTTGAGACCTTTAATTACCTGGGAAAGCTTCAACTCTTTATGAGCACAGGACTGCAATGTGTGTATAAAAACATAATAATACTGAAAGTGGTTGTGCTGCACCTGTAATAAGGATTAATATGGTGTCAGTGTGTTAAATGATTACTATGGTGTCCGTGTATTAACTGTCACCTGGCCAGCTTAAAGCTATACGCGATAATATTAATGCTGATTAATATGCTATCTAATATATTGTAGCAGTAAAGCAATTTCCTCTTTTCCACAGGCGTTAATAAAAGAGTCAGTGTCAAGAGATGAGGCAACCTCAATATGTACTGCTCTAATTGCCAAACAAGTAAAAATAACACCATATCGCTTCACAAGACTTCTCCCACGCTTCACTTCAAATGGACCAAAATAGTCCACTCCAACAAAGCTAAATGGGGGTTTCTCAGGGGTCACTCTGCTTTGAGGCAACTCAGCCATCTGCTGCTGGCCTGCAGCTCCAGGAAACCTTCTGCAGGTCACACACCTCGACATGATGCTTTGAATCAAAGTACCAGCACCAGGAATCCAGTATTTTTGATGCAGCTTTGAGAGTATGTGGTTCCTTCCACCATGACCCACCTCTTTATGAATATGCTGTAGAATGAGATTAGAAATGTGAAGCTCTTTAGCAATTATGACAGGATGCTTGGATTCTTCTGACATGACAGCCCTACTGAGACGTCCACCAACCCGCAGCACATCATCCTCCAGAATAGGATTCAACTTATATATGTGGCTGCTTCGTTTCACAGACTCTCCCCTTTGGAGACAAGAAATTTCTTTGGCATATCTTTTCCTCTGACAGAACTTAATTATTTGCATCTCAGCATCCTTAATCTCTCCCAATGAAAGAAAGCCATGCTGGAAATCAACCTTATGTTGAGCGTCTTCAAACTGAATTATATCAGATGCAGACTGGAAATGTATCTTCTTGCGATGCAATAGCAATGTCTTGAACCTGAAAATCCAACCCATCACCCTGATGAGACGAGTCCAGGATGAGGCACGATGGATTAAAAGGGTCAGAGGATGATCATCATCGTGTGCTTGTGAGACCTCGATGGCAGCAGACACCTTAACTTCAGGATCTTCATGTGGAAGTTCTTGGAAGTTTTCTGGGTTCACAGGCCAATTGTTCTCTGGCTGTGTAAGAAATGCGGGGCCAGATATCCATTCAGTGTCACGTAAAAAGGTCTCTGCTTTCATACCTCTGGAGGCAAGGTCCGCAGGGTTATGCGTGGTGTTCACATACCTCCATTGGGAGGCACTAGAAGCCTTGAGGATTTCTGTCACTCTGTTTGCATATCCTCTAGATATCAGATCTGTCATGAAGGCAGTGTAGTCTTTGTGAAAGTCTTTATCTCTGATGAACCTTTTCTTCGAACCTAAGGCTCGTTGCTCAGCAATTGCACGGTTGTCAGGCATTCTTATGTCTCAGTCTTTCAGTGGCAGGGCAATGCTGTAGTGCCCATCCCTCAAAGTCACCGTCTTGCTGGCCAATTCTAGGAACTTCAAGTCTTCCTTTGACAGCCCCATCTGTTCATCATCGCTGCTCTCAGGAAAGTCCATCTTGAACTGCTGTTTCCATAGCTTGTCCAGTGTGACAGCAGAAACTCTGTTGGCAGTAACTGTTGCCAAACATCCTGGCCTTCCACAGCATTCTCGATTAAGTGGCCCATTCACTGTCCAGCCAAGCACAGTCCTAATGGCAAAAGGTCCATCACCTACACTCCGGATGACCTCCAAAGGTTCTAGAGCTCTGGGCATATTCATGCCAATCAAAAGCTCCACATTGGCCTTAATTTTTGGCAAATGAACATGCTTCAAATGTGGCCAGTCATCCAGGTCCTGTTGATTTGGGATGTTGCCAATATCCACAGGCATTTTATGCTGAGTGAAGAGGTTAGGCATATCACAGTACATGTCACTGTCCAATCCAGCAACTTCAAGTTCAGGTACAATGAAACTGTCCACCACTTTCTCCTGTCCCATGGTGCGCAGGAGAATCTTTGTCCTCCTCCCAGCAATATTCAGCTTGTCCATAAGACCCACTGTACAAAAGGACGCTGAACTCCCTTGGTCCAGAAAGGCATACGTTTCCACTATTCTTTGACCTCTCTTTGATTTTACTTTAACTGGCACAATGGCAAGCTTACAGTCTTGTTCACCGGCCCCAGTAAGACCACTAGTCTGGATCGTAACAGGAATGTTGTCTGCCTCATCATTGGGTTTGACTTCATTCTTCTCTTTGTGGTGGATATGGAGTATACTTGCATGTCGGAGACCACAGATTTGACATGAAAGGCGTTTTCTGCATTCTTTGCTTATGTGCCCAGTACACAAACAGCCAAAACAGATGCTGTTCTTTTTAAGAAAAGAAATCTTCTCATTATGAGGTTTCTTATCAAGCAGAGCACATGACTCCAGTGTGTGTCCGCCTTTGCAGAAAAAACAAGCCTTCACAGTGCTGCGACGATCTTGAGCCCGTCTGATTCTGTCTCTCGACATCAGAGACTGTCGTGGCGAAGCTACTTCCTTTAGCTCTTAGATGTGGAGAACGTTTCCCTCCATTGCTGCCCTTGGCTGCTAGATGTGTTGCTGGAACGTCACATAGATTTCCAAAGACGGGATCTGTTGCAATTTTAACTTGACGCTCAAGGAAGGAAACAGTGTCAATGAATGCGGCTCTGCGATGTTGCCTCTTCTGAATGTCACATGCTACTGTTTGCCATTTGTCTTTTAACTTATATGGCAGTCTTCTAATCACAGCAAGCATATTGGCAGGTGTATTTAATTCAGAGAGATCATTAATCTCTTCCATTGCATTGCAGCATCCACGTAAGAACAAACAATATGCCTGAAGAGCTTTTCCATCTTCCGATCTAATCAGTGGCCATGAGTGAACTTTGTTCAAATAAGCAGATGCAATCACATGTCCATTCCCAAAGTGTTCATACAGCAGAGTCTTTGCCTTTACATATCCAGCACTCTCAGACATATGTTGACAGCTTTTAACAAGTTCATTGGGCTGCCCCTTGGTGTACTGTGCAAGATAATGCAGGCAGTCGCCAGCATCACCAGTCTTTGCTTCTATGACCTGTTCAAACGAGCGCATAAAAGCCTGAAAATGTAAAGGATCGCCATCAAAGGTTTGAATCTCCCTTTTGGGCAGTGAAGAAAGACTTTGCTGATGGACCAACATACAAGTTAATTCATTTTGTTTTTCCATAATGGACAACAGATTTTCATTGGCTACTGGATGAGCAGCTTGTGGCTTAGGCAAAGGTGGAATTGATCCAAAAGTGTCAGAAGGCCCCATAAGAGCGGGTGCAGGCTTTTCCCTTTTCATAGTCTGTTACACTGTTTTTACTTGAAGCTCTGCATTCCCAGTGATTGTGTTTCCTTTTGTAAGCGTCTGTGGAACAAAAGTCTCTGCATCCGCATTAAGAATTTCAAGCCTGTTTCCTTTTGTTTTAAAATATGATTCCATTCCATTAGATTTCCGTGAAGCGACGCTCCGCATAGTGGATCCAGTTCTCAGCACGTTCACCTTCGCAACAGTTGCAGCTATATCTGCTTCAAGCTGAAGTTGTTCTTTCTTTCTCCTCAATTGTTCCTCTTGTTCTTCAAGAGTGTTTTTCTTTCAGCCACTCACATCCTGGGCCATCTGACCTCAGGAAATCACATGATAGGGTGGGGCCAGGATTCACAATGAGCTTACCCGAAACTCTGGCTGATTAGGACCCACACCCACTTTCACACCTCGGCTCATGTGATTAGGTAGAGGATCATCAGGGGGTCCTTTGTCCCTCTTTGGGGGGAAACTCCCACTGGGTTTAAATCTGGGACTCTCCACCATTTGACCCTTAGAACTGAAGAAGCTTCTCGGATGAGAGGTGAAACATCTTCAAGCAACTCAAAGAAGTCCAGATGCTTTTCTTTCCAAGCTCCTTAGACAGCATATGTTGACGTGCAAGCAAGGCGGCCATTTTAGCTTCTGCCCTGAGACGTGCAGATGAAGTAGATGATACTCTTGAGCTTGACCTACTGCCTTGATTTGACACACTGTCGGATGGCAACACGTCATCATTAACGTCATCATGGGGATTAAGAGATGATTGAGGTTCTTTTCCAGGGTGCTCTAGCAACTCCATTTCTCCTCCCAGGGAAGTTTCCTGTGACTGTGCTTTGTCAGATGATGGCCTTCCCGAACGTTTATCAGTTTCAGAAAGCCATATCTTAACATCCTCCATAAACCCTTTATTGTATTTAGCGATGCTTGAGAATCATGTATTTTGTTTCTTTCTCAACAAATGAGATTAGAGAAAGTAAAGATTCATGCAATGTACTGGCATCCTTAAACAGGTGTGTGAACTCATCAAACTGTTTTTTGACTTGTGAATGATTTTTATCATCTTTCATTAGCTCTTTAAGAGACATAATAACACTTTTCATTTTGTTTACATGCCTTTTCCGATCTGTTTGGATGGTTTCAATTTTGTTTGCAAGAGCTTTCTCAGTGAGAGAAATTGATATTTATCCTTTTCAGTTTTTCCAACAACAGATGCAGCCTGTGATCCACTCATTTTAAGCATTCAACATAAGCAGCATGCCAAAATCCAAAACAAAGGCAACAGAAATTCCTTTAAACTCAGTTGAACGCCTGCAGAGCCACAGCACACACATACACCAAATCCAACAGCAAACGTAGCGGTGGGCGTGTCACAGCAACATCTTCGTGTGGTCAGAATCCAAACTGCGTTCAAACAAACAATACGCAGCACAAAAACAGTTTACATACCACCGTCGTCTTCTCCTTATCTGTCAGACTAGCCGCTTTTATGGGTGTAGTGGCGGCCGTGTGTGGGCTCGCGTCGGCGTTTATTTAGCGCTGATTGCGGGAGGCTCCATTGCCGTCGCACTTTTTGCTGACAAATATTGGCGACTGTCAAGCCTTTGAGTCGCCGAGCAGCTGAATAGGGGAATTATGTTGACGCGCCCGCTGTTCAAAACGTAGGTCAAAGTTCCAGATTAAAAACTTCTTTATTTGTTATCAAATCCTTAAAATCCATAGAAAAACAGTGATCAAAGAACATTCTAAGCTTGAGCGGTCAGCAAAAGTCGACTTCCCCCATCACCCACTCATTCACAAAAATTCCCTCGGGACATGAACAGGTGATATAGCAATCACTATTACTATTACCGACACCACGTGACCCAAAGCTACGCCCATCCACAACACTGTCTTTGTGTCTTCTGTTTGTTTTTCCACAGACTTTAAAGAAAGTGATGTAGGTGATGCGTCCAGATATTTCTGTCAGCTCAAACGCTCCCTTTTCTGTGCTCAGGTGTGGTACAACAACAAAGGCTGGCACGCCATGGTGTCATTTGTCAATGTGATGAACAATGGCCTGCTGAGAGCGAGTCTGCCACCAGGTCCTGAGAGGAGGAAGCACGGCATCACTGCCTACAATCACCCACTCAACCTCACCAAGGAGCAGCTCACCGAAGTAACCATGTTAGTTCACTGCTGTGGAGAGTTCAAGTTCACCAGTTTGGCTCTTGTGCTCGTTGTATTAGTTCTGTTTATGTGAGGGGGAAGATTAGAGTGGATTTAAACTCTGTGCACTGTTGTAAAAAATTATTTATTTATTTATTTATTTATTTATTTATTTATTTATTTATGTATTGTAAATAAAGAGGTCCACAGTCCTCTGATGGTTTTTCTCTGCTTTCTCCTTCAGGATGACTACATCGGTGGATGTCCTGGTTTCCATCTGTGTGATCTTTGCCATGTCCTTCGTGCCGGCCAGTTTCATCCTTTTTCTGATCGAGGAGCGAGTCAGCAAAGCTAAACACCTGCAGTTTGTCAGCGGGGTCAAACCGATTCTCTACTGGCTGGCCAATTTTACCTGGGACATGGTCAGTAAAGCTTGAGATAGAAGAAGTTAACTGTCCTCACTCACACAGATTTGTATGCATCAGTGTAAGTCAGGAAGTTTCATCAATCCATTTACTACTGTAAAGGGTACTGTCACTGTAAAGACCATTACACACAGCATTGAGCGATGATGAGCTGGTCCTGATGTTTCTGAACAAGACAAGGAAGAAACTGAGATTTCACGGTTTGATCCAGGAGTTGCAGCTGTATCACGGTGCTTTCGCACACATTTCAGGATGTCAGTGGGACAGTTTGAGCTCTCGTTGGCTTCCACATCTGAGAAAGCAGAGACAGAAGTTCAGAGACCTGATTGACCTGGAGAAGCGTCTAGCTGTGTGTCTGAAGTAAAATAGTATTATTTTACTGTTTGTGGATCCAATACATGTTTTGAGCTACGAGCGCTCTTGTTGTCAAATGCAGTGGTCAGATTGATCAATGCTGTTTATTCAGACGCAAAGAAATCAGAAAATTCAGGCTCAGTATGAAAAAATAAATGTCCAGGGAAATTACTGAGCATGAATAGTTGCATTGAGAATCGTCCCAGAAACATTTTTAACACGAAATATTTGTACAGATTTTACGTCAGGTGTGTAAAGGCCTTTAGACTATCATCACATACTTGACTAGATAAAAATCCAGGCTCAGGATAGTTTTCCCTTTTCTTTTTTTTTTTTTTTTTTTTTTTTTTTTTTTTTGTCGTTGTTTCCAGTTAAACTACACCATTCCTGCTATCATGGTGGTGCTGATTTTCATCAGTTTCCAGCAGCAGTCATACGTTTCTGAGACCAACCTGCCCGCTCTTATCCTGCTCCTCCTGTTCTACGGGTGGTCCATAACCCCTCTTATGTACCCAGCATCCTTTGTGTTCACTGTCCCAAGCACAGCTTATGTATTTTTGACCTCCAACCTCTTCATTGGAATCAACGGCAGCATTGCCACCTTCGTCCTGGAGCTGTTTGTAGCTGAGGTAAATTTTACGCAGGGGTGAAGTTCAATTACTACTTCACCTGTGTTCTAGGAATAAGTAAGGCATAAATATATGTAAATAACAGTAACTATGCTTTTAACCCTCTTGTTTTACATTATTCTTAACTAAGGAAATGTTCCTTAAAATATTTCTCTGCAGTAGAAACATAATTTTGTTTAATGCACCTTTAACTAATCCATCATATGTGAATGATTTTGTCTTTCCAGTATCTGAACGAGGTGAACAGAATCCTGGAGGTGTTTTTAATCTTCCCTCATTTCTGTTTGGGACGAGGACTTATCGACATGGCCAAAAACCAGGCCATGGTGGATGCCTTCAAAAGACTGGGTACATATTAGTCAGCCTCAAGAGTTATTTGCTCTTACAAAGACTAAATATAGATGTATAAGTATAAAAAGGTATAGAAATATGTAATGTCTCTCCTCCAGGTACCAAACCAAGCCTGGACCCCCTTCAGTGGGACTTTGTAGGAAAGAACCTTTTTGCAATGGCAGTAGAAGGTGTCATCTTCTTCATCTTTACCATACTCCTTCAGTACAAATTCTTCATCCGCTACAGGTAAAAAATCTCTATTTTTAACCTTCTCTGCACTCTTGTTTCTCAGGTTGTTTCCCTTTTCCTTCCTCTTATTGCTGCTGTGCAAGTGTGTCAGTTTAATGGATAGAAATTCTGAAATCAAATAAAAGTGGGATCTGTGAGTTGGTTGCTTGTGTGTTTGTTCAGGCCTTGGTGGACTAAGCCTGAGTTGCCTCCTCTTGGTCCAGAGGATGAGGATGTTGCGAGAGAGGGTCAAAAGTGGGAAAGCACACTCAGACATCCTCACCATGATCGACCTGAGCAAGGTACAACGTGCAGGAAAATGTAAACGCTGAACTTGTTTAGGTCACTAATTAACTCTACTGCAGCTAAATGTTTTTCATTCGAGAGACTCTCACTGATGAGCTGTCCTCCTCCTACACTGACACAAAGTTGTGAATTTCAGCTTAAAAGTGTAACAAATAAGCTTCTTGTTGTTCAGGTTTATAAAGCTGGCAGAAAGCCAGCCGTAGACCGTCTTTGCCTCGGGATTCCTCGCAGCGAGGTGAGGGATCTGCGCACCAGTGATTGTGAAGACACACACACCACCTTTGGCTATCAGCTCTGTGTTCTTTATCCATGTAGTTACAGCCACATTATCACAGGGACTGTTTTATGATATTGTAAATGCAACTTGAGGTACTGCTTTTCACCACTGTTACTGCTATTTATACTTTCACATGTAGTGCTGCAGTTTCTAAAAATACCATCGTTACTAGTAATGGACCTTCTACTTTTTCTATAGTTGCTTCTGCTAGTAAAAGCCTCTGTGACTTATGACTTAATAACTGAGCTGTGTGTATATAAATAGATGTTTTTAGCATGCTGCTCTTATGTCTCTGCCGTCCAGTGTTTTGGGCTGCTTGGGGTCAACGGAGCTGGGAAGACTTCAACATTTCGGATGCTGACTGGAGATACACCTGTCACTCATGGAGAGGCTTTCCTCAGCCAGCACAGGTACAAAGCGTGTCTGCTGCAGTGACTTCAGCCCCTACAGAACTACTATTGTACCAAACCACAGACATTGCATAAGCTATTTCTCTGCTCTCAGTGTGCTGACAGAAATGGAGTGGGTCCACCAGCTGATGGGTTACTGCCCACAGTTCGATGCCATCAGCGACCTGCTCACAGGCCGGGAACATCTGGAGCTGTACGCCCGCCTGCAGGGGGTGCCAGAGGAGTTCGTCTCTAAGGTGGTGTAAAATTCCCAAGCTAGAGTTTTATGAAGGAAGATATGCTGAAGAGTTGGTGTTTTTCTCCAAAAGTTGAATCTGTTCATCTGGACGTAGCGTTTGTGGGAGAAACGTTTCGTCACTCATCCAGGTGACTTCTTCAGTCTCAGCTGACTGATGCTGGTTTGAGGGCGGAGTCAAGGAGGCCATTTACGTGAAAAGGGAAAGACCATCTCTGAATCGAGGAGGGGGCCTAAGGGTACATCTGTCACCATCTTACAATGCTATGATTGCAGCCATTCCCCAGCTCTCTGTGAATGGTACTCATGGCCTTTGATCAGTGGGTTTTGGTCAGTGATTGTTGATCACTGGTCATGAGAATTTGCATAATTATGATTAAGGAACTGACCTCCCAGCCCATTGTTCCCTCAGTGGGCTGGTTTCAGTCATTATGCAAATGTCCTGTTTATAAGGTTTGGGGAAACCTGCAGTCAGCTGAGACTGAAGAAGTCACCTGGATGAGTGACGAAACGTTTCTCCCACAAAACGCTACATCCAGATGAACAGATTCAACTTTTGGAGACTTACTTTCCTGGATGATTGAGAATGCATCAAGAAGTTGGTGTTTTTATTTTGCTAAATATGTGGTCATCGTAAAAATCTAGGTTTTGTCATCTTTAAATGTTATTTCAAGAGGTGAAGTATCAGGTTTGGCTACAGTCAGCAGTTTCTCTGCTGTTCTCTAGGTGGCGCAGTGGGGTGTGAAGAAGCTGGGGCTTGCTCAGTATGCAGATCAGGAGGCTGGAGGCTACAGCGGGGGCAACGAGAGGAAACTCTCCACAGCCATCTCCGTCATCGGGTCTCCACCTGTCATATTCCTGGTGATGATTCAGCTTAATAGAAAAGATGATGCGGTTATTATTGAATGACCTTCATCCTTAAAATATTCCTAACTTATATCTCACTCCATATCTCCTCTATGCTCCCCCACCACCTTTTGTCAGGATGAGCCCACCACTGGCATGGACCCAAAAGCCAAAAGATTTTTGTGGAACTGCATCCTCAGTGTCACCCAAGAGGGAAGAGCTGTACTGCTAACCTCACACAGGTACCAGTCGGTTCAGCTTTATTTCATTCCCGGTGGAGTTTTGTATTGTAAAGGCAAAATATTTACTGCTGTCTCTAAATGTTTGTATTGTCAGCATGGAGAAGTGTGAGGCACTTTGCACCAGGATGGCCATCATGGTCAACGGCAGGTTTCGGTGTCTTGGGTCTGTGCAGCACCTGAAGAACAGGTAACCAAACGCTAGTGCTGTGCGATACAGCAAATATAGGCATACGATCCGATACCAGCTAAACAATATCCACTTACCTCTACGAAACGCTGCACTTCTCCCTGATTTAATGTCTGGTGTGTTGTCTACATTAGACAGGCTGAAAGTGCATCCTGTAGTGTTTTGCATTTCACCCCCAGTTCTGACTTAATGCTGAAAAAAGTACCGCAAATAGCCTTGACCCTTTCCAAGCGGAAGGTGAACAAATTCGTGAAGAGGTCAGGATCTGAGAAGTTTATCTTCTCATGTAACAGTCGTGAATCACGTGCTTCGTTCCTTCCCGTCTTTCAGGTTTGGTGATGGATACACCATCATCCTTCGTTTGGCAGACACCAAATCGGACCCTGACTCGTGTCCCGTCAGCGCCTACATGAAGGAGTGTTTTCCTAGTATTGAGCTGAAGGAGCGGCACCAGAATGTGCTGCAGTACCAGCTACCTTCGCACGCCTGCTGCCTCGCTCGCGTCTTCTACGTGCTGGCAAAAAAATACGAGGAGCTGGGCATCGTTGATTTCTCCATTTCACAGACCACGCTGGACCAGGTGAGGGCTGTGATGAAGGTTTAAAACCTCTTTAGTGTTTTGGGAAATGACTATTTCTGCAAAAGGGGTTGTGTAAGTTTCATGGCCTGTGATCCCGTTTAAGTGGAGCCAAGTGATTCTTTCTTAGTGATTTTCTCCACATGTGGCGCTGCGATACCCGATCTGCCAAATCCCACTTTAAAGCTTGGTCATAATTAAACAAGACTTGGGTCAGTAAAGAAAGAATAAGTCTCAGTGATACTAAAGCCCCTTACCTTTTGTAGGTGTTTGTCAACTTTGCCAAGGATCAGACTGATGACGACTGCCTCACAGATGTGGTCGTCAGTAATGGGACAGTACAGCCAAACGCACCCGAGCACAGAGTTAATCCTCCCGTCAATAAACCACAACCACCAATCGTTCCTCCTCAACCAAGCAAAAGTCCACACCTGCCTGAAAAATCATCTGACAGCAAGTCAAAGGCGGGTAAGCTGAAAAAAGAAAAATCTAGCAAAGGCAAATCTGGCTCTGTGGCAATGCGCGCACTACCACAGCCAGAGGAAATGGCCCGGGAGGTGGCTAAGGTGAGCCGCAGAGCCAGCACTGAATCAGACGGCAGTAACAGCGGTGTTCAGGGAGAATCAGGCAAATCTCGTGGGTCAAAACGCAGAGCAGAGTTCCAGCAAAGATCCATCTGTTCTCTTTATAGTCGGCGGCAACTCAGAGGAGAGCACGCTATGAAGCAAACTGGCACTAAACGAGCGGACCAAAGACAAACAAAAGCTTCATCTTCCCCTCTGTATCGTCATTTGAATGCTGCAGAATGAACAGTTCCCTGCTGTGTTGAGCAGCGCTGGCTGTGGAGCACTCATGTGTTCCATGATGTGACATATGTTTGTGCCATCGATAAAAAGGCAGACTGACAGAAAGAAGGATGGCCTCAAAAAGTGATATAGTCCAGACAGAGCTTACAAATTATGGGCCATATGCTAAATCTGCAGCACACACTGCTTTCTATGTGAAAGAACCATTCTGTGAGAAAAAGACTTTACTGCTCATTTGATCTATGACCTCTGAAAAACAGTTTATGATTTCCATTACTATTCAATTATTAAAAAAAAAAAGTAACATTACCTTTAACAATTTAAATAATGTAAACCTTACAGTTAAAAACAATACTTTAAGGAAGGCCTGCAGTGTCATTTAGAAATCTACATTCACCCCTAGCTTGTCACCAAAACCAAAAGCATCTCCTTGAGGTTTCAGAACTGGACTTCACTAATCAATGGGTGCTGTTAGGGGGCTATGTCCTTGTTTTATATACAATACAGTACATTCCCTGGGTTATACAGCACTGATATGCAAAGCTTAATTGTATATCTGTAACTCTAGAACTGCAGTATTTACAGTTTTCATAGCTTAATATTTCAATTTCATATTCTTCTTCTAAGTATAAAATCCCTTTTTGTTATATTTGTCTTGTTAATTTAACTGAAATACACTGAAAATTGCTCACAAATTAATGTTTGTGTCAATACAAATGCAGGTTTTATTGCTGGGAGCTTCCCGTGATGCACTGACTATTTCTTCTTCCATGACACTAATGTTTTGTCTTTGCTTCATCATTTATGTATTGTACTGTATCCTCAGTTTTCCAGCGAGGGCTGCATACATTTTGATTGCATTAACGTTTTTATCCAGCCTTTATGTGCAAGCTTGAGGTTTGTTGAGTCCAATGCTCTTTAACATCAGCACTCTGATTGGCTATACTTTTACACTACAGCCAATCAGAAGCTGCAAAATTCAAATGTAGTTACTGACAGGCCAAAGTGCAACAGGGAAGAGATTAAATGGGATCAAAGGGAGTGGCATTATAAATTCATTCCTTCCTGAGATTCAAATCCTCCAATCAAAACGGTGCCAGCAATGCAAAGACAGATTTAAAATGGCATTCTTTAAAAGATTGGACACAAAGTCAGTCGTTTATTTATTAAAGCACTGTTAATCATTTTAGTTGCTGCTATTTCAAATAAATGTTTGGTACAACAAATTTCTCCATGTTCTGTCTCAGGCTTTATTCGGGCCCTGGTACTACAGCTATGGTCTGTTCTTGAGTGCAGCAGTGACGACATCAGAGTGGTCCGTCCCAAACCAACTCCCATTGACCCCATAGATAGGAGTTGCCTTAGGTAGTGTGTGTGTGTGTGTGTGTGTGTGAGAGAGAGAGGGAGAGAGAAGGAGAAACTTCCTGGAGCCCACAATGCCCCAATTTTTAGATATCTACATAATAGTACAGACACAGGAAACTGTGTCTGATATGGCACTACATGACATTTAGTGTGCTTCTGCACAAAAAATAATATTGGATCAAAATGAATGTTGGTGCCAATGTTTGGACAATCTAAAGGCCTAATTATAATAACAATCAAATATTAATTCAAATGTATTTACGGAAAATATTTATTTTTTTATTTTTTTTCTGTTAAAAAACAGGGCGCTCATGTACCCAAACTGGGATTTAAAGGGTTAAAGCAATGAAAATATAATTAAAACTTGATATGGATATTTTAAGAAGTAGTTTTAAAAGACTGACTAATTTAAAGTGGGGAAAAAAATATTGATATATAACATTTTAGAGCACTTTCTGGTACGGGATGATTTTTGCTCCCATGGGAAAGGAAAGGATGGGAATTTGAGGTTCACCCAAGGGTTAACGCAATTTAGTATCCGGTATACAGAAACTGTTTTCCTAACAAAACCACTGTTATAATTAAGTGAAGGTGCTCCCAACTAATTTGAACCTTTGGCTTCTAAAATATGTGGTTCAATTGCGTGCTGCGTGCAGCTAGACCGATATTAAAATGTATAATATTGTTAAAGTCACTATAATGGCACCTGAAGCCTGTTGTGATGTGAACTGTGTCTGCTGTAGAAACTCAGAAGTTCAGTAGAGCTGAGCCGTACATTAAATACTCACATCAGCCTGTACTTTGCATTCTGTAAGAGCCGTATAAAATACAGCAATGCATAAGTGTTTTGAATGAATAGAAATGTGACACATGAGAAGGTGTGTCTTTGACTGTTCCTGTGTAACTTATTTTCGGACTAGTTAACAAGTTATGCTCCGGTCATTGATGTTACCAAGATAGATGTCCTTTTGTAATATAGTTAAATTTTCTTTGTACATTTCATTTATCCACCATCATACATTAAGCCAAGAAGAGTTCATTATACTAACAAGAGGTATCAACACTGGGCCAAAGTTCAGCACATGGTTAAAGTTTGTAATCCAGCCGGGGTGTAAATATCACTCAGCAGCCAGTCGCAGAGATGAAGCAGGCAGCATCAACACATAAATCTATTCTACCCGGCTTAAATCACAAGACCACCTCTGACTGAAAAGCTGTAGATTTTACTTTTTTGCACAAATTAATTCAGATTCACACTAATTCTGTTCACAGCTCCAACAAAATGAGGAAGAGGAGGGGGAGAAACACAATTAGATTGAAGTACAATTGGATGAAAGTCGAGGACAAGGAGAAGGAAGTTTAGGATGAGGAGGAAGAAAAGCAGCAGGAGCATCTTTAGGGGATCTCTATGATGTCATTGAGGTTTGTTTCATAATATTGTCCTCTCACAAAGAAAGATGACTTGTTTTAGTTCACCTACTTCCTGTATTAAATAGTGATGTGCAAAACGTTGTGGAAAACCACAGAGCAGGCACGTATAGTTCATCTGCAGGTAAATGAACATCAAATCTCTCAGACTAAAATCTGTATTATACTTTTAGTCTTATGTTGTATATTTATCACCCTTATGATAAAACCCATGTGAGCCATTGGTTTATGGACTCAACATTTGCTTTATTGCTATTGCTATGTGGGTTTTTGTGAGCCTTTTAGGACCATATTAGGATGAGGGATCAGAATCTGGAGTCGTGCACACTACTGTTTCATTTAGCGTGTATCCATAAGATTTGTACAGCAGATCCAAGTTGTGCCTTGAAAACAGGAAAGTCATCTGCATAGAGGAGAACTTTAATAGCAGGCTTGTACAAAGTGAGGCTTTGTGCTCACATTTGCTGCAAACACTCGTTTTAATTCTGCTACCCTGTTTTGATGCAGAATTCAGTTGAAATCAGGCACTTTCTTTTTTTTTTTTAATGTGTTCTTGTGAATTGATTGTGTATCGCATACATTTGATTTGACTTTCTGCGAGACAACAGTCGTCCGTGTAATAATGTGAATTATTGTTTGTAAGATGGTTTGTTCCACAGTGGATTGTGTTGCTGCACGGACGTTTTGGAGTGTCACACAAGTAAGGAGTGTTGACCCAGACTGTATGTTGCTGTGGACTTATTAATAAACCTTACTACCCCGTTGGGTACAAAATAGATATTCTGGAGTCTGTTGTGAATGAGACCAGAATATAACAGTCCGCTGGCCAAAAAAAGTTTTCCAAATACCTCCACGTGATCAAGCCTGGATTTAGAAAACAATAGCAAAAAAAATCTGCACCTCCTGCTTCACATGCAATTTGTGTTTGTGTGTTCAGAGGCGGCGGCGAGAGGCGGGACCTCGGCTCATCCAGTTGGAGAGCCTGACCAGGAGGAGTCGAACATTAACTCTGCTCTTCCAGGGCACCCTGCAGACTTGGCTGCTGGCATTGGCGAGGGATTGCGGCCGCCGCTAGGATGACGTGAACACCAATCATAGGTCGACTGCAGGTATGCGAGTCAGACCTTCTCAGGAGGGTTTCACTTTTCTCTGTTCTTTATAATTGACCCTTGTTTTCTCTCTCAGCTCCTTGTCTCAGAGTGGGAGGGCTTTGAAGCACAAAGGAGGAGCTTGTCATTTGGTTGGCTGATATGGATGTCCACCTGAGTGAGGTTGACCAGCTGACAGGAAACACCTGTGAAAAACTGAAACAACTGCAGGTGTGGGGTTGTTTTGATATGACATATATTTGATATGATACATACGTCAGAGACATTATCCTAAACTGAATTAACAAAGAACCATGAGTCCAACATGAAACTTACCTTGCATAAGCAGGGCTCGCAAAATTTCAAAATCCCTGGTAGTCCTTCGGGCAGGCACTCTTCAGTTTTTGGTAGCCCAAAATAAATTTAAGTAACCCGAATAAAAAAAATAAAATAAATAAAAAAAAAAAAAAGACAATTTTTGATTGATGTTTTGTTTCCTTTACAATATAAAGGAAAAAAATCAATCTAAAAATATTTAAAACACAAATTACAACAACAATTTCAACCATCAACTCAAATATTTGGTTCTAATTGAACAGAAATTTCTATGAAATTGCAAGAACTGTGTACAACATGAATCAGTCTGTGTCAGATCCTGAATTTGAAATTTCCACTGAAATCACAGGTAAGAGGCAAGTGGAACCAAGATCTAGGACCTTTGCTTTTTGAAGTTTGCAAAAACTGCTAAATTTTGCCAATGGTAGTTCACTCTTTGCAACATAGTACGCTATTCTAAACAGATTTTTCAGGACTTCTTGTTATGCTTGGTTTACTTTTAGTATGCTTTTTGCAATTGGTGTTTGTTCTGGGAAAGATACTGCAGACTGAGCAATAATGTATTTCTTGCATTTCTCATGGGTTCTGATGGGGTCTTTCTTAAAATGACTGGTCCCAGTAACAAAGGCGCTTGTCGACTCAGAAAGCTCACAGCACACCCGGCAGAACATTATGTTATTTAGCTCGTCATATTCCAGCCACATAAATTCTTTTGTCCATGAAACCAAAAAAGGTGCGCTTTCTTTTTCCCTCATTGTCTGATTTGTCATAACTTTTCCGTTTTGTGGTCGGCTTTTCTTTGGCTGCCCTTCTTCACCCTGACCTGTCTTGTTTGGCTCTGCAGAACTAAAATACCTGCGTAAATCCATCTGCTCTTTCACACATACTTGCATAACGATCAGCAATTCTCTGCGCAATCAACCTCTATCACATGTTTAAGCTTGCTGCAGGAGATTTCACTTGTCATGTTTGATAGTAAGCTAACGATTGATAAGAGGCGATGCCAGAGGAATTGGTGCGCAATTAATCTGTGACTTACCAATTAGTGCTGCCGCTCTCTACACACACCGTTCGGCGCGATCGCAAAGTGAAAGCAACAAACAAGCGCAAATTCAAACGCGATTTCAATGTGTCACATATTGACAGTGGCTCATCGATGCCGATGACATAATTACTCAGCTACATTTGTGAAAGAATGCAAAAGCATTGACATATCTTTCATTCCTATGATAGCCCGACGGGCAGGGCTGAGATGGATTTTGGTAGCCCGACTGAAAAATCGCTAGCCCCAGGACCTCGGGCTAGCGATTTTTTGCGAGCCCTGCCAATTCAGGGTGTGCAGCCTTAAAGTATGCAGCCTCAACAGTCCTAAAGGGCGCGACCTCAAAGACCGAGAAGTGCGAGGCTTGTGAAATGGAACGGTCTAGCCTCCGTCGCGCTGCCCAGGTTGCCTAGCAACCATGATAGCTGGAAACGTGTGGTTGACAGAAATGAAGGAGAACATATTTTGTTCATTTGTTTGTTTGTTTCTACACGAGCTTTGTGTGATTTAATAAGTATCTGAGACTGAGGCCACAGGACTGGAAAACATGATTGTTGGCCTTCATATCTGTACTGAACAGTCATTTTAAGATTAGCTGGTAAATAACAAGGAGTTAATGTTGTTCATGAGACTAAAGTCAGTGTAAATATGATAGACCCTGAATTAGGATACAGCCTCTGAATCGCTGCATCTTGTAGCTGTGTCGTCTTAAATTGGTCATGTGATTTTGACGCGCCGGCGCGTCCGGCGACCCCAGAGGTTTAACTTAATATTTAAGTGTCTCTTGGTTTTAGACTAGCTGTTTAGTCTAATTTGATGTTTTAAACCAGAAAAGAAAGAAGAGGGGTTAGAATTACAGGTAAGAACTGCTCAGTGGTATGTGAGAAACTGTAAATGTAAAGCGTACAGGTCAGTCCTCATGTTTTTAAATCAGATTTTGAGTCTGTACATGGCACATTATGCTTTTGCATGTTGTGAAATGTGCTGCAAAACAAACTGAGGTAAACTAACTGGTTTACTGTGATGGATTTAAAGTGCGTGTGACTGGTGTGCAGTGGCTGTGGTGCTCACGGTCAGAGTTCAGTCACAAAAAGGGTAACGGAGATGAATTTAAAGTTAAGGTGATGGTGCTTAGATTCATTCACAGACTGAAACCTTCACACCAACTTTATCCTGTGTCTCTTAGTTTTAGACTAGTTGTTTAGTCTATTTTGATGTTTTAAACCATATCACAGGGTTTTTACTTCACCATTTACGGGGTTTTAACAAGCAAACAAAAGACAGATCGTGATGTTTGAAAATGTTTTGGAAATATTCTTTAAAGATTAGATGTAAAATACTCAGAGGATAAATTCAATTGGTTTATTAGTTTATTACATAAGTTGAAAAAAAGTTAAACAAGTAAATAAAGAAACAACGTAAAAGAAAAGTAAACAAAACAAATCGGTAAATAAAGGAAAACGGTAATAAGAAGGGAAAAAAAAGAAAAGAGAAAACCCCAACAATCCCCTCTGAGCAAGCACTAGGCGACAGTGGGGAAGAAAAACTGCCTTTAAACGGGCAGAAACTTCCGGCAGAACCAGGCTCACGAGGGGCAGTCAACTGCCGGGACTGGTTGGGGGGGTTAGGGTGAAAAAGAAAAAAGATGAAGGAGAGAGGGAAGAAGTGTTAGGAGAGAAAGGGAGAAGGGGAGAGGAGAGGTGAAAATTAAGACGGAACAGAGGTGGAGGGAGACGAGGTGACATCAGCAGTAGAAAAAATAGAAGAAGTAGAAAAAGCAGGAGTGTCCCTCCTCCAGAAGAAGCAGAAACGTTTTTTCTTCTTTTCCATGAGCTTTTCCACGAGCACTTTTTTCTCCAGGATGAGGGTTCTCAACTGATCGGCTGTTTCTTCAACTTCCTTCTCAAGTTTCTGGCATCTTTGCTCCATTTCTTTTAATAGATTGCGCTTGTCTGTATTTTGCTGTTGTTTTTCCTTGTGGATATTTTCTAACTGCTCATTTCTTCTTGTGATTTCTTGAAGCTTACGCTGCAGGTCTTCATTTATTTTCTCTTGTTGCTGCTTTTGCGCAAGCATTTCAGCGTTTTCGCGCTTCAAGTTGTCGGAGTTCAACAACATCTCATTAATGACCTCTGAGTGTTTTTTCGCCATTTCATTGATCCTACGCTGCATCTTTGAACGTAGTTTTTCCAATACTTCTCCTTCCAGTTCAGGTGTTCTGTCCTTCATTGTATTACAAAATTCGTTCAGTTGTAGATTTCTTCTCTCCAAGTCCTGAAGAATACGTTTTTCTTCTTCCTGTTGCTCTTTCTCTTGAAGAAGCTCTTTATTTTTGCACTCTGTTTCATCCAGCCTGACTTTCAGCACTTCGTACTTTTTCTTTATGCCTTTGAGTTGGTCCTGCATTTGTGTGTCCTCTTCCTTTATCTGTCCGAGGATTTGTGCAGTTTGTTCCATAGCTTCATCAAGTGTTCCTTGGAGCGCCTGATTCTTTTGCTCCATGTTTTGGAGATCCCTTTGCATCTCCCCAATAGTAGCATTCAAGCGTTGAAGCTGGGCAGACGTTTCTTTTAATTCAGCACTCTTTGTCTTGTTTTCCTTCATCAGGAACAAAATCTTCTGTTGTGCTTTACCAAACTTTCCTTCCCAGGCCTCACTAATAATTTTTGTGTAAGGCTGGTGTTGCTGTTGTTTTTCCAGCTCTTGATTTCGTGCTTCCAATTGTCTGCACTTCTCCTCCAGTTGAAGCTTCTCTTCTTCAATTTGTTTAATTTTTGCATGTAGGTCGGAGTTTTCCTGTAATGTCCTTTGGACTGATGAGGCACTAATGGATCGTGTCATATCAGTCATCCCTCTTGAAGTGAGTGGCCGCCCAGACCTCGAAGGAGAGGCAGCAAGATTTTTTATTCTTTGTTGGCGTTTTCGTGGAGACATTTTGAATCCTGTGCACAGTGACTCTGAAGAGGTTTACAAATACTTTCAAATATATCTCTGGTGAACGTTTGAAGGCTGCGAACAAACTGACTAAAACTTGCTGCTCCTGACCCCTATTTGAGGAAAACACTTCAAAGGATCAAAGGCATGATGTCCTTGTGACATCATCACTCTTTATGAATCAGATTGTCACATGACATTTTAGAATGGGGATGTTTTGTTTTTTTTTAAACTGTTTTCAAATTTAACCCTCTGACCAGGAGGAGTCGAACATTAACTCTGCTCTTCCAGGGCACCCTGCAGACTTGGCTGCTGGCATTGGCGAGGGATTGCGGCCGCCGCTAGGATGACGTGAACACCAATCATAGGTCGACTGCAGGTATGCGAGTCAGACCTTCTCAGGAGGGTTTCACTTTTCTCTGTTCTTTATAATTGACCCTTGTTTTCTCTCTCTCAGCTCCTTGTCTCAGAGTGGGAGGGCTTTGAAGCACAAAGGGAGGAGCTTGTCATTTGGTTGGCTGATATGGATGTCCACCTGAGTGAGGTTGACCAGCTGACAGGAAACACCTGTGAAAAACTGAAACAACTGCAGGTGTGGGGTTGTTTTGATATGACATATATTTGATATGATACATACGTCAGAGACATTATCCTAAACTGAATTAACAAAGAACCATGAGTCCAACATGAAACTTACCTTGCATAAGCAGGGCTCGCAAAATTTCAAAATCCCTGGTAGTCCTTCGGGCAGGCACTCTTCAGTTTTTGGTAGCCCAAAATAAATTTAAGTAACCCGAATAAAAAAAATAAAATAAATAAAAAAAAAAAAAAGACAATTTTTTGATTGATGTTTTGTTTCCTTTACAATATAAAGGAAAAAAAATCAATCTAAAAATATTTAAAACACAAATTACAACAACAATTTCAACCATCAACTCAAATATTTGGTTCTAATTGAACAGAAATTTCTATGAAATTGCAAGAACTGTGTACAACATGAATCAGTCTGTGTCAGATCCTGAATTTGAAATTTCCACTGAAATCACAGGTAAGAGGCAAGTGGAACCAAGATCTAGGACCTTTGCTTTTTGAAGTTTGCAAAAACTGCTAAATTTTGCCAATGGTAGTTCACTCTTTGCAACATAGTACGCTATTCTAAACAGATTTTTCAGGACTTCTTGTTATGCTTGGTTTACTTTTAGTATGCTTTTTGCAATTGGTGTTTGTTCTGGGAAAGATACTGCAGACTGAGCAATAATGTATTTCTTGCATTTCTCATGGGTTCTGATGGGGTCTTTCTTAAAATGACTGGTCCCAGTAACAAAGGCGCTTGTCGACTCAGAAAGCTCACAGCACACCCGGCAGAACATTATGTTATTTAGCTCGTCATATTCCAGCCACATAAATTCTTTTGTCCATGAAACCAAAAAAGGTGCGCTTTCTTTTTCCCTCATTGTCTGATTTGTCATAACTTTTCCGTTTTGTGGTCGGCTTTTCTTTGGCTGCCCCTTCTTCACCCTGACCTGTCTTGTTTGGCTCTGCAGAACTAAAATACCTGCGTAAATCCATCTGCTCTTTCACACATACTTGCATAACGATCAGCAATTCTCTGCGCAATCAACCTCTATCACATGTTTAAGCTTGCTGCAGGAGATTTCACTTGTCATGTTTGATAGTAAGCTAACGATTGATAAGACGATGCCAGAGGAATTGGTGCGCAATTAATCTGTGACTTACCAATTAGTGCTGCCGCTCTCTACACACCGTTCGCGCGATCGCAAAGTGAAAGCAACAAACAAGCGCAAATTCAAACGCGATTTCAATGTGTCACATATTGACAGTGGCTCATCGATGCCGATGACATAATTACTCAGCTACATTTGTGAAAGAATGCAAAAGCATTGACATATCTTTCATTCCTATGATAGCCCGACGGGCAGGGCTGAGATGGATTTTGGTAGCCCGACTGGAAAAATCGCTAGCCCCAGGACCTCGGGCTAGCGATTTTGCGAGCCCTGCCAATTCAGGGTGTGCAGCCTTAAAGTATGCAGCCTCAACAGTCCTAAAGGGCCGCGACCTCAAAGACCGAGAAGTGCGAGGCTTGTGAAATGGAACGGTCTAGCCTCCGTCGCGCTGCCCAGGTTGCCTAGCAACCATGATAGCTGGAAACGTGTGGTTGACAGAAATGAAGGAGAACATATTTTGTTCATTTGTTTGTTTGTTTCTACACGAGCTTTGTGTGATTTAATAAGTATCTGAGACTGAGGCCACAGGACTGGAAAACATGATTGTTGGCCTTCATATCTGTACTGAACAGTCATTTTAAGATTAGCTGGTAAATAACAAGGAGTTAATGTTGTTCATGAGACTAAAGTCAGTGTAAATATGATAGACCCTGAATTAGGATACAGCCTCTGAATCGCTGCATCTTGTAGCTGTGTCGTCTTAAATTGGTCATGTGATTTTGACGCTACGGGCGCCGTCCAGCCCCAGAGGTTTAACTTAATATTTAAGTGTCTCTTGGTTTTAGACTAGCTGTTTAGTCTAATTTGATGTTTTAAACCAGAAAAGAAAGAAGAGGGGTTAGAATTACAGGTAAGAACTGCTCAGTGGTATGTGAGAAACTGTAAATGTAAAGCGTACAGGTCAGTCCTCATGTTTTTAAATCAGATTTTGAGTCTGTACATGGCACATTATGCTTTTGCATGTTGTGAAATGTGCTGCAAAACAAACTGAGGTAAACTAACTGGTTTACTGTGATGGATTTAAAGTGCGTGTGACTGGTGTGCAGTGGCTGTGGTGCTCACGGTCAGAGTTCAGTCACAAAAAGGGTAACGGAGATGAATTTAAAGTTAAGGTGATGGTGCTTAGATTCATTCACAGACTGAAACCTTCACACCAACTTTATCCTGTGTCTCTTAGTTTTAGACTAGTTGTTTAGTCTATTTTGATGTTTTAAACCATATCACAGGGTTTTTACTTCACCATTTACGGGTTTTAACAAGCAAACAAAAAGACAGATCGTGATGTTTGAAAATGTTTTGGAAATATTCTTTAAAGATTAGATGTAAAATACTCAGAGGATAAATTCAATTGGTTTATTAGTTTATTACATAAGTTGAAAAAAGTTAAACAAGTAAATAAAGAAACAACGTAAAAGAAAAGTAAACAAAACAAATCGGTAAATAAAGGAAAACGGTAATAAGAAGGAAAAAAAAAAAAGAAAACCCCAACAATCCTCTCTGAGCAAGCACTAGGCGTGGGGTGGGAAGAAAACTGCCTTTAAACGGGCAGAAACTTCCGGCAGAACCAGGCTCACGAGGGCAGTCAACTGCCGGGACTGGTTGGGGGGGTTAGGGTGAAAAGAAAAAGATGAAGGAGAGAGGGAAGAAGTGTTAGGAGAGAAAGGGAGAAGGGAGAGGAGAGGTGAAAATTAAGACGGAACAGAGGTGGAGGGAGACGAGGTGACATCAGCAGTAGAAAAAATAGAAGAAGTAGAAAAAGCAGGAGTGTCCCTCCTCCAGAAGAAGCAGAAACGTTTTTTCTTCTTTTCCATGAGCTTTTCCACGAGCACTTTTTTCTCCAGGATGAGGGTTCTCAACTGATCGGTTGTTTCTTCAACTTCCTTCTCAAGTTTCTGGCATCTTTGCTCCATTTCTTTTAATAGATTGCGCTTGTCTGTATTTTGCTGTTGTTTTTCCTTGTGGATATTTTCTAACTGCTCATTTCTTCTTGTGATTTCTTGAAGCTTACGCTGCAGGTCTTCATTTATTTTCTCTTGTTGCTGCTTTTGCGCAAGCATTTCAGCGTTTTCGCGCTTCAAGTTGTCGGAGTTCAACAACATCTCATTAATGACCTCTGAGTGTTTTTTCGCCATTTCATTGATCCTACGCTGCATCTTTGAACGTAGTTTTTCCAATACTTCTCCTTCCAGTTCAGGTGTTCTGTCCTTCATTGTATTACAAAATTCGTTCAGTTGTAGATTTCTTCTCTCCAAGTCCTGAAGAATACGTTTTTCTTCTTCCTGTTGCTCTTTCTCTTGAAGAAGCTCTTTATTTTTGCACTCTGTTTCATCCAGCCTGACTTTCAGCACTTCGTACTTTTTCTTTATGCCTTTGAGTTGGTCCTGCATTTGTGTGTCCTCTTCCTTTATCTGTCCGAGGATTTGTGCAGTTTGTTCCATAGCTTCATCAAGTGTTCCTTGGAGCGCCTGATTCTTTTGCTCCATGTTTTGGAGATCCCTTTGCATCTCCCCAATAGTAGCATTCGCGCGTTGAAGCTGGGCAGACGTTTCTTTTAATTCAGCACTCTTTGTCTTGTTTTCCTTCATCAGGAACAAAATCTTCTGTTGTGCTTTACCAAACTTTCCTTCCCAGGCCTCACTAATAATTTTTGTGTAAGGCTGGTGTTGCTGTTGTTTTTCCAGCTCTTGATTTCGTGCTTCCAATTGTCTGCACTTCTCCTCCAGTTGAAGCTTCTCTTCTTCAATTTGTTTAATTTTTGCATGTAGGTCGGAGTTTTCCTGTAATGTCCTTTGGACTGATGAGGCACTAATGGATCGTGTCATATCAGTCATCCCTCTTGAAGTGAGTGGCCGCCCAGACCTCGAAGGAGAGGCAGCAAGATTTTTATTCTTTGTTGGCGCTGTGGAGACATTTTGAATCCTGTGCACAGTGACTCTGAAGAGGTTTACAAATACTTTCAAATATATCTCTGGTGAACGTTTGAAGGCTGCGAACAAACTGACTAAAACTTGCTGCTCCTGACCCCTATTTGAGGAAAACACTTCAAAGGATCAAAGGCATGATGTCCTTGTGACATCATCACTCTTTATGAATCAGATTGTCACATGACATTTTAGAATGGGGATGTTTTGTTTTTTTTTAAACTGTTTTCAAATTTAACCCTCTGTGGTCCAGGGTATAATTGGCCGTTCTTGACTATTTTTGATTTTACCTCTATATTTCACCTTTAAAATATGTTTTTCTTGCCTTATTTGGTACCATTATTTTCAGCACAACCTCAAATATCTGAAATTTGAGTTATTGTTTTCATTTTGGTATACTATATTAGCACAGTTGATCTAAATTCAGACAAAATATTCAAAATCCGAGTATAAAGACTTATTTTTTTTGTTTACTATAAAACCCACAAACATGTTTAACAATAATTTTCATAACTTGAAATTGTGGGGATCACAGAAATTTTACTGCTATTGTTCATAATCATCATCATTACCATTGCATTAATAACATAATCTACAGTATTGATATTGCTCACATGCTGTAGGTCTTGTAGCCCTTTCCAGCCTTATACAGGCCTTGTCCCTGATGTTTTTTTGAGCCGCTCTTTGGTCTTGGAGAGGTTGGCATGGAAGAAATTGATTCTGTCGAGTTAAGAAGCGAGTTAAGATCAGGAGTATCTGTGATTGATTGGTTGTAATTCATGTGCTACATGGCCACACAGCCAGTCTGGAGCCAGAATTCTGTCTGGGTTGTAGGGGATCAAACGTATATCAAATTCAGTGACATGCTCAATCAATTTGTAACAATTTGTAACTTTCATGTAATGTGTTTTTTTTTTTTTTTTTCTAGTTTTTTGTTGATATTCTGTTTTAATCTATTAAAATTACCATACAAATTAGATCATTCCTTTGTAGGTGAGCAAACTTACAAATTCATCAGAGGATTACATAAATACTCACTGTCACTGTACATAAAGGTAAATAAACATGGGCTATAAGCACCAGAATCCAGCAAGCTAAATCAGGCTGATTCCACTACAACAGGATTGTGGGTGTGTAGAGTTGATGGCAGCTGGAAGGGAAGGGCTCCTGTTATAGTCACTGCTACAATGTAGAAAGAGCAGCCTTCTGTTGATGTAGAGAGGAGACCATACTACAGCTGTTTAGAACACACATCTGTCAAAGAAACTAGGGGCAGGTGCTAGTGCATCATGCGGATATCTGAAAGTTGTCTATATATATATATATATATATATATGATAGTTATATATATATATATATATATATATATATATATATATATATATGCGCGCGCTTACATTGTTACTGACACACTAAGTTTGGGGTGACAAACCCATATTATTTTATAGGCACCATGCAGCTCAAGTGAGCTGGATGAATAAAATCACTGCAAACTATAAAAAAAGGTTTAATTTATATTGATATTAACAAATAATAAAAACACATTCTGAAAATATTCCAATTTAATGAACCATGCATTTACAAATCGTGTTCAAGCCCAGACAGATTTTTTTTTTTTTTTTCAAATCTGCAATTCCAAAAATACAGTTTCAGAAATATATCTTATTAAAGGGGTTCATAAAATAAACAAAAGCAAAATAGAACATATTTATGATTTAAAAAAAAGTTGCTAAATTCCCCAATCCTGTATTTCCATCACACCAATAATAGCAGTGTGTTTTATTTCTAAATTGGAAGTTCTTTGCAATTTATTGGGCTGGACTGGAGACTGTTCATATTAGACGTTCTCAAACCTTTAGTGTTTAGCGTGGAGTTGATTACTTGCCCAATTACTGTGTGGTGGACAACAACGCCCCCTGCAGTGTAAAGATTAAGCTCTGCAAGCTATTCTGAAAAACAAAAAACTAGTGACAAGAATGTCTGATATGTACATTAATTCACAACACGATTAATTTACATATTATTCATGCTATGTATTGTTTATGCACTTGTAAATCTCCCTAAGCGTGTATTTCCCATTAGCTGCAGGCAATTCTTCATAGCATTAAGTCAAGGGCGTAGATTTGGTTTTGGCATTGGTGGGGACGGATGATTCAACCACCGAAACCTGCCGTTTCTTTTGTTGTCCTTTTTGTCTTTGTTTCTTGAAAAAAAAAAAAGGAGAAATATACTTGCCTACATATGCTATTCTACATGCTTTTAAACCATTTAAAATTACAATTCATAGTTTTATATGTGAATTATATAATGTTAAATTACTATTAAATAAATAACTGATTTTAGACTTTAGTTTACTTCAGCCATATAAATCAGGTATCATACAAAAATAAAAAAAGCTTCAAATAGAGTCATGACAATAAAAGAATATGACTTTAAGGACTTAACAACATTACTTCAGTTATAGTACACCAACATCTCTGATACATTAGCGCTAAGGGAACACTGAATGACCTGGTGGGTTTTGTCCATAAAACTACTCATCTAAGATTACCACAAAGTAAAAGATCTCTCAGCAAAATTATGCAACATTTTAGGCACTATTGCCCCGATCAAATCAGTGAGCTGGGACTTTTTATTCTAAACATGAACTACTGTTACAGCAACAGACATGGACTACTGGTGCCCCACACAACAACTCAATGTCCACTATGTGAAGGAGTCTATACTATACTGTCTATACTATACTGTCCTGGTGGACATGGTAACACTTTTGTCATGGTTACATACAGTTTTAGACTGATGAGGGCCAAAGCCTAGCACATACTTGCCAACCCTGAGACCTCAGAATTAGGGAGACATTCAAAGGGGTTTTTACAGTGTTTACTTCTCGGAAAAAAATAAGTTTAATGTCACCGGCCTGTTCCGGGGGTGTCCAAATTCAGAGGCTGCGTCCACCTGAGGACCCAGCCTTCGCGGTCTAAGTGGGCCGGGTCCTCCGAAAGCCGGGTAGACCGGAAATGAGCGACTGTGAAATTGGGGGGTCTAGCCTTCATAATTACGTCACCTCTGCCGTCTGCTCCTTGCTGTCTAAATAAAGTAAAATATAACCGGACGCTGGCGTAGATTCTCGACCATCTCACACTTCTGTTTAATCAGTTTTCTGTTTGACATTTATTCAGCTGTGTGAAAACCCCGGAGGAACCCTCCCGAGGGATTAATAAAGTTTTATTTAATCTAATCTAAGCTAATAACTTTAATCTCAGCCAAACCGATTTACTCACGAACAAATAAAACACTAAAAAAGGCCAAACAATAACATGTTTAAGTTATTTGAAGTTTACACAACTACAATCTCGCCTGAAAATATGTTAAAAGTTTATTTCATGACCCAGAAAGAGTAATAAGAGTAATATTAATACTAAGTAGCTGCAGTAGTAGCAGCTATTGTTGAAACTGAATTGGCTGGGCCAATCTAGGATATGGTTTTTCAATTTTGTTGTCCGGTGGAAAATCAGGAGAAATTGGGAGAATGGTGGCTCCGGCAGATTTTCGGAGGGCATTGAAATTCAGGATTCTCCTGGAAAAATCGGGAGGGTTGGCATGTATGGCCTGGTATTGCCTGTAACGTTATTATGACGGACACATTTTATGAGTGAACTTGACTTTAAGTGACTTACAGGTTTCTTTGAAAAATACTTTCTTATATCCAGGTTCTTCCTTTTTGCTGCCGTCCTCCTCTCCTCCTTGCAGGTCCTCGCAGCGCAGGATTGCCGCTGCTAAAACTAAACAGAGCTCCCTGAAAGGCACAGCCAAACACATTGGCTATATTTGTCACATGAGGTCGGACTCCAGTAGAGAACGTAATTTAACTCTTTCTGCACCGCTGGGTGAATGAGACGTTGACAGATCGTTTTTTTTTTTCTATCGGGTTTGTTTTTCTTTACTCGAAGAGATCAAATTATTGGTGGGCAGTGTTGGGAAGGTTACTTTTAAAATGTATTCCACTACAGAATACTGAATACATGCCCCAAAATGTATTCTGTAACGTATTCCGTTACGTTACTCAATGAGAGTAACGTATTCTGAATACTTTGGAATACTTAATATATTATCATGCTGTTTACAACTACATGAATGTCCTATTGCTGTGATTTATTACTGTTACTGAAGGTACGTAGTACTAAACGTAGTAAAGGGACCTCTGGCTAACACGTCCGGTTCCGTGTCGGGCTGGTAGCGAAAACTAGCTTTACTTTGTTGTCTGGGTCAACTTTGCTTGCGGGAGACAGAGAGGCGTTGAAAGGCTGCTCCAACGGAACTTATTTTTCCGGAGGAAAACACGAACACAGTGTACCGTTGAGTCTTAATAGCTTACTTACAAATGGGCTCGTCAGGCACTCTTCTTGGCTGCTGTGGTTATTATTATATTTACATGCTTCCAGCTCCCGTTTTTGCTCCGTGACAGTTCGGACTTTTCCTTTCTCTCCCTCCCTCGCTCACAGACACATAACGGGTATGGCAGTCCATTCTCCCTGCAGCACGGACTACACTGCCCATCAGGCTACATGCTTTAGCGCTATGCCTGTAGCATTCTGCCTTTTAGCTTAGCACAACAACAACAACAACAAAGCGCTCTCTCACCCAGGAAACACGCAGAGAGAGAGCGCGTCACCCTGTAACCATGGCAACCGTAACGCTGCCGCCTGGAACAACAGAACGTAGCTGTCAAACAAACCCAAATAATCCTGACCCGCGACAATATGAAACAGGAAAGTACCGCAGTGTAATCCATTTATTTCAACAAAGTAACTGTATTCTGAATACCACCTTTTTAAACGGTAACTGTAACGGAATACAGTTACTCATATTTTGTATTCTGAATACGTAACGGCGGTACATGTATTCCGTTACTCCCCAACACTGTTGGTGGGGACAATTCAATAATCGCTGGATATTGGTGGGGACACGTCCCCTCCGTCCATGCCAAATCGACGCCCTTGCTTTCATTCCACTTTGATCTGCGACAAACTGACGGTTCATTTCTGTTACAGTGTTGTTATTCTTTATGCTGTAGATTTTCACATCTCTGGAATAGTTGGCAGTATTAAGGATGCTTTTCTGTAAAATCATATTGACCCGTGACATATTCGTAGATGACAGTTAGATAATCAGCTGGGAAACTCTGGGTTAACTCAGAGAGCTGAAGATATCGTGGATATGCTGACCTCGCTCCGTGGTGTACAGGTCCGTTTACCCTCATGATTAATATTCACAATAAAAATATTAGCCGGACATCATGAAGTCTGTATGTGTTTCATAGTGTCGAACAACCTTTGTACAGTTAAAGCCAGCAGCTACTACATGACGGATACACCAACGTTTTCTCTTTTATGCGTTTATACACAGGTCATGGTGATTACTGAACAAAAACCCAAAGATCAGCTGTTAATCGAATTTATTTGCTCTCTCTCCTCCTTAAACATGTTTTTAATGATAGTTATAATTCAGAATTGGCGACTGAAACACGTAGGACACATAAGAACATCAGGAAATAAAACCCCGATAAATATAACCTCAGTAAAAGAAGTCAGTGTCAACGGGGTTATTACAGCTGTGTACGGGGCCTGCGCTTTGTCGGCGGTAATAACAGCTCGATTGCTTGCGAGGCGAGCGGGTCTATCCCACGCTTTGCCGTGAGACTGGGCAGACATCTCCGAAATCATCGAAGCACTTTTGCAAAGAGGCTGTATCTTGACAAACCGACCAGACATATGAAGATTAAACCACTACATTCTTGGCTAAAAAAATATTAAAACGGTATTTGGTGACACACAAACAGGGTTTTTCAAAGTTCAGTTCTGTTAGCTTCCACATGCCGGTTGTTGTGTGCTAAAAACAATGGCCACCAGGCCAAAGCAATGGTTTTGACTCGATCAGCGTTAACCCCGCCCCCTGAGTTTGATGGGTGAGTCTGACAGATAAAATTAATTCATGGTGAGAGCCAGGCGCCAGGACTGCCAAAATGAAATAAATAAATATATCATTAAATAATTAATTAAATGTGTCAATAATTAATTAAAATGTGAAATACATAAATAATTAATTAAATGTGTCAATAATTAATTAATTACATGTGTCATAACTATTTATTTAATTAATTCCAATTTTAATTAATTATTGCCACATTTAATTAATTATTTAATGGTGTATTTAATTATTTCATTATGGCAGTCCTGGCGTTCCGTAACAAACAACTGGCTGTCTGATTTTTTTTTTTTTTTTTTTTTTTTTTTTTTTTTTAAATGTTAAATGGATATCCCAAAGAACATTTACTTAATTTTGTTCTGAGCTCAGTATCAATAGCAGAGAGTGATTATCCTCGGCAGCACCTTTCGCCTTCTGCCTTGTATTCATGAGGTTTATTCATGAGTTTCTTGTCATGCAAACTTTGTGTAAACCTTCAGATGAGAAATAGAAACTCTGCTTCACCTGAGGTCAAACGCAGACATATTACCACCTTGTGTGATTATGTGGCCACAATAGATGAGAGAGTGAGAGGAGCGAGCCTCATTAATGTGCTCAGGTGTTGATATATCACGTATGCCACATAATGAATAATAGATAACACCTTCAGGTGGTTCCTCTATTTTTTTTTCCAGTCTCTTCTGGATATCCATTCACTTGTAAGGAACAATACAAAAAGTTGTTTGAGTTTTGTTTAAGATTATTATGAAATGCTGAGAAATTTGCTCATTGTGGTATATTTTATGGAGGTTCTGTTTTTAGAAGCAGCATATTTGTTTACTGCTATTCTTTGTTTACTATGGGTTCTTGTAAAGACAAGTGGTGTTCTTCTAAATTTTTTATATTGTCAACAAATCTCTCAATACTTTTAAGCTTTAATACCCTGACTCAGTTCAAGCAAAGCAATATTTATACTGAACCTATAATCTTTTCTAAAATGATGATAATGTTACTCTGGAAATGTTAGAGAAATGTTATGTTTCTGTTTATTGGGCACTGCTATTGTGAGCTTCAAGTGTACATGCTGAACAATTATAAAAACATTATACTATATTTGGAATTGAGCAAAAATTAGTAAACGTTTTCTGGCCACTGTGATGAGTATTACAAACATGAGAGTTTTTAGATAATATTAGTATAGAATTTTTTGTTAAATAATTTATAATAAATCTAAAATCTTTCAGTGCAGGCTTCATTCATACACACACATTAGCCTTAGCATCCATGTCACTCTGCTGCAACAGTATGTAGTTGGTAAAAGTGTTAGCAATCATTTTATTCACCATCGATCTTACACATGGCAAAATGCAACCTGTAAACAAGCAAAATAACGCCAACAATGTAAGAATGGGAGTCAAGGGGGCGTGGTTAGCAAGCAATGGCGTAAGACGTTTCTTGGAAGAGCTCCGCACCAGCCTGTAATTTTTTTTATTCATATCCATCTGTTTTTTGACACCTTTCTGTTGATTCCTGACGTTTGTATATACTTTATAACAATGACGAAACCTAAAGCTTCAAAAGCCCGTGAAAAGACTGAGAAAATCGGAGAAGATGAAGGTGAGTTAGCGAATGTGGCTAGCGAGCACGCGCTAGCTGAGGAGCTAAGTGCAAAAGGCCCCGTGACTTCCCAAGTAAGCTAACCCGACGCCAGCCGACATAATGAGTGCAATTGCTAGATTGGAGACTTCGGTTGATAGCAAATTAACTGCTATCTCAACCACGATGAACGCTATGGAGGCCACTCTTTCCACTGTAACTGGGAGGATACATGATATTGAGGAGGCTGTAAATGGGCATGATGAGAGGATTGCCGTTTTAGAAGCGCTCTGCGACTCGCTCCAGAAAGGATACGATTTACATCACAAAAAATTGGATGACCTCGAGTCGCGGTCAAGACGACAGAATATCAGGATCCTTGGAGTTGCGGAGGGGACGGAGAAAGGAAACCCACTGGACTTTGCTTCTGAGCTTATTCCTAAGTTTCTGGGGAGTGAGAACTTCACGGGCAGGGTCGTGGTGGATAGAGCACACCGTGCCCTGGGCCCCAAGCCAGCTGACGGGGACCGGCCTCGTCCTTTTATTGTAAGGCTGCACTACTATCAAACCCGTGAGCGTATCCTGAGGCTGGCAGCACAGAAAGCTCCGCTGCAGTACAACGGGGCGAAAGTTTTCATCTTTCCGGATCTGACCGCGGAGGTGTTGGCACGGCGCAAGAAGTTTGAAGAGGTCCACAAGCGGTGCAGGGCGGCCGATCTACGCTACGGCTTTATTCATCCTGCTCGATTTCGGGTGACGCTGGACGGGGTCACAAAGACTTTTGATAAGCCGGAGGCTGCCAAAAGATTCCTGGACCAGAAACTGGCCGTGGGTACAAATGAGTAGGACTTTTTACCACAACGGTTTACTTCCTCAGGTATATGTTTCTTCTGCATAAGCCTTATTTTTACTGTTCTCATGGGCGTGTTGATGTGGCTCATACAGTTTAGGTCAGTATTATTGCTGTTATTACTCTCTACAATATGGACAGTATAAGCCCTCAGGGTCTTTGATTACTCTTTGATTTGCTGTATGGGAGCCTAGTAAAGCTCACACATATACGGGTTTATATGGCTTTTGTTTTTAATTTATCTGAATTTTTCCCATATATATTTCTTTTTCTTTTTCCTTTTTCTTTTATTTTTTTTTTCTTTTATAAAGTGTCTTATAAATCTCCTTTGCTGGTGTGGGACTGCGGGATGGGTTAGGGGTAGGATTGTAGCTACTACTATGTTCCTATTGGCAGTGTTGGGGAGTAACGGAATACATGTACCGCCGTTACGTATTCAGAATACAAAATATGAGTAACTGTATTCCGTTACAGTTACCGTTTAAAAAGGTGGTATTCAGAATACAGTTACTTTGTTGAAATAAATGGATTACACTGCGGTACTTTCCTGTTTCATATTGTCGCATGGTCAGGATTATTTGGGTTTGTTTGACAGCTACGTTCTGTTGTTCCAGGCGGCAGCGTTACGGTTGCCATGGTTACAGGGTGACGCGCTCTCTCTGCGTGTTTCCTGGTGAGAGAGCGCTTTGTTGTTGTTGTTGTTGTGCTAAGCTAAAGGCAGAATGCTACAGGCATAGCGCTAAAGCATGTAGCCTGATGGGCAGTGTAGTCCGTGCTGCAGGGAGAATGGACTGCCATACCCGTTATGTGTCTGTGAGCGAGGGAGGGAGAGAAAGGAAAAGTCCGAACTGTCACGGAGCAAAAACGGGAGCTGGAAGCATGTAAATATAATAATAACCACAGCAGCCAAGAAGAGTGCCTGACGAGCCCATTTGTAAGTAAGCTATTAAGTATGGGCTCAAAATGTGGTCATAAATATTTTGTACTTGTAAATCAGTTTTGTACTTGTAAATCAGTTTTGTACTTGTAAATCAGGATTTGTATGTGTAAAAGAATTTGTGCGTGCGTAAAAAGATTTGTATGTGTAAAAGAATTTGTGCGTGCATGTAAAAAAGATTTGTATGTGTAAAAAGATTTGTGTGTGGACTTAGCCAAAACCCCCTGCAAGTTACAAGTACGAATTTTGACCCTATTTTTCTTCCTGTCATCTGATTGGTCAATGTCATGTCAATCACAAATGTAACAATCCAATCAGAGAACAGATGGGTTTGGCTGTCGGAGGGGCACTTTTTGAACTGCAGGTCCTTGAAGGGTAATACAGTTTGAAGCTGGAGGATCTCTATATAAATATCCGATAGCAGCTAGGTCCCCTTACTTTCAGCAGCTGTTGAAAGGATAAAGTTGTGGTATGTCAGTGGTTAGAAATACCATTATTACTTTAGGATTAGTTTAACACAAAGTCAGGGCTGACCGGGACCATTGCTGTGAGTCACAGTGCGCAGCATAAAGGTCCTTTCACATCGGACGCAGGATGTGCTGCTAATGCTAACTGCTAACTAAAAGCAAAGGATCCAGAAGCTGCTGAGCTCTGTGGGTTTTTGCAGCAGCTCTACCTGTACTAGATGCACCTGCTCCTTGTTGTTTCTATCTCTGACTTTATGTCCTCTACAACAGTTTCTGGTTTTTTGCTAGTTCTTCAAATGTTCAATAAAACATGTATGCTAATTCATAACGAAGAAAGCTTTGTAATGAAGACTGTCATTTCCAAAACACTGCCCCCAGCGGTCCGCAGCGCTGTTGAAAAGGCTGTGGAAGTCCCTGTATAAAGCACGTAGACCTGTGACACAAAAATCACCAAACTCGGACCACAGACTGTTTTCCTTCGTGGTGATAAAGGAAAACGCTGGGTTGGCATGTAAAAGGCATTTATTCCTTCAAGGACCTGCAGTTCAAAAAAGTGCCCTCCGACAGCCAAACCCATCTGTTCTCTGATTGGATTGTTACATTTGTGATTGACATGACATTGACCAATCAGATGACAGGAAGAAAAATAGGGTCAAAATTGTACTTGTAACTTGCAGGGGGTTTTGGCTAAGTCCACACACAAATCTTTTTACACATACAAATCTTTTTACGCACGCACAAATTCTTTTACACATACAAATCTTTTTTACACACACAAATCTTTTACACATACAAATCTTTTTTACACACACACAAATCTTTTTACACATACAAATCTTTTTACACGACGCACAAATTCTTTTTACACATACAAATCCTGATTTACAAGTACAAAACTGATTTACAAGTACAAAATATTTATGACCACATTTTGAGCCCATAATTAAGACTCAACGGTACACTGTGTTCGTGTTTTCCTCCGGAAAAAATAAGTTCCGTTGGAGCAGCCTTTCAACGCTCTCTCTGTCTCCCGCAAGCAAAGTTGACCCAGACAACAAAGTAAAGCTAGTTTTCGGCTACCAGCCCGACACGGAACCGGACGTATTAGCCAGAGGTCCCTTTACTACGTTTTCGTACTCACGTACCTTCAGTAACAGTAATAAATCACAGCAATAGGACATTCATGTAGTTGTAAACAGCATGATAATATATTAAGTATTCCAAAGTATTCAGAATACGTTACTCTCATTGAGTAACGTAACGGAATACGTTACAGAATACATTTTGGGGCATGTATTCAGTATTCTGTAGTGGAATACATTTTAAAAGTAACCTTCCCAACACTGCCTATTGGATATATTGGGTGGAGAAGGGCTTCGATTGGGGAGGCCCCTCATTTTTAGTGGGACTGTTCTTAGTGTTTTATGTTTTGATGTTTTTGTTCTATGGTGGTACAGAGTGTATAAGTACTGGTTAGTTAGTCAAATTAGGATAAGTAACATTTATGTTAAACACATCCAATAAGACTACACTGAGGTTGGTCAGTTGGAATGTGAAAGGCCTGGGTAATCCTGTAAAAAGGGCTAAGGTTCTTGCACACCTTAAACTATTGCAACCTGACATCATTTTTTTACAGGAGACTCATGCTAAGCGCAAGGTTCAATCTGTGCTACGTGCTAATTGGTTGGGTCAGGCATACAATGCTAATTTTGGAGCTAAAGCAAGAGGGGTTGCAATTTTGTTCAGGAAGAATATTCCTTTCTGTCAAAGCACAGTTACTGTGGATCCAGGGGGAAGGTACTTAATTCTTACAGGTCTCTTGAACTCCTTACCCGTCACTTTTGTAAACGTATACGGTCCTAACTTTGATTGCCCTGAGTTATTTCAAAAGACTTTTAAGCTGTTGTCAAATGTGAATAATTCTAATATTATAATAGCTGGGGATATGAATCTGGTACTGGACACCTGTTTGGATAAAAGCGCATCGGCTCATACCCAACAGTCTAGATCCAGTCATGTTGTGAAGAGTGCGTTGAAAAACATGAACATGGTGGATACTTGGAGACTACTTTATCCCACAGGCAGGGCTTACTGCTTTTTCTCTTCCGTTCATGGGTCGTACTCCCGTATTGATTATATCTTTCTGGACTCTAAACTTATTCCAATTATGAGGGATGTTACCTACCATTCTATTTTAATTTCTGACCATAGCCCTGTGTCCATTGATTTGGATTTTGCAGATTTAGCCAACTTACAGAGAAGAAACTGGCGCTTTGATCCAACTCTGCTTAAAGATGAGACCTTTCATAAGACATTGGAGAAGCACATCTTGGATTATATTAATGACAATGATAAAGGTGATGTTAACGATGCAATTCTCTGGGAGAGTATGAAGGCGGTAATTAGAGGCCACATTATTTCGTTCTCTGCAGCTAAACGTAAATCCCAGGAAATGGCTTTGAAGGATCTGGAGTCAAATATACAGCAGCTAGAACAAACTTATCAGTTCTCTCCCACAATAGAATTACTGGGCAAAATTACTAAATTGAAGTGTGAGTATAATTCTCTGCTCAGCAAACAAGTTTGCCTTCAAATCACTAAGTGTAAGCAAAGATTTTTTGAATTGGGTGATAAGCCTCATAGGTTACTTGCAAGATTACTTAGAAAAACACAAGCATCACAAACGATACTATCAATCAATAACAAACATGGCTAGACCACTAGAAACCCCCAACAAATAAACAAGTGTTTTGAAGATTTTTATCGTAATCTTTATAGCTCTAAAAGTTCTGCGAGTCAGTCATTAATTGAGGACTTTCTGGAAAAGTGTAATCTCCCAAAATTAGATGATGAGGCAGTTGCAGATTTGGAGGAAGACTTCACATTAGATGAGATTAAGACAGCTATTCAACAAATGTCAAATAATAAGGCCCCTGGGCCAGATGGTTTTGGTGCGGAGTTTTATAAAGCTTACACCTCATTGCTAGCCCCTCTGATTTTGCGTATGTTTAACTATTCAAAATTGTCTGGCTCTTTGTCAAGTTCATTGTATCATGGTGTAATCTCATTGATTCTTAAAAAAGATCGCGATCCTATGTCTGTCTCATCCTATCGGCCTATATCTCTCCTTTCTGTTGAGACCAAGATATTAACAAAAGTTTTATCAAACTGCCTTAAAGATCATATTGCTAAACTTATACATCCAGATCAAACAGGGTTTATCCCTAACCGCTACATTTATTTTAATTTGCGTAGATTATTTAATCTCATATATAGTCCTGCTAGGTGTTCGGATGACTCTGTGGTAATAGCTTTGGATGCTGAAAAAGCTTTTGATCAGGTCGAGTGGCCGTATATGTTTACTGTATTATCCAAATTTGGATTTGGTGATTCTTTTATCAATTGGATTAGAATTTTGTGCAAAGGACCTATGGCCTCGGTAAGGACCAATAATGATGTATCAAACCCTTTTAGATTGCACAGAGGGACGCGACAGGGAGATCCCATTTCTCCTTTTATTTTTGCCCTGGCCCTAGAACCTTTAGCAGCTCGTATACGGCTAAGTTCTGATATACTACCGATTATACATCAGGGTATTCCTCATAAGTTCTCTGCTTATGCTGATGACGTAGTTTTATTCATATCAAAACCTAAGACCTCGATCAGTCCACTATTGCAGCTCATTGACGAATTTGGCTCTCTCTCAGGGTATAAGATAAATTGGACGAAAAGTGAACTTATGCCTCTGTCGGATGGGGTGGACATGGCTTATCTGCATAATACTCCATTTAGAATAGCGCTAGATAAATTTGAATGTCTCGGTATCACAGTCACACGTAAGGTGTCACAACTTTTAAAGCAAAATTGGGGTAGAAAAGTTAATCAGTTGGAGAAGAATATTGAGTTTTGGATCACATTGCCAATTTCCATGGTGGGACGGATTAACGCCATCAAAATGGTAGTTTTGCCCAGATTTTTGTACCTCTTTCAGTCAGTCCCAGTGTGCATTCCCCAGTCATATTTTAAAAAGCTGGATTCTATTGTATCCTCCTCTGTGTGGTCGGGTAAGGTTCCTAGAATTTCCAAAAAACATCTTGTTAAACATAAGACTTGTGGTGGCCTTGGACTCCCAAATTTTAGATTATATTATATGGCTGCACACTTAAATATTTTTTTCATTTTGGCGAAGGTGTACTCCAGGTGCTGATTTGGAAGGACAGCCTTCATGGTTGATGATGGAACACCTGTCTTGTAGACAAACTTGTCTTCCAGTCCTGCTTAATAGCCCGATAAAAGTGAAGAATACACTGTATGGCAGAAATCCTGTAATTCAAAATTCAATTAAGGTCTGGAACCAACTATTGGGCACAGTAAAGGCTCCTAAAATGTATCTGGATGCTCCAATTTGTAACAATCATGCCTTCAGACCTGGGCTGGAGGACATCACGTTTGTGACATGGCAAGGAAGAGGGATTTGTTCTCTCAAAGATATTTACATTGATGGACATTTTCCATCTTTTCAGCAATTGAGGGTGAAATTTAATCTTCCTAACTCACATTTTTTCAGATTTTTACAGTTGAGACATTTCATCAAAGCATCTATTCCACAGTATGATTTGATTCCTCGAAACTCAGTGCTTGACAGCTTCGTGTCAGTTGAGCCCTACACTAGAGGTGCTGTGTCTCGCTTTTACAGGGCCTTACTAGATATATACATTCCTTCATCTGATACTTTTAGGGAGCAGTGGCAGGAAGAACTGGGGGTGGATGTTACTGATGATGTTTGGCAGGAGTGCATTAAGAATATATATTGTAGTTCTATAAATGCTAGACATAATCTGATCCAATTTAAGGTTGTGTATAGGTTGCATTTTTCTTCCACTAAAGTAGAAAAAATATATAAGAACATTTCAGCCCTCTGTGTTAAGTGTTCAAGTGATCGAGGAACTTTATCTCACCTTTTCTTTCAATGCCGAAAACTACAGCTTTTTTGGAATCATCTGTTTGATTTTCTGACCAAAGCCATTGGCAGGGAGGTCCCGTGTACCCCCTTTGCAGCATTGTTCGGGGTGTCTGAACCAGGATGGGCAAGGGACAAGACAGAGACGCAGGTTGTGTCAATGACTACACTTGAGGCTAGAAAGCTGATACTTCTCTGCTGGAAGTCTGATAAACCTCCTACCTTCGAAATGTGGTTGAGAGAATTTGGAAATGTACTCCATCTGGAGAAAATCAGGTTTACCTTGTCTAACTGAGAGAGAGTATTTTATAAGATTTGGCAACCAGTCATTAGCCTGATGGATAAACTTAAGTGAAATGTACTCTGTTTTAACATTTATATATGCTGTATTACCACCTTGTTGACTTGCTGTCCACCTTCTATTGTGTTCTCTTGAAGGTGGTTGTTGTATACTGTCCAATTATAAAATCAATAAAAATATATTGAAAAAAAAAAAAGAATGGGAGTCAAAAACTTTAAGAACATATTCCACCATGGTCCAGATGTCAACCAGGCTATCCAGCCTTGTGACGCGTCTCCTCCTGATGTGTGGTCCGCCACATATTTCTGCAGAGCAGTTAGGTTCTGCAGTGCTTCATAGAGGTCTCCTCCAGTCGTGTATCCATCCGGGATAAATGTACAACACGTCTCTCCAATCAGCTTACACACTCCTCCTTGTGATGCTGTTATCAAGTCCAGGGTCAGCCTGTTCTGCAGAACCATCGTTCTGATGGCCTTTTGCTCCTCTGCTAAGGCTGTCCCCAGAGTCTTAGTAAGATTAATGTGTTGCAGTAGGGCGTACCGGTTGATCTCCACGTGATCCCGCACCTCTGCAACTCCGATGTTTGGGATCAGACTTTGGAAGAACTTAGCTCCTCCACCCCAAATGCGGAATTCCCGTGGCACTCCAGTGTCTACTGTCACTCCAAAAGAGTTTGGTGAGGCTATATCCACCTCACGCTTCCGTCGGTTGCTAGGGTGATGTTAAACTCTGTCCATGAAGAAGACATGATCCGATAACTTCACCAAGGCACATACTCCTCCCCATCCCTCAGGGAGTGATAGATAGGCTTTATGTCCACACAGGAAATGCCAATCAGCCAACACTCTTGTTCCTTTACTGCTCGGCACTGTCTTTGCACAGCCTGTCCACTTCTGGCTCTTTGCTTTTACTGGTATTCTGTAAGCCAGGTTGACCTTGCATTCGGTCCTCAATGTCAAGTTCTCAGCACACTTCGCACTGGTCAAACATTTCATACACCTGCTCTCATTCTCTGGAGGGCAGTAGGTGTATATGTATCCACATAAGTGAAGCGGCAGCTCCCCCACTGACGGTGTTCCATTGTTCATCACACACAACGGTAGTTGAGCTGTGTTCAGCTTGTTCAGCAATATTATGTCTGGCAGTGGGTCTGACACTTGAGGCCAGGCCAATAAGTCAGTTTGCCCAGAACAATTCACGTTCAGAAGTGGCGACAGTGTCGGACAGGGTCGTCTGCAGTACGGGGCCCCACAGGGAACGGTTCTGGCTCCGTTCCTCTTCACCATCTACGCTGCTGACTTCTCCCACAACTCCACCCAGTGCTTCCTGCAGAAGTTCTCTGATGACTCTGAAATAGTCGGCCTCATCACTGATGGGGACGACAAGGAGTACAGAGGACTGACTCAGGACTTTGTGGACTGGTGCCAGCTGAACTACCTCCAGATCAACGCCAGTAAAACCAAGGAGCTGGTGGTAGACTTCCGCAGGCACAAACATCCTCCACTGCAACCACTGAACATCCAAGGTATGGACATCGAGGCTGTGGACAGCTACAGGTACCTTGGTGTTCATCTGAACAACAAACTGGACTGGACTCATAACTCAGACGCCCTCTACAGGAAAGGGCAGAGCAGGCTGTACCTGCTGCGGAGACTCAGGTCGTTTGCAGTGGAGGGCCCACTCCTGAAGACCTTCTATGACTCTGTGGTGGCCTCAGCCATCTTTTATGGTGTGGTCTGCTGGGGTGGCAACATCTCTGCTGGGGACAGGAAGAGACTAAACAGGCTGATCCAAAGGGCTAGCTCTGTTCTAGGATGCCCTCTGGACCCAGTGGAGGTGGTGAGTGACAGGAGAATGGTGGCTAAGCTGTCATCCCTGTTGGACAACATCTCCCACCCCATGCATGAGACTGTGACAGCACTGAGCAGCTCCTTCAGTGGGAGACTGCGGCACCCACGATGTGGGACGGAGAGACTTCGCAGGTCTTTCCTCCCCACTGCTGTCAGACTCCACAACAAAGACTTTAACTGATCAAACACACACATCCACACACGTGCAATAACACTAAGTGCAATATTCCTTTCTGGCATCGTTGTATTTTTACTCAGTTGTATATAGCATTTGTATTCTATTTTTATCCTATTGTATATTTTATTCTACTGTATATAGTATTTTATTTTATTCTATTCTGTACAGTTGTGTACAGTATTTTATTCTTATTGTATTCTAATTTTTGCTTCATAACTTTTGCACTGTCCACTTCCTGCTGTGACAAAACAAATTTCCCACATGTGGGACTAATAAAGGTTATCTTATCTTATCTTAACCCCTAGGGAATAAATGAGCAGCTGACCACATGTTATGATTAACTAACACAACATAAATTCACTGTGATTATAAATGGCTGGCAGGGGCTTTCTTATGCCTTGTTTTTCCTTAGCTTTAAAGTTTTCCTGGGTCTTTTGACCCAGTGTTTTGAGTTCTAGTTCATTTTTGATGTTTATGGTTTATGTTTAAGTTCTTTAGGTCAGCGAAGTTCTTTTGGTTATTACGGTGCGTTCACACCGGACGCGAAAGAGGCGAGCGAAAACGCCCAAACGCCCCTAATGTCACGCGTGCACATTTGCACCTCAACGTGTGTCCAGGGAAAATCCACCGCGCCTCAAAATTGCATCTTTCCACGCGCGTGAACCGGAAATGTGGGAGGAAGTTGTGCCAGATGTGTTGTGCTGCAGATGTCCTCTGAATAAACACATTATCTTGTTAGCGGAAAGGTATTTGTACATCAGTGGGAAAATATCGGGACAGTAGGCGGGCTTGCTAGCTCTTGCACGGTTTCATCGGGTCAGTCTGGAAATTAAAAAGCTGAATGAATGAACTTACCAGGTTGCCCAATCTCCTCACCTAATGTGCCTCCAAGCTAGGTCCGTTTTATTCCTGTCTCGGTAGAAGTAGCAACTAGCATCATTTAGCTCTGGATGATTAGCCACGGCACAGATGAGCTTTTCCTCCATACGGAGTGACTGGATCTGCCCCTTTGACCTAGTTACAGCCACGTCACCAGGCTCCTGATTGGTTGTCGGGCATGATTTGACACCGGAGTTCATATTTTCCAACTCAGCGTGTGCACAAAATGCAACACACAACCTGACGCGCGTGGTTTTCTTTCGCGAGTCACATGCGCCCCACGCGGTACACTGACGCGCGTTTCACGGGTTTTGGCGTTTTCCCGACGCAAATCTGCCTCCGCATTTTCGCCGGACGCGCAATCGCGTGTCATCGGGCTCTTTCCATTGACTTTACATGTGAACCTGACGCTCTGGCCGCCTCTTTCGCGTTCGGTGTGTGCGCACCGTTAGATTCCTCTTGTATTTTCTTCCCCTGTATTTATGTTTCCCTCACCCTTTGTCTGTGAGGCTGTTTTGACTGCGTGTCTTATGTTATCAAGTCTGCGTCACTAGTTTCCTGTTTTATTTTGAAGGTCTGTGTCCTATATCAGTGTAGTCAGCTTTGCTTCCTTTGTCTCATTATGTCAGATTAGTGTCAGCTGTTTCCCCATGTGTTTCCACTTCCCCTAATCACCCTTGTGTGTATTTAGTCTGTGTGTTCTGGTCGTTCTTTGTCAGGTTGTCTGTTGTCCACGCCATGTTTCCCCGTGTAATGTTTCCAAGGGTCATGTCTAGGTTTTTCTTGTTGTTTGTTTAGTTCTCCCAGTTTAGGTTAATGTTAGTTTTACTTCAGTTTGCCTTGCCCTCTGTTTGTACCTTTTTTACCAGCCATATTAAACGGCTCGCTTTTTGTTAACATTCAAGTTTTGTTCCCTGTTCCTTGGAGTCTGCATTTTGGGTCCATTCTTCACAATACATACAGTCTGCCTCCGCCAGACTGTGACTGTGGATCGTTAAGTTCACTCACTTTACTCACTTTCCTTTGGAACTGCCTTAATTGTTCATGGCATAGATTTAGCAAGGTGATGGAAACATTCCTAAGTAGGGATGGGTATCGTTTAGGTTTTATCCGATACCGGTGCCAAACCGGTACTTTTGAAACGGTGCCGGTGCTTAAACGGTGCTCAAACCGGTGCTTAAAGAATGGAGAACACAAACTTTGTCCAAAAACCTCTCATGTTCAGCTGGTTTTTTGTAAAAAGATAACAATGTTAGCCTTTTCTGCAGCTATAGGGCATATATGGCATCACTCTTGGCTGGAAGCAGTGCTTAAACAATGGAAAAAACACAAACTTTGTCCAAAAACCTCTCATGTTTAACTGTTTTCCACTTTTTCTTTGGTCATTTTAGCCTTTTTGGCCAGGGTGAAGGGAGTATCTGCCATCAAACAAGAAGACAGCCGCATGTAACTACAAGGGTGTTTGCTAGTTCACCTTACATGCATTAATGTAATAATGTGGTTAGCGTACTCAACGTTAATACACACACGAACAACATGAAGCTACTCACGCATGAGAGGAGAACGGCTGCTGCTGACATCATCATCCTCATCATTTCTGCTATGCTGACAGGGCTAGGGGCCAGGACTCTACTCTTTTGGGGGGATGTTGCTAACTCCAGGTCCGATAACAGGCACCACACCCGCAGTAGATGTGCACGGCGTGAGGTCTCGCAGCAAGCTATCAAACACGGCAAATTTCTCGGCTTTAAAAAAAACGCTATGCGTCGCCAGGTGTTTCATCACATTTGAGGTGTTACCTCCTTTGACAGTATCACAGTATCAGCTTAAAGCACTTGTTGCAGGCTGCTGAGTTTGCACCTTTTGCTGTGAAGTACAGCCAGACTTTGACCCCTTCGCCTTGGACATTTTTAATCTATAGCTCTGCTCTGAAAGAACGTACGTACCTGGCCCCGCCTACTATCCTCGGAAACGTAAAATGATTGGCTAGAATTGGCTCAGGAAAAAAAAAAGCACCGAAATAAAGCACCGAAATGTGCGCTGCTTTTCGGTCTGGTTACTACCGTTTATGTCAGAACCGGTGCCATCATGGCACCGGACACCGGTACCCATCCCTATTCCTAAGGGTTTGGTCCATATTGACATGATAGCATCACACAGTTTCTGCACATCCATAATGCAAATGTAAACAGTTTAAACTTCTTCTGTCTACAGTACATGCCTAAATGCAATGACTTGCTGCCATGTCATTGGCTAATTATGTGTGTACAGGCTCTACTTTAAGGTTATGGTTCCTGTGAACTATCTACACTGCAGTTAGTAGGGCTGAAGTAACTAGATATATTTATTTTGTGGAAACACAAAATCTTCATGAGATGGTCTCCCTTAATGAATTTAAGATAAATGTGAATGACCTGGAGGCACTTTTAAGTCGATAGTCTCTGATGTTTCTCTATTTCACATGTTTTTCACTGTGTGGATATTGTTTGTATAACTGTTGTGTAGCCACTGCTGATTGGCCTGCTGCCTATCTTGGCCGGGGCAAAAGAGACTAAAATGTCAAGAGTCATGTTTTCCGGATTAAATAAAGGTTAAATAAGTAAAAAAAAATACATTTTGTAGCATTACATTTAGCTGACAGTTTATAAATGATTTATTAGAAAATACTTGGCAACCGTTGAAAAAAAAAAACTACTATATAAATAATGCCTCGGATTGCTTTCTGTGATAGTAAACTGATGTTATTCATCCAGAAGCATGCAGTTAAAAAGACTAATGCGACACCTGGTCTTCAACACATTTGGTTCTTTAGCCGTCAGAATTGTTGTCTGAAGACCAACAAGGATACCAAATTCATTTATTTTGCCAAATGGATCATCATGGCATTGCCGTATTGGTCCATTTGATCAACTTTTCTTGTTATTATTTATTTTATTTTCAGTTGTTACAGATGGGACAGACATGACTGCGGGATAGGGAAGGGAGAAAGAAAGAGAGGAAGGAAAAGAAAAACAGAAGGGAAAAGGGGCAGTGAGAAAGGGCACTTACAAAGATTTAAAAAAAAAAAATACAGTAAAGGCCTCGCAAGGGAGGAAACAACATTTGATATCTATGAGTTCTACACTCCAAACGGTCAATTATTAACAAAAAAAAACTTGCTTGTTCAATTCAATTTGAGCCTTTGAAAATGGGGGGATTGTATAAAAATGTCTAAATCATTTTCAAGGATTTCAAGCACCTGTACAAACCCTGTTCAATGTTCACTTGAAAGACCACCTTATAAAGTACTTCTAGCTGAAATGATGAGGACAAAATCCGTACTGCTTGTTATGTGAAAAATCTGAAAGTTGTGGCTGAATAGACAAACACAGTGAAAATCTTCTGAAGTCTCAGTGTCCCCGTGTGTTGATGCAGACTGTGTGCACACAGAAGACTCAGTGCCAGTTATCAATTTAGTTATTTATTTTTTGCACTGCATTAGATAACATCAAAATAGTGTTTTCAAAAATGACAATAATATTCCCAATTGTGTTATTTTTATGTTGTAATCTTTATGAAAAAACTTTTTAAAAAAAAACAAAAAAAAAACTACCTCATAATCTTTTGAGTCTGATATATGGCGGGGCGCTGTGGACACCCAAGTTTGTGAATGCAATAATTCAAGAAGGAGACAATGTAAAATTTTTAAATTAATACCATGGTTGCATTTACTGAAAATCTCTGTAAGGTTTAAATCTCAGGGACCTTGACTTCAAGGTCAGAGCTTAACTTTTCTAAAGAAAAGAGGATTTTCCCATTTATAAAACATGTATGTCTACTAGGAGGCTAAAGGTTAGCACTATATTTAAAAAGAGTTACAAACAACAATTAGATGATGCTTAAAGCTGTTTTATTTAATAAACATCCAGTTTATTTCCAATTTGGATCAAATTAGGTCTGATTGAAGGACTGATGTAATGGTAAGTTGTCCGCTGCTCCGCTTTGAATATTGGTAAAAACTTGACACAGAGATTACTTAATGGATTTTAAGCAAAATTGTGCCTTAGTTCAAGAACATGTTCATCAGTTGTTTTTATCTTTTTAGGCTTTTTTTCCCTTTTAAATTTTCACAAGAATTGCTAGTTCCCCTAGAGCAGGGGTGTCGAACTCCAGGCCTCGAGGGCCGGTGTCCTGCAGGTTTTAGATTTCACCCTGTTTCAACACACCTGAATCAAATGATTAGTTCATTACCAGGCCTCTGGAGAACTTTAAGACATGTTGAAGAGGTAATTTAGCCATTTAAATCAGCTGCGTTGGATCAAGGACACATCTAAAACCTGCAGGACACCGGCCCTCGAGGCCTGGAGTTCGACACCTGTGCCCTAGAGTTTTGGCCACCCCAACAATCAAGTGATTCCCTATGAGCAAGCAATGAGCGACAGTGGGAAGGAAAAACTCCCTTCTAAAAGGAAGAAACCTTCGACAGAACCAGGCTCTTAAAGGGACAGCCATCTGTCGCGACTGGTTGGGGTGGGGGGAGTGAAAATTTACAAAAAAAAAAAAGCCTGGGGATGTCCTCAGCCCTTCCTAGGAAGGTGGCACGGATGCCCCTCCGGTGGTACTCCTTGGGCTCTCGCACTCTGGGGCCTCTGGATGTCTGGAACCTGGATCTCCTCCATGCCTGCTTCATGCCCTGGAGGACGGGGCTATGGCCCTCCACACCCTCTAGCAGACCGTTACATGGGGAAACCTTTTGTATACAAGCGCGTTGATCCACACAGGTGTGCACACGGGTGTTCACTGTTCGTAGACATAAACTACACCTTTCTTAGCTGCTACTTCAAAGCACATTGTGCGCTGTCTGTCCCTGTGCTGCACAACAACTTTCAATATTTAGTATTTACTGCTGTTCACACTTAGCTAGATTAACGTGATGGTGTTGTGTTTAGTATGTGGCTTTGTTTTGGGTTTTTGCTTGTTTTTCTTCTTTTTTCTCTCAACAGGTGATCCAGGAGATTTTTTTCTCTTTGTCTTTGTAAGTGCCCTTTCTCACTGTCCCTTTTCCCTTCTGTTTTTCTTTTCCTTCCTCTCTTTCTTTCTCCCTTTCCTATCCCTCAATCATGTCTGTCCCATCTGTAACAACTGAAAATAAAATAAATAATAACAACAAAGTTTGATCAAATGGACCAATACGGCAATGCCATGATGATCCATTTGGCAAAATAAATCCATTTGGTATTCTTGTTGGTCTTCAGATAACAATTCTGATGGCTAAAGAACCAAATGGGACAGACAAAAAAAAAAAAAAAAAAAAAAGCCAAAGTGATCATTATTGGAGTAGCTTAATTGATTCTTGCAATGTAATTTGCTGTTAATGGCTTTTTCCAATCCCTGTTTGTGTTTTTGTCATTTTTGTCCGTGGTTGAAGCAATGCTGGAGATTGATTCTCTATGATCTTTCTGTTTTGAAGGCTGCTGAGAGACCACAAGGTTTTGTCCCCCTGTGCTACTCATGTCAGGGAGAACTCTTAGAGAGGCCAGGATTGAAAAAGGGGTGGTGGAGAACCTCCGAGGGTGTTATGCGCTGGTTTGGATCCAATGCTAACATCTGTTTGATTAGGCTGAAAAATAAATGTTGGCTATTTTCAGTTCTTCGGCAACCCCTCAGTAGTTGTTCAAGGTCATCGAGGCACTTAAGTCTTATGCATCGAGTGTCCTTGGACTGATAACCTGTCTCATCTTGAAATTGTCTTTCGGTCTTAAATGTCCAGCGCTGTCCGTTGTAGTTGTCGTTTATGAAATAGTTATCAGTGTATAAGCCAGAGTCTAAAACATGATCTGGTGGCTGTCCCTGGGTCTGTATGATGAATTTCAAAACATCATAATCATTTCTCCCAGGGTAGAAAGGAAACCCTGTAGCAAGCTCCACAGCTACCAGCCCCAGGGACCACATGTCTATTGCTTCATTAAATAGACTACCAATCATAACCTCAGGTGCTCTATAACCAACCGTCCCCACACAGTCACCAGGAATCACTGTAGATGCGGGACATGCAAAGCCAAAGTCTATAAGTTTGACTTTGATGGGACACTCATAGCGGTCCACAACCATTATGTTTCTAGGTTTGAGGTCAGCATGCACCATTCCCAAAGAACCCAGGTGGGACAGGGCATTTGCAAGCTGAAATAACACTGCCCTGATTGCGCCTATTGGGAGAACCCGGTTCCCCCGGTCCCGCATGTACTGCCACAGGCTTTGATCGAGGAGTTCAAAATTTAAGCAAATGCTGTGACCTTCAACGAAAAAGTCGTTCCATTTAACAATGTTCCATCTATCTGCATCCAAGCCTCGTAGCAGCATCAGGATGAGAATTTCCTTTTCTGCCTGTTGCAGAATTTTAGGTTCTTTTTTGATGACTTTAATAGCAACAAATTCGTTGGTTTTTGTATTGCGACATTTGGTTACAATACCAAAGCGCCCTTCTCCAAGGAAACCCTCAACCTCGTAGTGATCTCCCAAAAGGGTCCCTTTAGATATTTCAAGATCATCTTTAGAGGAGGATGTGTTGGCTGATGCGTTGACGTATTCTTGTTGAGAAAATTCTTCTGAGTTTTGGGAACTGCAGCTGATTTTCTGCGTTCTTTCTCTTTTGCAACTTGAAGGCTGCTGAGAGACCACAAGGTTTTGTCCCCCTGTGCTACTCATGTCAGTGCAGGGAGAACTCTTAGAGAGGCCAGGATTGAAAAAGGGGTGGTGGAGAACCTCCGAGGGTGTTATGCGCTGGTTTGGATCCAATGCTAACATCCGTTTGATTAGGCTGACAAATACATTTTGGATTTTTTCCCAGCACCCCCTTATCTTCAGTAGTTGTTTAAGGTCATCGAGGCACTTAAGTCTTATGTATCGAGTGTCCTTGGACTGATAATCTGTTTCATCTTGAAATTGTCTTTCGGTCTTAAATGTCCAGCGCTGTCCGTTGTAGTTGTCTTTTATGAAATAGTTATCAGTGTATAAGCCAGAATCTAAAACGTGATCTGGTGGCTGTCCCTGGGTCTGTATGATGAATTTCAAAACATCATAATCATTTTTCCCAGGGTAGAAAGGCACCCCTGTAGCAAGCTCCACAGCTACCAGCCCCAGGGACCACATGTCTATTGCTTCATTATATCGACTACCAATCACAACCTCAGGTGCTCTATAACCAACCGTCCCCTCACAGCCACCAGGATTCACTTTAGACACGGGACATGCAAAGCCAAAGTCTATAAGTTTGACTTTGATGGGACACTTATGGCGGTTCACAACCATTATGTTTCCAGGTTTGAGGTCAGCATGCACTATTCCCAAAGAACCCAGGTGGGACAGAGCATTTGTGAGTTGATGTAAAATTGGCCTGACTTCGCTTATGGGGAGACCCTGGTTTTTCCGGTCCTCTATGTAGTCCCACAGGCATTGGTCAAGGAGTTCAAAATTTAAGCAGATCCGCTGGTGGTCAAGGAAAAATCCGTTCCATTGAACAATGTTGCATCTATCTGCATCCAAGCCTCGTAGGTGCTCCAGGATGAGAATTTCCTTTTTTGCCTGTTGCAGAATTTCAGGGTTTCTCTTGTTGACTTTAATAGCAACAAATTCGTTGGTTTTTGTATTGCGACATTTGGTTACAATACCAAAGCCCCCTTCTCCAAGGAAACCCTCAACCTCGTAGTGATCTCCCAAAAGGGTCCCTTTAGATATTTCAAGATCATCTTTAGAGGAGGATGTGTTGGCTGATGCGTTGACGTATTCTTGTTGAGAAAATTCTTCTGAGTTTTGGGAACTGCAGCTGATTTTCTGTGATTCTTCTCTTTTGCAACTTGAAGGCTGCTGAGAGACCACAAGGTTTTGTCCCCCTGTGCTACTCATGTCAGTGCAGGGAGAACTCTTAGAGAAGGCAGGACTGAAAAAGGTATGGTGGAGAACCTCCGAGGGTGTTATGCGCTGCTTTGGATCCAATGCTAACATCTGTTTGATTAGGCTGAAAAATAAATGTTGGCTATTTTCAGTTCTTCGGCAACCCCTCAGTAGTTGTTCAAGGTCATCGAGGCACTTAAGTCTTATGCATCGAGTGTCCTTGGACTGATAACCTGTCTCATCTTGAAATTGTCTTTCGGTCTTAAATGTCCAGCGCTGTCCGTTGTAGTTGTCTTTTATGAAATAGTTATCAGTGTATAAGCCAGAGTCTAAAACATGATCTGGTGGCTGTCCCTGGGTCTGTATGATGAATTTCAAAACATCATAATCATTTCTCCCAGGGTAGAAAGGCACCCCTGTAGCAAGCTCCACAGCTACCTGCCCCAGGGACCACATGTCTATTGCTTCATTAAATAGACTACCAATCACAACCTCAGGTGCTCTATAACCAACCGTCCCCACACAGTCACCAGGAATCACTGTAGATGCGGGACATGCAAAGCCAAAGTCTATAAGTTTGACTTTGATGGGACACTCATAGCGGTCCACAACCATTATGTTTCTAGGTTTGAGGTCAGCATGCACCATTCCCAAAGAACCCAGGTGGGACAGGGCATTTGCAAGCTGAAATAACACTGCCCTGATTGCGCCTATTGGGAGAACTCGGTTCCCCCGGTCCCGCATGTACTGCCACAGGCTTTGATCGAGGAGTTCAAAATTTAAGCAAATGCTGTGACCTTCAACGAAAAAGTCGTTCCATTGAACAATGTTGCATCTATCTGCATCCAAGCCTCGTAGCTGCTCCAGGATGAAAATTTCCATTTTTGCCTGTTGTAGAATTTTAGGTTCTTTTTTGTTGACTTTAATAGCAACAAATTCGTTGGTTTTTGTATTGCGACATTTGGTTACAATACCAAAGCGCCCTTCTCCAAGGAAACCCTCAACCTCGTAGTGATCTCCCAAAAGGGTCCCTTTAGATATTTCAAGATCATCTTTAGAGGAGGATGTGTTGGCTGATGCGTTGACGTATTCTTGTTGAGAAAATTCTTCTGAGTTTTGGGAACTGCAGCTGATTTTCTGCGTTCTTTCTCTTTTGCAACTTGAAGGCTGCTGAGAGACCACAAGGTTTTGTCCCCTGTGCTACTCATGTCAGTGCAGGAGAACTCTTAGAGAGGCCAGGATTGAAAAAGGGGTGGTGGAGAACCTCCGAGGGTGTTATGCGCTGGTTTGGATCCAATGCTAACATCCGTTTGATTAGGCTGACAAATACATTTTGGATTTTTTCCCAGCACCCCCTTATCTTCAGTAGTTGTTCAAGGTCATCGAGGCACTTAAGTCTTATGCATCGAGTGTCCTTGGACTGATAACCTGTCTCATCTTGAAATTGTCTTTCGGTCTTAAATGTCCAGCGTTGTCCGTTGTAGTTGTTGTTTATGAAATAGTTATCAGTGTATAAGCCAGAGTCTAAAACATGATATGGTGGCTGTCCCTGGGTCTGTATGATGAATTTCAAAACATCATAATCATTTCTCCCAGGATAGAAAGGAAACCCTGTAGCAAGCTCCACAGCTACCAGCCCCAGGGACCACATGTCTATTGCTTCATTAAATAGACTACCAATCATAACCTCAGGTGCTCTATAACCAACCGTCCCCACACAGTCACCCGGAATCACTGTAGATGCGGGACATGCAAAGCCAAAGTGTATAAGTTTGACTTTGATGGGACACTCATAGCGGTCCACAACCATTATGTTTCCAGGTTTGAGGTCAGCATGCACTATTCCCAAAGAACCCAGGTGGGACAGGGCATTTGCAAGCTGAAATAACACTGGCCTGATTTCTCTTACTGGGAGAACCCGGTTCCCCCGGTACCGCATGTACCGCCACAGGCTTTCATCGAGGAGTTCAAAATTTAAGCAGATGCGGTCACCGTCGATGAAAAAGTCGTTCCATTTAACAATGTTGCATCTATCTGCATCCAAGCTTCGCAGCTTCTCCAGTATGTAAATTTCCATTTTTGCCTGTTGCAGAATTTCAGGGTCGCTCTTGTTGACTTTAATAGCAACGACTTTGTTGGTTTTTGTATTGCGACATTTGGTTACAATACCAAAGCCCCCTTCTTCAAGGAAACCCTCGACCTTGTAGTGATCTCCCAAAAGGGTCCCTTTACATATTTCAAGATGATTTGAGGTGAAAGTCATCTTGACTGACTGAAATGTGTTTGTTTGCTCAGTGAATTGGTGAGAAAATTTGGTTTCTGTCGTAAAACTCTCGCAAAACTTTTCAAAAGGGTTTTGGTTGCCGTCAGGTCAACGTCAGTTGAGCAGTAAAGTTTAACAGTTTAAAGCTCCTATTTAAGGGTTTTTTGGGATCAAAGATCAAAGCAAGATTGTGATGTCACATAGAATCAAAAGCATTCCAATGTGTGTGTGCACGTGTGTGTGTGTGCATGTATGCATGCACTTGTGTATTATTGTTCACACTAAATTTGACCCTAATCGGTTTAATATGAGTGAATAAAAAAAATTGTTAGTTTTGGAGAATTTTGAAATTAAGAAACTGAGTCATAAAAATTTCTGTGTATTTGTTTATCTTTTCCTTACATACCACATCAAGCTTTTCTTTGTATATGTTATGTTGTAGGTTTGAGTGCAAACAAGAAATCGATTAAAATGTTTTATTTCAACCACCATCAACCTTATATATTCATATTTATTCAAGCAGTGTTTTTAGAGCTTTTCAACCCTGGCCTCTCTTCTCGCTGGGCTATGGAACATGCAGATATGTTTATGTTTAAATTATAACACCACATTCTAATCTGACATGTTATTCTATACTCAGCTGACCTGTTAAATGTACAAATATATATTTGTATAAAATCTTTTTATATGTGATTTACGTATTTAATTTTCTTTATACAAAGTTTCATCAAGATTGCTCTTCTAATCCAGGAGGAATTAAGGAACACATACATAAAACTTTTATACTACGATGATTACCCTTAGAAAGGTGGGCCAAAGGCATAATGTTGCATGATGATATTTCAGTTTAAAAATGGATAAAAAAGGATATTGATCTCACACAGATTTGGTTGTTGAACTGGAGCAATGATGCTGGAGAAGAGCTGTTAGGCCAGCAGAAGGAGAACAATCTCAAGAATAAAACTAGGTCTGATTTTAAGTCAATATTACAAATGTGAATGAACACTTTAACTTCCATTTATTTAAAGCACTCACACAGATTTTGTTTTCAGCATTCTGACAATAATAAAATGAGAAAATGGAAAGAAAAAAAATTAAATCATTTAATAGTTGCAGTGATACTTATAAGTATGCACACATACACAAAGATTTTTCAGTTTATTGTATAAAGCTCTCAAACTTTTTGGGCATTTTCAATTCAAATGTTGGCACAAGTCAATTAAATGTAACATGATTGGCACAATTATGTGTACATGTAATGGAAAATTTGACAGGGCCCCGAGGTGAACATAATTCAAAAACAGGCTGGGCTCTACACAGTACACAGAAATGAGCACTACATGACATTCAGAGTGACAAGTCAAAAGCCTGAGAAGTTGGATTTTCACACGCACACTTTGGTTGTTGACAAAATGCACTGTCAGTTTTGGCCGGCGGTCATAGGTTCTGTCCAATAATATGACGCAAGACTGGAGTAAAAGACATCCATGGATTGGCACTTTATTAAAGACGGAGCATGATAACAGCACAAACACTCACCACCACTAAACAAAATGGCTTCCTTTTATACTCTACCTTTTCAGGTGAGCATTCGGGAATAGCCCAAGTATGGGGGTTAAACTAATCAAAATGAAAACATAACCCTCCACACACACAAACATACAATAACATTAAAGCACATCACAAACATATACATATTTCCAACACTTACTATAAACAAACCAATAACATAAGCTACACCCATTACTATATAAATTAAAACCCACTTTAACCATACTCCCTAACCCAGCACACTGGTTTGCTCCAAGAGCTCTTAAACAGGTGATTGAGCTGCTTCCAATCTTTTGCTCCACATCCTGCAAGAAGCAACCCGGACAGGTGAGTACCTTTATAAGTTCACATTTCACATAGATTTAGGTTATTGACAAATGATTACCTGTAAGCAGCTCTAACTTTGGCTCTTTGACACAGGTAGGATGGCCAATCCCACTGTCTCATCACCGTTACAAGCTGTCAATTTAATTGTATGTCAAATAACCTAATAAAGAATTCATAAGAACAAATGAGTTTTTCTTTACTATACTAATTTACATTCCCAATCCACCAATGAATCACTAACAATGCAAACAAGGTAATGGAACCCCTGGTCTCCATTACATGCACCAACAGGTCAAGTTTTGTTACTCTGCTGCCGTCATTATAAAAAGAAAACGGAAATAAAGTCTCTTTTTTCTTAAATAACCTGGATACATGTTTCCAAAACCCAAGTACAGTACAAAGGAGAAAATTGTACAGAGAAAACATAGAAACTGTGTTCATAAGGCAGAAGTATTTTTCAGGGATGCAAATACTGAGATTTAACATACCTGAGAGTCAGAGCTCAGCAGGTTTTATCCCCCATTTAACGTAGGTACAGAATATATTGAATCCGTGTTAGCAGTTAAAAGCTGTGTGTTCATGTAAACTGAGAGAGCACTCTGTACGTTGATGCACCAAAACACAGAATAATATAGTTTCTTATCCTAAATATTGGCTATTACTGACATAACACTGACAGTGTGCAGTGACAGCAGCAGTCTGTCAGCATCTATGCTCGATCTGCTGCACATTCAGAAAACTGAACCTAATGCCCACATGGCATACACATGCACTGGAAGCAGAACTCATAAAGCCGCTACTCAGCTGTCACAAAAGATGCCTCTGATTGAACTGTAAGGGTTTCTCAGACCCACCTCAAAGCCTCAATCTGCCTCTAAATAATACACACAATAGAAAGAGAGTAACTATAATTTGCAAGTAGCAATGAAAGAGATGTACTTTCTTGTGAGTAATAAAGAGATTAAAATTTATGCTTCATGCAGGCTACTGTTTCAGGCGGTGATGCATTTCATTTAAGAACGGTCCTAAAACCTTCACACACACAGCGCTGCAGACTCCTCACAGACCTTACACAGTATGCTTTTTATTACTTTCAGGACTTACTGCTGTAATTTACTGTGCCTGTTTTGTCAAGTGTTAAGTCCACTGTAAAATTCAGCAGCTGGATTTCCTGTGCTGCTTGTACACACACCGTGGGGTAGAAAATGTAACGGTGTGACAGGAGAGGTCAAGTTACCAACCTCAAACAGGTATCAGTTTGTAAGCCTCAGATGGGACTTTGTGTCCAGACCCTGCTTTGCTGAGCTGTATACTCACTACATATTACCCAACCTACAGTTTAAAATTCAACTTTAAGCACGAACTAACCTAGCTAACGCTCGAGTGATCGATTCTGTTGCGTTTTTGGATCTAGTTAATGGAAAATTGACAGAGAGAAAGAGAAGCAGACATTTTAGCTGGGTGGTTATTACAAACAATGTGTGAAGACTGCACATCATATCTACATTTCAGAGCTCCTGTCTGCAACAGGAAGAAACAAAAACGGGCGTGGTCCTGTCCTCAACTCATCTGCTCCAGGTAGGCAGACAGCAGGAGTCCAGGAGGCAGGAACTCTTCTTGTTTGTTCACCACTTCAGTCTGACGTAAGCCATTGTAGTCGCTGCCTGGAGGCCCAACAAGCGAGAAATAGACTTTGATCACTGTGATGTGACTGAAACAAACTAAACTGGCTTAGCAGGCGCAGCCAGGATTGGATAAGTAGGATTATGTAAAGACAGAAGCATTTATAATGATAAAAACTCAAAATCTTCCAGTTTTAATGAGACGAAAAGATGATACATGCCAGTAAGTTTTGGGGGTTTTTTTGTAAAAAATACATTGCGTTTTTCTTTTGTTGGTATTTTTTATTTCGTGAAGACGCTGTTCAAAAATTCTGTACATTTAAGAACACACAAAGTGGCTTTAAACGTGAAGTACGAGTGTAAATACTTGCAACTGTAAAACTCCCAACAACGAGGAAATTTGCTGTTAAATTCCATGTCTGTTCAGACTCAGAGCACACATATGTAGTGAAGACTCAAGGATTTTAACAGGCAGACACCAGACTACTGTCACCAACTCTGTAATATAGTCTACTTTTTGGCATTAACGTCAGAAACATGTTAGCGCTGAGTGTTTAGTTTCACCGTATTGTTTAAATCAGCATATTAATTCTTGAGTTATAATTATAGCTTAAATCTGCATAAACAGGAATTCATATTCACCACTTATATTCAGTACATCTGACTATGAGCAGCAGATTAAGTAAAAAACAAACAAACAATTGGCTGCAGGTGTCCATGAGTTATTCCAGCTGAGTACAACTAATTATGAATTAAGAATATTTTTTTTCAAAACCCGACTTACTTGTTTGCTTAAAAACAAATTACCCCCCCCCCCCCTCAAAAAGAAAATTCAAATATTAACATGTTTTGTTTGTTTAAAACTAATATTAAATTCAATTCAATTTTATTTATATAGCACCAAATCACAACAAAAGTCGCCTCAAGGCGCTTCATATTGTACAGTAGATCGCACAATAATAAATACAGAGAAAAACCCAACAATCATATCATATGACCCCCTATGAGCAAGCACTTTGGCGACAGTGGGAAGGAAAAACTCCCTTTTAACAGGAAGAAACCTCCGGCAGAACCAGGCTCAGGGAGGGGCTCAGGGAATATCATTATGAAACACTGTTTTCTGCTGTACTGTCACTTTGTGGTTGGTTAAATATTGTATTCAACATGAGGAATAGGGGCCCGGTATGCCTACTCCCTCTCTCTTAGAAATATATATATATATATATTTTTTTTTAAACACTGTTTGCTTTGTTGCAATCAGACAGAAATAAAATGAGTGAATGAGAAGCTCATAGGTTGACACAGGCGCTCAGCGACCTTCCCTTTACACAGTAATATAACGAGCTGAAATAACCAATCGGCTGAGTCGAACCTTTACTGCAAAGAGACACGCCACAGAAGAGTTGTGCTCATCGACACAGACAGACTCAGACTGCAACATGTTGGCAATCTACCATCCTAACTTTACCCTAGTGTGACTGAGCCATTATGTATTATTGCCACTCACTTGCAGAGACGAGGTCCATATACTGGCAGATGGCGTGAAGCAGCAGCCTCTCAAAGCTGATTGACGAACACAAACAACAAAAATGTGACAGTTATTAACCCACTTGATTCAAACTGACTACGTTTGTGTAGTGTACCAATTTTCCCGCACATCTCGACAAAGGGAGACTGTGTATTCACCACCGGCTGTAAGCTATTTTCTCCTGTTCCTGTTGTGTTCCTGTCGCTATGGTGACAGACGATAAAGACTTGATGTAATCTAATACAGCAGGTTTACCTGCATGTTTGTCAGAACAATCCAAACAGCAGCATTGTTGAGATGAGATTAATTAACACATTAATGAGGTGCCAAAGCAATGCACTGAGGGTCACTAGGTTGTAATTTGCTCTGATTTTACTTGACAAATGACATTCCACTGAGCTCTCCAGACCACTTCCCACAGGTGTAATTCCACTGTCCATTATCAAAGTCTAACCAATTAAAGACTAAAGTGAATGAAAAGCTTTTGAAGAAGCACAGACACACCAACTGAAAGAAGAGGATTTCTGCCTGCTGCTGAGGTTGGTTGTGTAAACTGAGTAAGGTTGAGCGTTGAAGAAGCTCAGAAGGTTTTCCTCCAGAACTTCCAGCGTTCCCTGAGAAGCAGAAACCACAGATTTCACAAAATTCATAGTTTGTGTTTGGGAAAAATACTAAACTTCAGCAGGCGATCTCAGGGAGTCCTGCTCTCATGTCCCTGCGCATCATCTTCGTCCCTGATAATGATTAGGAGTATCTTATAATTTCTGATTGAATTCAGTGTTTCATTGGGCACATTCATACAACAGAAGGCTAAGGAACATCCTCTTTTTCACATATTTCAAACATTGTATAAAACATAAAAAATAGGAACAATGAGGAAATAACTCTTGTAGCACGAAGCCACAAGCAGATGGGTCTATTAAGAGGACCCGCCAGTGGTGGTTAAGAGATAACTGGCTCTGCATAAAACTAACATGAGTTGAACTTACTATTGGGGCTGGGCGATATGGCCTAAAATCCATATCACGGTATAATTTGAAGCATGTGCGGTAACGATATATATCACGATATATTCTTTTCTTCTGTATAACGTATTTTACACACTATAGGGCACACTTAAAATCCTTTAATTTTCTCAAAAATGGACAGTGTGCCTTATGTATGAATTCTGGTTGAGCTTACTGACCTCAAACAGATTTTATGTGGTACACGACGCGCAGAAATCTGTCAAAAATGTTTTAGTACAACTTTGGTAAGCTATAAAGCCACACCGCCTGATGGATTGTCGGAGCATTACGGCTGCCGTAGTCAGGAGCCTCGCGGAGTAATCTGGGTCCAAAACTCCGTCTGGTTCAGGTCCCAAAAGTCAAACGAACACTGCAGCATCACTGAGAGTTAAAAACTGTCTAAATTCTTTCATCTTTAATAAAATGATCAGCGTTGCTGCTTTACCAGGTGTAACAATTAAGTTTAATATCCAAGCATCCATGAAAACAGAATTTATTAAATTAAACGGAGTTAGAAGTTAGCTCGCTAGCTTCCACCTAAACATGATATGGCATGTTCTTACTGAGAGATTTCTGAAATAATTCAAACGTACAGCTCTGCTATCACTTCCAACATGAATGAAGACAGGAAACTAAATAGCAGTGACGTTTGCAGGGTTACTGAAGTTGGGCTAGCTGGTATATAATGATGTGCTACGTGATCACTAGCAAAACAGCTACGTTAGCATATCATTAGCACAGTGAAGCTAAAGGATGAACGCTAACTTTTTTCCACTCGATAAAAGTTAACGTGAGGGTTTCTGGTGGTTAAGGACAAATACAATTGCATAGCAGGATGCTATAAATGGACTAAACTTCAGTCAGGAGAACAACTGAGATAATCCATCCACAATACGAGGTTAGTCATTAATATACTGCAACAACATGGGAATAGAGCAGCTGTTAGGGAATTCAGCATTAATGACTCAATGGTACAGAAGCGCAGTTTTTGGCTTTCCCCATATTCCAAAAGTGCTTCGTCTCTTTGCTATTACTGTCGCCCGGCATAATTTGCAGCTGATGTTGTTTGCAGTCACTGCAATGCTTTCAACCAAAACAGGCGCAGCTTGTTGACACCAACAACATGCGCTATCGCGGTAGAGCGGTATAGTAAAAATCTCTACCATTGGCCAAATTAATATCGTTTCTACCGTATACCATTTATACCGCCCACCCCTACTTACTATAAAGACAACGACTTCAAATACATGAGTGATGCAATCACTGACCAAACAGTGAGAGATTTGAAGCAGAGAAGACACTCACCATGGGGATTTGTTTCCGCCTCAAGAGTTGCTCGCAACCTGCGATCGATTCTCTGGAAGCAGTCCTGACCAGTGAAGGCAGGATTTACTGCAGAGAGAGACGACAAAGTCAGACAAACACTTCACTTTAAAGGCTCGAAGGCTGAGACTGACCATTCCTCTGGTCTTTGAGGAGCTGGTTGGTGTTTTTCTTCTTGGCCTCCTCCAGCTCCAACAGAGAGAGCAGCCTCTCCTGCTCCTCACCAGAGCAATTCATGAAGTCGTTCCACGGCTAAAACAACAACAAGACAAGAAATGACATTAGTCAGCGTCCCTGATCTTTCTAGGTGGTCTTCAAAACCCTGTGCCCTGTGAGACCCCGCACAAGCCAAACCACACAGTTTACATTTCTTTGGACACACAAACACGGTTTTTGAGCGGCAGTTTCCTGTGGGACCTCTCAGGTAAATATTTGCGCACACAGTACACAAAATTTGAGAACATGACACGGTGAAATTATAAATCTTTTCTTAAGCCGTGCGCACTTCTGCAACAAATGCCACTAATTTGTGTACCTCTACATAGTTTCCATTGGTGCAGACTTCATAGAAGATGGATGGGATGGCTGGGTTGCTGCAAACCTCCAGATCGTCTTTGGAGCACTCATCTTTCTCAAGGAGATTAGCAAGGTAGGGTGCTAATTTTCAAAGGAGAAGATTAGAGAGAGATAAATGAGCAAAGCAATGACTTTATAACTAATGTAAAAGTTTTTCTCATCCTCTAAGGTATTGAAGCCACTAACGTCAGAATTCTTTGTAAAAATGTTGCCCAGCAGCCTCAGGAGCCTCAAATACATCTTATAAAACATTTTGAACTTGCACACAGAGATTCTTCCCCAAAGTAATCCTTTCAATACTTTCCCAGCATTGCTCCGCCTGCAGTCTCTGACGCCATCTTTTAATTTACGTAAAATGAGAGCTTACTGTTCTCCTGTCGGCGGAGGCTCTTCTTGCCTTTGGCCCTGGGTGTGAGGTCAGAGTTGCGGATGGCTTGGTTGATATAGAACTGTTTCTTTTTGGTGGGTGACACTCGCTTGGCAGGAGAGCTAGGCAATGAGGTGCATTTACGCTCCTCTACTAGGCTGGAAAAACAGAGCACAGTGGATCAGTTTAGTGAGTTTGAGTTGATATATCTTTCAGAAGAATTTCCAGCTTCCAATCTCAAAATCTGATTGAGTTGTTGGAATTTCGAGGGAATCAAGTCAGCTTACTTGTTCCTCAAGCTGCTTTATTTAAACCTATCCAACTGCTCAGATGTGAAGGTAAAAGCAAGGTGTACCCTGTAACAGGCCCGGTTCACAGAAGCCCTTAGCAGGATAAACACATATAACTGACTATTTACTTATTTATTGTGTTACAGCCTTTCCTGCACAACACCTGGTACAGGTGCACAATAATAATTTCACCCTGAAACGACATTTAATAACAGCTGTAGTAGAAATCGATTGAAATACGCATATTTACATGCATGGCCATGTAATCACCTTATCTGAGGAATAAATAAGACAAAGACATACAGATGACATTTATCCTACTAAAACTGAAAATACACCCATGAAAGCTGCAGATTTTTTCCTCCTCTGGTTTCTCTGTGTAACTGGCTCAGAACAGAGCAGAGCATCCCACAGCAGCTTCAGATGTAGGTCAGTGGGTGTCTGTGTGGACCGCCTTTCCTGGAGCTTCTTCCTGTGAGCTCAGTTGTCAACATGCTGATGCCATTTTTAGCCTGAGCCCACAGGTTATTAGCAACATAATATGATGTAATCTGTGCCTGGACTATTTAGGTTCGCCCATACTCTCCCTCTGGCATCCAAACCTTAGTTTAATAAGTAAGACCTAACGAAACATGTTTTAATGCAACCTTAGGTGGCGCTGTCACTTGGTGTTTCGCTCGCTCTGCGGTAGAGTATCACTTCCTGTTCCTGCTCAAACACAGTGGTGTTTCTGAGTAGCTTTTCTGCTTAGCAATTTAATTTAAATCTTTTGATACATCCCTTTTTCATAGTATAATCTTAACGTGCTTCATCTGAATCACCCTTTCTGTTTGCTCACTGCCTAATTTATAGCCAAAGTATTCACTCACTGTCTCTTTACTGTTTCGCTAGCTTAGCTTAGCTCGTAGCCGACTCGTTAGCACCATGGCTACTTCACCTGTCCCTCCTGCACTTTCCTGCTCATTGTGTCAGATGTTTAGTTACTCCTCGGCCTCCTTTAGCAGTAATGATACCTGTAACAAATGTAGCATATCTGCAGCTCTGGAGGCCAGGATTACTGAATTGGAGACTCGGCCGCACCCTTCATTCACCCGTAGCTAGCCAGGCCCCTGTAGCTGGTGCAGCCGAAGATAGCGTAGGCCCGCTAGCTGTTTCCCGGCAGACCCCAAGCAGCTGGGGAAAGAGGGCGACTGGGTGACGGTGAGGAGGAAGCATAGTCTTAAACAGAAGCCCCAGGTACACCACCAGTTCATGTGTCTCAACCGTTTTTTCCCCACTCGGCGACACACCGCCGGGGTCAAACTCTGGTAATTGGTGATTCTGTTCTCAGACACGTGAAGCTAGAGACACCGGCAACCATAGTCAATTGTCTTCCAGGGGCCAGAGCAGGCGACATTGAAGGAAATTTAAAACTGCTGGCTAAGGGTAAACGTAAATACAGTAAGATCATAATTCACGTCGGCAGTAATGACACCGGTTACGCCAATCGGAGGTCACTAAAATCAATATTGAATCGGTGTGTAACTTTGCCAAAACAATGTCGGACTCTGTAGTTTTCTCTGGTCCCCTCCCAATCAGACCAGGAGTGACATGTTTAGCCGCATGTTCTCCTTAAATTGCTGGCTGTCTGAGTGGTGTCCCAGAAACGATGTGGGCTTCATAGATAATTGGCAAACCTTCTGGAGGAAACCTGGTCTTGTTAGGAGAGATGGCATCCATCCCACTTTGGATGGAGCAGCTCTCATTTCTAGAAATATGGACAAATTTATTAAACCCCCAAAATATGACTATCCAGAGTTGGGACCAGGAAGCAGAGTTGCAGTCTTACACGCCTCTCTGCAGCTTCTCTCCTCCTGCTACCCCCAAAACCCATCTCCATTGAGACTGTGTCAGCTCCCAAAATGACAAAAACAAACCAAAACCAGCAATAAACAACTTAAACATAAAAATCAAAAAGAAAGAACAATACAGTATCCACATCTGAACCAAAGAGTAAAACAGTGAAATGTGGATTATTAAATATTAGGTCTCCCTCCTCCAAGTCTCTGTTAGTACATGACTTAATTGATCAACAAATCGATTTACTCTGCCTTACAGAAACCTGGTTGCAGCCGGATGATTATGTTAGTTTAAATGAATCAACACAGAGTTTCTCTCTGATTTCTCAGACTTTTTATCTGATTTAGTGCTCAGCTCAGATAAAATAATTATTGTGGGTGATTTTAACATCCATGTAGATGCTAAAAATGACAGCCTCAACATCGCATTTAATCTGTTATTAGACTCAATTGGCTTCTCTCAAAATGTAAAAGAACCCACCCACCACTTTAATCACACTCTAGATCTTGTTTTAACATATGGCATAGAAACTGAACATTTAACAGTGTTTCCTGAAAACCCTCTGCTGTCTGATCATTTCCTGATAACATTTACATTTACAATAATTGATTACACAGCAATGGAGAGTAGACTTTATCAAAGTAGATGTCTTTCTGAAAGTGCTGTAACTAAGTTTAAGAATATAATCCACCCACAGTTATCATCTTCAATGCCCTGTACCAACATAGAGCAGAGCAGCTATCTGAACGCTTACTCCAACAGAGGTTGATTATCTTGTTAATAATTTTACCTCCTCACTACATGCGACTCTGGATACTGTAGCTCCTGTGAAAACTAAGGCCTCAAATCCAAAGTCCCTGACTCCGTGGTATAATTCTCAAACACGTAGCCTAAAGCAGATAACTCGTAAGCTGGAGAGGAAATGGCGTGTCACAAATTTAGAGGATCATCATTTAGCCTGGAGAAATAGTTTGCTGCTTTATAAGAAAGCCCTCCATAAAGCCAGAACATCTTACTATTCGTCACTGATTGAAGAAAATAAGAACAACCCCAGGTTTCTCTTCAGCACTGTAGCCAGGCTGACAAAAAGTCAGAGCTCTACTGAGCCAACAATCCCTTTAACGTTAACTAGTAATGACTTCATGAACTTCTTCACAAATAAAATTTTTATCATTAGAGAAAAAATTACCAATAATCATCCCACAGATGTAATATCTTCTACAGCTACTTTTAGTACCATCGATGTTAAGCTAGACTCTTTTTCTCCAATTGATCTTTCTGAGTTAACTTCAATAATTAATTCCTCCAAACCATCAACGTGTCTTTTAGACCCCATTCCTACAAAACTGCTCAAAGAAGTCCTGCCATTAATTAATTCTTCAATCTTAAATATGATCAACCTATCTCTAATAATCGGCTATGTACCTTAGGCCTTCAAGCTGGCTGTAGTTAAACCTTTACTCAAAAAGCCATCTCTAGACCCAGCTGTCTTAGCTAATTATAGGCCAATCTCCAACCTTCCTTTCATATCAAAAATCCTTGAAAGAGTAGTTGTCAAACAGCTAACAGATCATCTGCAGAGGAATGGCTTATTTGAAGCGTTTCAGTCAGGTTTCAGAGCTCATCACAGCACAGAAACAGCTTTAGTGAAGGTTACAAATGATCTTCTTATGGCCTCTGACAGTGGACTCATCTCTGTGCTTGTCCTGCTAGACCTTAGTGCTGCGTTCGATACTGTTGACCATAATATCCTATTAGAGCGATTGGAACATGCTGTAGGTATTACAGGTACTGTGCTGCAGTGGTTTGTATCATATCTATCTAATAGACTCCAATTTGTGCATGTAAATGGAGAGTCCTCTTCCCACACTAAGGTCAATTATGGTGTTCCACAGGGTTCAGTGCTAGGACCAATTCTATTTACATTATACATGCTTCCCCTAGGCAGCATCATTAGAAGACATAGCATAAATTTTCACTGCTATGCAGATGACACGCAGCTCTATCTATCCATGAAGCCAGGTAACACACACCAATTAGTTAAACTGCAGGAATGTCTTAAAGACATAAAGACCTGGATGGCCGCTAACTTTCTGCTTCTTAATTCAGATCAAACTGAGGTTATTGTACTCGGCCCTGAAACTCTTAGAAATATGGTATCTAACCAGATTCTTACTCTGGATGGCATTACCTTGGCCTCCAGTAATGCTGTGAGGAACCTTGGAGTCATTTTTGACCAGGACATGTCCTTTAGCGCACATATTAAACAAATACGTAAGACTGCTTTCTTCCATTTGCGCAACATCTCTAAAATTAGAAATATCCTATCTCAGAGTGATGCTGAAAAAGTAGTTCATGCCTTCATTACTTCCAGGCTGGACTACTGTAATTCATTATTATCAGGAAGTCCTAAAAACTCCCTGAAAAGTCTTCAGCTAATCCAAAATGCTGCAGAAAGAGTACTGAGAGGGACTAGGAAGAGAGAACATATTTCTCCTGTTTTGGCTTCCCTTCATTGGCTTCCTGTTAAATCCAGAATTGAATTCAAAATCCTGCTCCTCACATACAAGGTCTTAAATAATCAGGCCCCATCTTATCTTAATGACCTTGTAGTGCCATATCACCCTATTAGAGCACTTCACTCTCGCTCTGCAGGCCTACTTGCTGTTCCTAGAGTATTTAAAAGTAGAATGGGAGGGAGAGCCTTCAGTTTTCAGGCCCCTCTTCTGTGGAACCAGCTTCCAGTTTGGATTCGGGAGACAGACACTATCTCTACTTTCAAGGTTAGGCTTAAAACTTTCCTTTTTGCTAAAGCATGTAGTTAGGGCTGGACCAGGTGACCCTGAATCCTCCCTTAGTTATGCTGCAATAGACGTAGGCTGCCGGGGATTCCCATGATGCATTGAGTTTTTCCTTTCCAGCCACTCACTATGTGTTAATAGACCTCTCTGCATCGAATCATATCTGTTATTAATTTCTGTCTCTCTTCCACAGCATGTCTTTCATCCTGTTTTCCTTCTTCACCCCAACGGTCGCAGCAGATGGCCGCCTCCCTGAGCCTGGTTCTGCCGGAGGTTTCTTCCTGTTAAAGGGAGTTTTTCCTTCCCACTGTCGCCAAAGTGCTTGCTCATAGGGGGTCATATGATATGATTGTTGGGGTTTTCTGTATTTATTATTGTGCGATCTATTGTACAATATAAAGCGCCTTGAGGCGACTTTTGTTGTGATTTGGCGCTATATAAATAAAATTGAATTGAATTGAATTGAATTGAATTGAAAACCTTACATCTTTCCACAGGTCTCCACTTCATCAGACATCACCTAGACCCAGAGCTGGGTGAGGCCAGCACAAACAGCGGCCTATTCGATGAAGATGATGGATCCATGGGGTCAGGAAAGCCAGTAGCAGAGGAACTGGAGAGGTACCTTTCATGTCCATTCACTGGAGGTGTGGATGTATTGCATGGCTTTCCTCACATCAAGAAGCTGTCGATCAAAGTCAATACAGTTCTTCCTGCGTCTGCAGCCTGTGAGAGACTTTTTAGTCATGCAGGACTCCTGTTCACTGCCAAACGGTCACAGCTTCACAGCAAGAACCTTGAGAGCAAACTGCTGCTGAAGCTGAAGCACCATTTCACTGACTGAAGAAACAATTTATGGTAAAGTGAGCCATACACATATGTACATCCACAGAGTGGAAATTTGTCTTTTATAATTAGTTTTACTCTGATTTCAGTGTTTATATGTGAGTGTAGTTTTTGCATTTTTACATATTACATTGTGTTAATCCACTGTCTATACTTCAGGGTATTTTAGTATACAAAATACGTTTTGTTTGAATGTCTATTCTTGTGAAATTTTAGCACAGATGTGTTGTTTTTTTGTTTGTTTTTAATTCCTGCTGTCCGCCTTGGGAATAAACTTTTCCTGATTATACCTGTTGCAACTCTGTGTCATTTGTTTCTGATTTACTTAATCCCTCCTTGTATTTAAAAGAACCACCCCTAGTATGACATTCTGGCGCATCAGCTGTAGTCTGTTATGTTGAAGTTGCCTCGTTCTAATGTTTTCTGTGAGGCTGCTGTAAATGTGAATATATTTACTGTGAGTTTTGCTTGAAAAAGCTTTACGTTGTGAAAAACTGAAATCTTGAAATTAGAATTGTTGTGCCTTATTTTGTGGATCTTTTCACATATATTCCTTTTGAAAATACTAACATTTGTATATTTATTTATTTTTGATTGTCTGATAGCATTTATTTATAAAATAAATCGGACATTTCAAACAGTTACTCGCTATTTACTCAGTACTTGAGTAGCCTTTTCACCAAGTACTTTTTTACTCTTACTCGAGTAACTTTTTTGACGACTACTTTTTACTTGAGTAATAATATTTTAAAGTAATGATACTCTTACTTGAGTACATTTTTTGGATACTCGACCCACCTCTGGTAAGCAGCATTCGGGGATGAGCCGGGGAGCGAACAAGAAGGAAAAGATGCTGCTCTGGGAGAGGTTCGATGCGAGTCAGAGTGAAAGGAGAACTTAGACTTTGCTGAATTTGAGACGGAGCTAGTAGAGGGCTGGTTTGAAGAAAAAAGACTAAGGATTTTTTCAGGATTTCCCCTTTTTTCGAATATAAGGCGTTGGGTATAGAGGGTTCCCTACAAGTTATTCTAGGGTTTTTTGTTGTGCATATTTTGGATAGAAATACGGAGGGTTTTTTCAGGAGGTTTCCCTGCTTGTTTGCCTAGGGGTTTAGTGGGAGCCGCGGTGCGCTGAATTTGAGAAAGAGGGATCGTTTGAAGAAAAAAGACTAAGGATTTTTTCAGGTGTTTTCCCCTGTTATCAAATATAAGGTTTTGGGAATAGAGGGTTCCCTACAAGTTATTCTAGGGGTTTTTTGTTGCGCGTGTTTTGGAGCAGGGGCGATTTTAGCCCATTTTTGGGGGTGCTTCAGCACCCCCAAAAATGAATCAAAGCACCCCCAAAGATTTCTTACTTTTTTTTGACAATATTTGCTGTTTGTAGGACACACTACTAAAAATATAAAAAGCGTACAGTACGTAATTGAGATGGAACATTTTAACAACAGAAGTATAGATAACCCCTCCCCCCTCCCAAAATGGTTTGTTCCAGCCCACCTCTCTCTCAGGTGCCCTTTGTGCCAGAGCGATGGTGTCTGAGATGCAGCGGAGCGGAAGTGGAAGCGCCTGCCCTAAAACAGGACATATTAGCTGCATTTAACCCTAAGTTACTCTTCATATAGTTGGTAGGAGTCATGCCATGTTTCTTTTTAGCTGAAAAACATTACACCAGGCAACCTGCTGTGTTGAAAACGTGTTTTCCTACGATGTTTGCTGCCCTACAATCTGTCCTGCTCTGTAGTAAAATCAGTGATATTTGACCGTCCTGTTGCTCCCATTGAAATGTTTACAGCCTATTTAAAATCAAAAATTTAACATTGTCCGTAGCTACTGCTGTTACCACTGTCCTGTTTGAAATGTAATGAGAGAAGCTGCTTATTTTGCCATATGTGCCGATATTAAACCCAAAGTACTTACTAGCTAACTGACTGGACGCCCATTAACCTTATAACTCCTTTTGTGTGTGTGTGTGCAAAGAGACAGTCAGGTTCATAATGGATATGTGGAAGTTTATTTATTTATTTATTTTAAAAAGGAGCCACATTCAGGTAAAAGTGTAAGATCAAATGATCCATCAATAGAGGATAATGTTGGATCAGTGTTTCAATATTTATATCTTTTATTAGATGTACATGTGGTTTGGTTATTTGCCTTTTAATTGAAAGTGCACTGAGAGGACTTTTTTTTATTAGTGATCTTAATAGTATTTTTTAATCTAATTGAATACAATCTATTTGTGTATGATTGTCAGTCCAAAGAGGGAGAGAGGAAAGAGGGGAAAAGGTCAGGAAGAACCAGGTAAGAAAACAGGCAGGAAATACTAACAAGCACAACATAAACTGTTAAACTGGCAAAGAAACAAAAAACAACTAATTTTACTCGTACAATCTGGAAGTTGTGTTGTTTGTCTGCAAAACAAACGCGGTTGTCAGCCCTGTCACTGCATTACCATATTGAACTTCAGTCAGAGGAAGTCACGGTTGCCAAAAAGCAGACTCCAGCAACTGGCTGTGATGTCAGTTGAGAAAGAGCTGCTTGAGAGACTTGACCACCAAAATGTGATAGACAGATTTAACAACCTCAAGGTGAGGCGACATAGGATAAAAGAAAAGAAAAAATCTGCAGAGCCATAGTAGTATCTGCACTAACGATCTTTTCATAGATTGTACCAGAGGCCAATGTGTCTCAAATTTTCTAATTTTTTAATAATATTTTGTACATTTTAAGGACTCTTCTGTTTTTGGAGTGTATTTTTTATGTATCTGTATTGTGTTATACACACACTTTAAAAGTGAATCTCTGTCCAATCTGTGTTAACTAACTACAATCTCTGTCCAAAAAATGCACTCAGTTTACTTTTTACTCATCATTCATCTCCCCCAGTAATTAAGGTTAGGATATCTTTTTTTTTTTTTTAAATTCCTTTAAAAAAAAAAATTTCCAATCCATTCTTCCCTCTGGGTGCTCAGCACCCCCAAAGCTCTGATCCTAGAATCGCCCCTGATTTGGGGCTTTAAAGATTTCTTTAAACCGTTCTTTTTCTCGGGGTAGAAGGAGTTATTTTGGATTTTTTTCCAGTCCAAGCAGGCTCAAAAGTATACATCCACTTTCTTATATCTTTTAATAAATGGTGTTCAAGGTTCTACAATGTCCTTTAACTTGACAAGTTCAAGACCTATTAACTTTAACTGCTAGTTTTTTTGCTAGCATATGGATGTTTGACAACACTCATTGGACCACCACTCAGAACAACGAGAAAACAAAGGAACTCAGCGAAGACCAAAAAAGGAGAATTGTAGATTTACAGAAGTCGGTAAGATCTCCTTGAGCCATTTCTAAACACTGCAAATTCTAAGATCGTCAGTTTAACCAGCTGTCCTTAAATACAAGTTATTCAGATGTCTCACTACTTTTTTAAGGTCTAAAAAGAGGTCTTAAACTATCACCCTTAGATGAGAGTAAATTGTTAGAACAACCCAGGAATCACCAAAGCTCAATCCTGCCATGAATGGGAAACTGCTGGAAGTAAGTTTTACATCACCATAAACCAGGAGGATGCCAACCAAGAACAAGACAATGACCCGAAACACATCAAACCTGGTTTTGGATTAGATAAAGCAGGCTAACATTAAGTTTCTTGAATGGCCTTCCCAAAGCCCCAAGCTCAGTCCTGTTGAGAATTTCTGCACTATATTTAAAACTGTCTTACTGTATTTGAAATTTTTTTTACCACAACTAAACAAAATAGGAAATATTAGTACAAACGTGCCATTTTTACTGGATCAGAATGATAGAATTAATACACCTTTTCTAATATTACTCTTCACATAATAGCAAATTCCCCCAAAACAAAAAAATAAAGCCTTTGTTGTTGATGTTTTTTTTTAAATATATATATTTTTTATCTACAAAATAATGTAATTATTTTTGTAATTTCCACAAACCAACCTTTAAACAACTGAAAATACTTTAATAACAAAAAACCACCCTTTTTATTCACACATTTACATTCATGTAAAGTCTTTTCAAGTAATTTCAGATACAGAGAAGGAAAAACGGTACTGATACTTGGCACGTCATTCAAGCTTACAACCATGAATTAATAAACTCTATGAATGAGAGAAAATAAAACTTTTGTTTCCTAATTATAGATAGTGTTTTATAACCACTCTGTAAACACAAAATCTCAGTCAGCTACCTCTCTACTTGTAAGCCTTACAGGTGCAGCAGCCTTGGAGTATCTAGCTTTTTGTCAACTTCTCTGCAGGTGTCCATCAGACTTGAGGAGGATCAGTCGCCTGCTCCTCTGATGAGCATCAAGAACTGCTCTCCAGCAGAGCTTCAAAGTCCGGTGAGCAAACCATTTTGTGTTTGACGTTCCCTAATACAGTCAAGTTACCTGTTTTCCCCTCTGTATTGACAGAGACAAGTTCCTGTGAATAGAAGGGACGGGAAGAAAAGTGCGTCAGAAATGTTTTTAATCGTGCAAATACAACAGATCGGAGGAGGATGTTGGAAGATGGAAATAAATACATTACTCAGAAAAAGACATAAAAAAAACCCTCAAAGAAATAAATTTGTGTTGTACCTGCAGGAAAGAGCAGGATGTTCCTAGAGACACATCGAGCGTCACCTGCCCCAGTATGAGCTGCACTCGGCCAGACTTGCGTACCAGCATCTTTCCCACAACACCCTCCCGTAGATCCTTCAGATTGCAGCTGTTGTCCTCAGCTTTCTCCTCCTGTTTGGTATAAAAACACCACCTACTCAGAAGAACACGACAACATCATGGACTTAAACTTGGACCCCAGCTGTATGCTTACCTCTGATTCTGTTTTCAGGAGCACAGACTGCCCATCCTCTGACTGCACCTCTGTTTTCACCGGCTTGTGCTCTTTTGTGGGAGGCTGGCCGGGCAGCGAGTCTGGTAGCTGAATGAAGAAAAGCTCCTCCGCTTTGCTCAGACTCCATCTGTGCAGCAGGTCAGGGAGTACTTCGGGCTCGGGGAGAGGAGGAGGCCTGAAAGTTGCCTCAGGCTTCTTTATTTCAATTTCCTCTGGCTCTTGTTTCACTGAAGACAAACTTACGATTAATTTCATGATGCTGCAAAGGAAATTAAACAAGTTCTGAGTCAAACGCAGGTACAAACATTTACCTTCAGCTGCAGGCTCCATTGGTTCACAATCCTCCTCTTTCTTCTCATTTTTAATAGGAGCGTCACTAAATTCATCCTTGAATCCCCATCCTGACACAGCCAGGGGGAGCTGGACAGGGCAGCTCCTCTTCTCACTCCGCAGGAAGGGATCATCCACAAACTAAAAGAACACAATAAGCATTGGGAAAAAGATATAATCTTTACTTGTCTAAGCAAAAACTCCATGGAACATCTGCAGGTTGTTCAAAAACCTGCAGAAAGGATTCTGACTAAATCTTCTAAATACATTTAAACCGTTGTTGATCCAGCTGCACCGGCTCCCCACTCAACTCAAAGCCCATTTCAAGATTGTCGTTCTGACGTTTAGAGCTCATCATGGACTAGAACCAGGTTACATCAGTGAACATTTTACAGCTATATGACCCCAGCAAGTCCCTTAGGTCTTATTCTAAAGGTGCTATATAAATGAAATTGTACGTACTTAGTTACGCAAACAAAGATGAGTTAAAGCCAAGAGACTCACGTTGTCTCGTTCCAGCTTGCGCAGGATCTCTTTGGTCTCCTCCTCGGTCTCTCGCTTTTCCTTTTTGATATTAATGATGGGCGAGGGTCCCATGCTTGGAGCGTCTCTCTCGCTTTCATAGCCGCCTGTGTGTGTGGGTGACACAGAATTATGCTCGTTCGATAGAGACTCTGTAAGACACACACGTAAACGATGCGTAAGGAGCACCGGGTCTCCCACCTCTCTTTTTCATCATCATCTCTCCGGGTCCCTGTTCAAAAATGGAGTGCGACTGGATGAGTTCTTGATGGCCTCGGCCCCTGCCTCTCATTCTGGGACCCCGACCTCGATCCGTTTCCTTCCTCTCTCTCCTCTGCCCATCTTCAACTTTTGTTCTAGTGTGAGAAAATAACAGTCAAAGAAACAGCTGGCTTTGGATGTCTGTACTTTATTTATTTAGCGCTTTGGGAACTTACTCTTCTTTAACTTTTCGGCCAATAATGTTGGGTGTAAATGTTTTCTAAAGAGTAAAAAGAAGAACGATAAATGCAAGAGATGAGATAACAAATGTATTCATTTAAAGTTTCCATTTGCGCTTTTTTTGTTGTTGTTGTTGTTAAATGAAGCGAGTGAGTTAGTGAAACAGAGACATATCAGACCTTCTTCACTCCTCCTAATGTGAGGTCTCTGGATCGCATCGTGGGGAGGCGGCCAGGAGAGATGCCAGCTGACGGGCGACGGCTCATCAGGAGTCCTTTGCTACCGCTCCCTCCAGGAGTCGGCACACGACCACTGGGGTCGCCTGAACCTGCGTCCGACATCCTGAATTGGGGCAAAAGCAGGGGATCGACCAAGGGATGGATATTACAAATACTAACATTGTTTCTTATAACATTCTCATATTTATACATAACACACATTTCAACAGTCAGCATGCCGATTGCCAAGGGTTACAGTCCTGTATCAGACTACCAATCACAGTATGTAGACATGGCCAAATTGGCCTTGCAAGGCTACTTACTGCTACTGCCTATTGATTATTTATGTATGAACATTTTTACATTGGTACTTATGCCTCTTAGCACATTTTAAACTCTACTTCCACGAAGACTGGAAATGGTAAGTAGAATAGGTCTTGAAAATGATACATATAGATATATTTAACTAAATTATTCTCTCTGTTATGATTAAAGGACAGGACATGTGAAAATCTCCACAGTTTTGCTGTATTTGAATTAAACTAGCTACTGATTTTATTTAATGGTACAGCTTGCCCCATTGGCCCAATGCAGCATGAAAGCTGAAATAGAATTTTCTTAAATTTTTTTAATTAAAAACTTAATGTTAAAAAGTATTAAATGTTTATATTATATAGTATTATATGTTTAAATATGACTTCAGATTTTAAAGGGTGAATATAGACACATATTAAGTATTTCTTACTCTACTACCACATCCTGCTCTATAAGACCGCAGAACATACTGTTGACATGATTGATTCATGTAGTATTTACTTATTAATTTCGTTGTAATATACATTATCTTTTAATCTGAACACAGACAAAAATGTAAATCTGAGCTTCTACTTTTTTGTTTTTACTAAAGTAGCGCTTATAACACTGTGACATAAATTACTGACAAGTTATTGTATCACTATAAACAGAGATCCTGCAGACACATTTTTATTTTTAGAAATGATTTTACAAGACAACCTCAGCAACACGTGGCCACATTCCAGTGAAATACAACGACACAGGACACTTTGTTTTAACTCTCAGGATGAACTTTTAACAGGCTGTGCTTTCTCGCCTACTTACGTTATTGTCCCTCTGACGTCCTTATGAAATATTAATCCAAAACCCCAGAGTCATTACAGTTTCTACCAGTGCTGTGTGGGACACTGCATGACAGTGTTGATGATTCTGCAGCACGGCGCCATGACACTTCCGCATTTGTCACCGTCCACTCAGTTCACTTGGATCAAACCTGCGCAGAAACATGCGCATGTTCACCACGAAACTCAATAGACCGGCATACATTAATACATTTAGATCGACTTATGTATGTATGTGAAAAATGTTATTTTACCGACATATAAATATGCTTTGTTATGCAACACAGCAGTAGCTACTCACCGATGCTCATAATCATAAGTAAACGGAAGAGGCCGTTGTTCGCTTCAATGCGCAGATGTGAGTAGGTCAAACACAGCTTAATCACTATATTACACTTTGAAATTTATTAGGATCCCTTAATAATCTCATAATATAATACTGTTCTAGTTAATTGAACTTCATTTTAGGCAGCAGGGTGTGAAAAGGTTCTCCTGACCTGTAATTGTGTAAATACATAATATAGAATGTATAATATAGAAGATGCAGAGAAGGATGAGAGAAATACGAAGCAGGAAAGGACAAACTAATTATACCAAATTGAAAATTTGGTATTTGGTCCATGCAAAAGTCTTGACACACCCCTCATTTCTTTATATTTTGTTTCCAAGAAGTCAGACTTTCTGCTAATTTTTAAGCAGTCTTGAGCAACAGTTCCCTGGGCTTTCTGAAGGTGATTCAAAGCTTTTCTTTGGAGATCTGCTGCTTTCTGGTTCATTTTCATTTCGGTTTGTCTGTTATTTGTAGCCACAACACTTGAACCACTGTTGTGTATACACATAACAGACCAGTTAGCAAATAATCGTGTTTCATTTGGCATGAAATTTTAAATTGTGTCTTTAGGTACTTTGTTACTAGTTCCTGTTTCTTTTGTTGAATCTACAAAATATGCCAAACGCAACACAGTTTGACAAACATAAAATACTATTACTGGGAGTCAGCAAAGTGGTTCCCAAAGAAGTATAAGGTCATATCTGGCATATCTTAACATGGTGTCCTTAAAAAATTTGAGCAAACTGGACAAGTGAAGGGCTGAAGAAGTAAGATAAGGTAAGATAAGATAAGATAAGATAAGATAAGATAAGACAAGATAAGATAAGCTTTATTAGCCCCACACATGGGCAATTTGTTGTGTCACAGCAGAAAGTCGACAGTGCAAAGTTACAGTAGCAAAAATTAAGAAAAACACTGGAATAGGATAAGATAATAAGAATAAGATACTATATGCAATAGAATAAAATACTATGTTGACAGAAAAAAGAGAATTGCACTTAGTATTATTATGTGCTGAGAATAATCCATCTATTCAGAGAAAATGCCAAGTTGCTAATAAAACTTTTTATGGAGTTTGTTCATAATTTGGTGGACACAGATTCTCCCAGTATGTGGACTGAACATGTGTGTAATACATTATTCTGGGAGCATCCGCTTATGTAAATGTAGTAATAGTATATTCCTCCTAGGGGTGCCACAGATTTTTGGTACCCCCGGTCGAACAGTGCCTGGTCCCTTTGATAAGGGAAGGACCTCTCGGCAAATACTTGAATGAGACTAGAATAAATTTACAATATTTGTTTTAAAAACACAACTCAAATATGCCAATTTGTAAGCATAATTGAAATATAAGAGACATTCTGAACACCATAACATGGGGCCAAATTCTGCTTTCTCTACACGCACACCTACCGCTCTCCTAAAAAACTGGTTATTCCCATTTCTGAAGCAGGGAAGGTTATTTGGACAGAGGCTGTCATGGCATGACTAATGATGGATGATTGCAGTTTAATTATACTCTAGGGGTATCACTTATCAGTGGCTGTCTGGAAATAAATGAAGCTTTTCAATACGCCACACAGTGTGTGGAATTAAGGCACTATATCTTTGTCATTTTTTTTTAAATAAAACACAGTGAAAGGATTTCACTAGCACTATAAATTCATCCCTTTGTTATCTCTCTTTAGCCTACACTCATGTCTATTGTTTTAGTAGCAGATTATACGCGTTAATCTGGGGAGGGTCTCTTTAATCTCTGATGCAATCCTAAATTAAGTTGTCCAGTGAGGTCGAACAGGCTCAAAAAAAAAAAAAACCCATCACACAGAAAATGAATGCAAGTGGAAATCTGATTACTCAGGACTTAGATAGTGGCATCCCCCGCCTCCGGATAGGCTAGAGGGAGATGCCCTGTGGAGTTGGTCCATATGGCATGACAGTTGGCACATGTATGTTTTTTGAGGTCTTGACAGGACTCTGTGTAATTTTATGGGCCACCACTCACAGTGTAATTTGTTTAGAATAATGTGTGGCAAGTTGAGTGCGCAAAAAGCAGTTATTCTTTCTACCTTCAGACTCCCAGAGCCCAGACTTTCTCCATATCTGAGAGGTGACATTTATGTCGGCAGTTCAGTGTTCAGATTAGAGTATATTTGGATTTTGTGCTTCGGGGCAGATTTACAAGCGAGTGATGTGATGTGCTGTGCACGGTTGGCTGGCGAAAGCTCCGATGCTGCCGAGGTACACTGAGTGTCTCGCTGCGGTCACACTGCAACTGGAAAAATCTTCTTTTTTTTTTATCCCTTCTTTCTGTATTTCAGCTTTTAATTTATCCTTTATGGGTGCAGAGGAGTCAAGTTATCATCGTGCAGCGCTCAGAGCGAAAAATGAGATTGGGAGGGGGGGAGAGAGGGAGGCAGGGAGTGGGAGGTGGGGGGGTTAGAGTGTTTGTGTGACACAGAGAGAGAGAAACAGACGGAGAAAGAGGAAGAGAGGAGGCTGTGTGTTCGTTTCACCTCCTAATCAGTTTTCCTGGGGGATCTATCATCGGCTGCACGATAGCAGGCAAGTAGAAAGCGAAATAAGACGACCTTCTACCATCTCAAATTTGAGCCTCATACAAGTAAGGAATTTTTTTTTTTACATTATTCTTCACGTTACATTATTCTGAGTCCCAGAAAATGAATCAATTTATTAAACGAGTCTATTTACAAGTTGTTGACATCAAATGATCTTATCCTGGGTGTGAGTGAGTGTGTGTGTGTTTTCTCCAAATATATTTGACATGAAGTCAGATGAATGCAGCAGATGCTGGAGTTTTATTTGCAGATTGTTATTCTCTTGTTATTCTCTTATTCTCTTCCCCCCCCTGCCAACTTTGGGTATTTATTAAATCCCACCAATGACATTTTGCGTGTGACTGCGAGGACATTTCACACGGCAGCCCTGACTGATTCGTGTAAAGAGATTGGGCGTCATTCTCCTAAATGTCAGTGCCAACTGTGCATCGCTTCAAACTACTTTAAGGAAGAGATAATATTTCCATTTTCATACCCGGTGACTGCCTTTTCAGCATCCCAGTTTAAGAACTAAAGCGAGAAGATTGCGCCTTTTCCCTCCCCTCTCGCCTAGCTATGTAAATGTCTTTTAAAGTATTCTCCTCAAAGAAGAAGAAGAAGAAATGTGGCTTTGAACCACAGAGCTGCTTTCTATGCCCTGCTCCATATGCATGATTACAGCACAACATCTGTGTGTGTGTTATGTACTTCAGCCAGAGATGTGAACTGTAGCCTAATTATGCACTTCTAGATGAATTATGAGTTATGATGTGTACTCATAATAATTATTAGTTAGACCAAATTGCCTTATTTGGAGCAGCTGTCTGTTAAAGCTGGTAATGTGGTGGAGATAATCGGCTTTTTTTTCTAAGTGAGAGAAATGTAATTGTGTGAATGGTATGGCAACCTGAATTTGAACTGTGTTCACATCTCTGCCATCCAAAAGTGGAGCATATGTAGACGCACGGGGAGCTTTGATGACTTGTCCTGAGAGAATCTTCTGTTGCCCCAGTTTCTATCTCTGAAAAAAAAGGCACACTATGGCAAGAAAAGAGAACAGCAGCTGGAAAACAGACGCGTGGACCTGCACGTGCACGGTGCGGCTCCCTGCCCCGGTTGCCCGTGTGCACGAGCCATCGCACAAATTTCACAGTTCACAGGCTTTAATGAGCTACCGCAGCCTGTCCATCACACTGACGGGTGGGGCGCACCTTTGCAGACCCGGCAATCAGACAATGACTCTAAACCAGGCAATTTGTAGGATCACAGGGACCACAACGGGGGGAGTTATTTTTGAACACATATTTGCCACGTGCTCACTGTGCCAGGGCTAATAAGAGAAATATGCAAAATGCTGCTTTGGTGTTGAAAATACTGCAAGAGATCAGTAAATATACTGTAGCTGTGGAGGAGACTGTTGCAGTAACAATAGACTGATGAAAACTGCAAGCAAGCTGGGATAAACAGGAGCACTGTGGACACACTGAAGAGAGTTACCATCATTTAAGAGGAGGGTAGGTGACAGTTAATGGGACAAACACAGGCTGGCCAACAAATTGCTTCCAGCCTGATACTCAAGGCTATGTGCAGCAGCCTAGATCGAACTGCTGATGGGCAGCTCAGGAAATATGATCATACATCACCTGCTACAGATGCTTAAACCTCCCTACTTTCCTTGAGCTGTAAGGAGTCGCGTCGCTGGCAGTTTTGAAAAGGAGCGGATTTCAGCAAGGAGACAGAAATGTTTAGAAAGTTTTCCCTTTTACGTTTGAATGCCTGCTGACGGGTATGGAAAGGTTTTTGTTTGTGACCCCTTTGCGAATTACAGGAGAAGATTGAGGGAGGCAGCGAGACGTGTGGTTGCTGAGAGACTGCTGTAGGTGGATTATGAAATGCACGGGGGGAAAACAGGGGCCAGTCACTCAGCTGGGAGCGTATTGAGTTGTGCAATGATGGGAAATGTCAGTTAAGGGAGGAAGGGGGGGCAGTGAAGAAAGAGCTTGGACACAGATCTCTAAATGAAAGGTTAATTTGATTCAGCTGAGGTGTTTTGTTTTGAACTGTTGTACAGTGACACAGTTTAATCTCTTAGCAGATATCCCCCACCCCCATCTACAGCACCAGTATTACATCGCCTTATTACAATCTAACTCAGTGCTTTTATCTCTAATTCTAATGGCAGATTACAGACATGGATGCTCCCCTTTCGACCCCCTGTAATATCCAGATTTGTGAGGTGACCTGCGACTCCTTCCGGATCATGTGGGACATGACCCCCGAGGACACGGCCAGAGCCACACACTTCTTCATCGACTTAAGCCGCAAGGCCAACAGGGACCCCAACCGCTTCAAACACAGGGTTTGATCATTCTGTAACTCCAGCATGACCTCACATACCTTTCCCCCACCTCCTCCCCGAAGGCAGCCCGCTCTGTATTGGTGTCATCTAGACTCATGCTCCAGATTCACACCGGTCACAGTGTTCGTCTTCATCATCCGTTTACTGTGCGTCATTTCCTAATTAACAGCGGGCAGCACGAACGAGGCAGGAAATCATTCGATTTTCATCGACGTCTGCTTTGCTGAGCAGATGACTGCCTTACACGTTGTTACTCGGAACACAGAAAACTGTGGTTGTGCCCTTTCAGTCACTTCCAATACAAGCGAAAAGGAAAATGTGTGCAGTCAACAGCTTCGGGCCAGTGACTCACTTGCACATTGTTTCTTTTATTATATATTTTTTTGAAAGTGGACAAAACCTGACAGATTCAGCTGCAGCATGGAGACGTTTTCATGTTAATTCCTTCCCATGTGCATGGTTAAATTTGTTAATTTAAAAGATTTCATGAAACGCAGATATAATGTGACAACAAATCTTTTTTTTAGTTTTATCTTTAACATTGGTCAGAGTCTATTAATCTTGAGCATAGGGAAGAGATGTGTAGCTACCAGCTTCTTTCCATCTGCTCTCTCTGGGTCATATTAAATATATAAGACATATCTTCATTTGCTCTGAGCCATGCTAGCAGCTCAGACCCACAGAACGGCTGGAACTCCTGTTGAACTTAGTTCCACTTAAAGTTAATCTAAACATTATTCCAGCTATGCAGCATTTTCAGTGTGAGCAAGATAGATTGCTGACTTGGATGAATTTTAGAAATACACTCATGCAGTGTGCAGTTCCACAGAAGCTGGTGAACTCCTTTGTAGTTACCAGAACCTCTATGTTACTCATACAGCCCGGTCTGATTTTCATTCAGCACTGACGTCCCAATTAAAGACAAACATAACATGACTCAACACAACAGCAGTTCATATCTGTACCTGAAGTGCTGAGTCACCTCTTACAGTGCAAGGCGGAAAAAGAACTCTTCACTTCATGAACTCGTTTTATCTCCTTTACCAGCAAAAACTTCATTGCTCATTTCCTGTAGCTGCTTATGAGGCCTTTGTGGACTCTGAGATTTCATGACTGTGCATCTTCTCTTCAGGTCACAGTCGCATCTCAAATGGGCTAAAGTCATGACTTGGCCATTCTGAAACCTGCAGCTTTTCTGTGGTTCATTAAGTCGCTGTTGATCATCATCTTGTTAAGGGTTACTTCTGTCCCCCCGCCAGCACTATGAGCTATTACTCAGACATTAAAAATAAACTGTGTGATAATTAAACTTAAACTTAATGATGAAACCCTACTAACTCCAAAGACTTCAACAGCTATGCATTCCCTCTTCCCTGCTCCACACATCCAAAGCCACCACAAGCTTTATTCTCTATTTATACATTTCAAAACCTTTTTTTTCCTTCTAATCATCTTTTAAATTTTCTTCCCTTTTGTCCTCGTGTTCTTTTTAATAGTTATACTGATGGCATGCCTGTAGCCTGAAATAATGATAATGAAAAGAAACAGTTGCTATCTCCGCAGATGCAAAATGCCGACTGTAATTATGGCATATTATTGCAGCACGCATTCACAAACTGAAAAGTGCTTTTGTGAAGTCAAGGCAGGGGTAGTACTGAGCGAGCTCTTCTTAGATGGAGGATATGATTTCTCTCTGATACACGAAGAGGCACAAACAAACTTGCATCAGAGATGTTGCTATGGATATATGGACCTCTGAGCCTGTAGTAATTAGCTGTGCTGCTCAGAGGCCTTGGTCAAAACGAAGCTGCTGTTTTGATTAGATGTATCCTAGTTACAGCAGCTGGGGCTTAAAAATGGAATCTCACATTAATAAAGGCAAAGTTTATGGAAGGAAATGCTTGACTAACAATTGCATCTACATCGGCTTTGAAATGTAAATGATGGATGCGGCAGACCGTTAAAGGCTTGCATCCTGTACCCTGGTGTCACCTGTTTCCTGCTTCATTCTGCAGGATGTGCCGACCAAGCTGGTGGCCAAAGCCGTGCCTCTCCCCATGGCAGTGAGGGGACACTGGTTCCTCAGCCCGCGGACAGAATACTGTGTTGCTGTTCAAACTGCTGTCCGACAGCCAGATGGTGATTACTTGGTGTCAGAGTGGAGCCAGGTGGTGGAGTTTTGCACTGGGGGTAAGACATGCACTCATGTGTTGTGACTAAAATAACAGTGATTATGCATGCAGTCAAACATCAGAGATCTGACCAAAGTGATACAAGAGAGGAACAAAAAACGCAGCGCACAAAAATGGCAAAACTCCCCCCAAAAGACAACAACCCACAAGTCTGTCTCAGCACTGGATAGTCATTAGCATTTGAAAGTAGTGCAGACTTCAAGTAGTTTCACAGCTTCAAAACTTAAACTTTGCAGACTACGCCATGGAACACCTACAGCAGCTTCTCGACAAGGCCAAGGGCTCAGCGGGGAGGCTTCTGAAATTCTCGGTCTTTTATCGCAACCAGCACCCAGACTACTTTGATTATGTCAGGTAGGCACTTCACTCTTTCTCTATATTATACATTCCCATAAGAACGGAGTGCAATAACTCATTTTCCTTTTCATGTATGGAATTAGAAAGGAGTGTGGAGGTCTGATGCGTCCAGCCCTCAAAGACACCAGTGGGAGTCACGGCTCACCCATCAGCGGCAAACTGCACGGAGTCTTCTTCAGCTGCAACACAGAGTTTGATACAGGGCTCCCTCCCAAAGACTCCCCGTATGGACCCCTGCGGTTTCAGATCCCGGCTGGACACCTGCTAAACCCCAACATCTGCCTGTATTTTGCAGACTTCTACTGCATGTACACGGCCTACCACTATGTGGTGCTGGTGCTCGCCCCTGTTGGCTCAGAGGGAGATGCCTTCTGCCGCACCCGCCTCCCTATGCTGGACTTGGCTTCCAACCCCTTTCTGACTTACACTGCCCCTCAGAGACCCGGGGAGGAGCCCTTGTACTGCCACGCCAGCGACGTCATTCTCGAGGTGCTGTTCACCGAGCCGGTTCACTTGGATCAGGGCGGCGTGGAGCAGATCAGCGGGCACCAGCTTATGAGTCTGACCACCGCCAATGCCAAGAAAGACCCGAGCTGCAAAGTGTGCAACATCAGTGTGGGACGCTGAGGGAAGCGCTGGTGCAAAACTTGAAGTGTGCAAGTCTGCAGCGAAGACAGACGCTGTGATGCAAAAAGATGGTTGAGCCCATCATGTGTAGGTCAGAACACTGTGGAAAGAGTCACCTCTCAGGGTGCACTCGTGCTGCTTTCCCTCCTCCCTCCTGCCTGGACCAGATAGTGTATTTAAACTAGAAGACTTATAAAAGTGTGTATAGCATTACTCCATCCTAATCACAGCTGGAAATACAATGAACATGCATCCATTACAAAAAAATGCACTGAAAACACAGCAGGCTTAAGAAGACTGTTTTTTCTGGCATCATCATGGTGTTGTGTCTTTTTTTTCTTTTTCTTTTTTTTAAAGTTTTTCCCATTTTCCCTTTGATGTGTTTTTTTTTCACAGCTGACATTTTGACTTGTTGCAGTAGGGAAAATCAGGCAAAGTCATAGTCAAGGTGAGGTTTTTCTAATATGGACACTTGCTCATTTCCATAGCTTAGTCAGCCATCATCAGTCCTCCTGCTCTTTCTCTGCTGTGACAAGTCAAAGCTGGTGTGACGGCGTGTAAACTGTTTTTTTTTTCCTGTGGAGATTATTTCAGCTTATTGTGATCACCTCTCAAACATGTGTCTCCTACAAAATGAAGTCTAATCACTTATACTACACTGAAACATGAACGTTAGTTTCCAGCATCCTTGCTGAATACTTTCCTGCTTCACTTTAAATGTAAGGTTGTGACTAAGAAATTGTTGCAGGAAAGACTTTTTACTGCAGAACTGTGTGATACTTTGTAACACTAAAAGCCATTAGGAGGCGGTTCAGTGTTTGAACATAAGAGAAAGGTAATGAGGAAGCTCTCAAAGCTCCCTGCAGTCGCTCTTTGGCAGCTGTGCTAAGATTAGCGGCTTCTGCTATTGGCCTCCTGTTTGTCCCTGCCCAGTAATCTCTGACCTACATGGGAATCCCAGAAATGCCTAAAGTGAAAGGGATCCCCTCCCTGTTGCACAACAATAATTCATCCTGTGGTAATGGGCCAAAATGCAGGACACGCCAGCAGAGCGTGGACAGTGTGTGATGCTTAATGTGAAAGGAACTGACACCAAAACTGACCTGTTTTAAAGACACTTTTACAATATAAAACTGTTACTAAGCAGTCTAAACATGATCAAAAATCAAAGAAGTAACATTTCACAGAAAAACACAAAAATGTACACTAAACCTTCACCCAGGACTGATATAGTATACACGAGGGGGAAAAAACAGGATCACTTTTAGGTTGAGTGAGTCATGCCCTTTCACTTTGATTCTTCCCATGGCACAGATGTGAGTTCACACTCACTGTAATGCTGTAATTTTGTCCATCGTTATTGTCCCAAAAAGGCTCGCTGTGCCCTCCTGGCAAATAACTTAAACAGAACTCAATCTTCCTTTTCGCATCTAGCACTTTAGGAATGGTAATGTCAAATTCAAAGATGTCCGTCTGAGGTCCTCCGAAGCGTTTCTGCAGGTATGTGCAGGGCACGTCTCTGTAGCTCTGCCACGAGTCAAAGGTGATGCGCACACGCACATCCTTCTGGTAGCTGACATTCCTAACTCTCACGGTACCCCGGAGGGCCTTCTCGCTGATACTGCAGTTCTCCAAGATGACCATGCTCTCTGCCAGCTTGGCTCGAAAGGCCTGGAAATCTGCAGATGGCTGCGGGAAGCCCAGTTTGAGCCGTGTTCCTGGGCAGCAGGTGCTGACTGTGCAGCTGTAGCCATCCTCTGTCATGCTGCCCAAAGACTGCAGCGATGGCAGCACGTCGAGGTCAGACTGCTCTTCTTCGTCGGAAAACACTCGCACGGCTGTTAGAGACAATCCCCGCGAGTCGGCAAAAACCACACGTTTGCTCTTGATTGGGAACAACACATCATCGCCGTCGTCCAAGTCATCGAGGAAAGGTGAGGAAGGACGGGGCAGAAAGACTTGGCTCAAGATGTCAGAGGATAAGTGCTCTGAAGCTGGAGGACGGATGCAGGATCGCTGGGGTTTCAGGATGGGAACCCAGACATGAGGACACAGTTGTTTACGCTGGTTCAAGCACAGCCTGACAGCAATCTCCAGCAGTCCGGCTGACCGAGCCATCGACCCAAAGCCAACCACTGGCAGGACACTAACAAGAAACACACGGGGACCTCAGTACTGACTGGAAATGTGAATATATCTTTGTATGTATCGCAGTTGTGTCATTACATGTTTATGCAGGGCTTTTAAGGAAGGCATCATAATGTGAAAGTGATCTGATAAAAAATATGATGGTAATTTTAATTTAACCCCTAAAGAAGTTGTGCAAGCTAATCTGCACAGTTTGTGTGTGTGTGTGTGTGTTGTGTCTGCTTACGATGTACTGGACATCTCCATGCTGGTATTCCTATGCTGAGTGATGGGAATATTGTCCTCAATGTTTGGAGTTCTGGAAAACAGAAAAAAAATCTGTCACAATTAGAACAAAATCTGTATGTAAAAAAGAAAAAAAATTGCACACAAAGATTGGTATGTGACAACATGCAACAATCTTTGTGTGTAATTCTGACATTTAAAAATGTACTTACAATCTCCCATGAGTAGCGTGTTGTAGTCGTGTTGTCAGTTGTTCCCCACAGGAGAATCTGGCACAACGCATTTATATGACCTCAGTTTAGATGTCATATTGTAAACTCCACCCTCTTCGCTGTCCTGGCCAATCAGCTTGTGACTTTGTTTCTCTTTATGTCTAAATAAATAATTTAATTATGGGAAAGAAACATATGAACACACCTAAATGTTAACCATGTATATTTATGTGAAGTTAAATATTTGTATCGTCACCTTGCACATTCATTGTCCAGTGTTGACGATGTGCATTAAGTACATAAAAGTCTTCTTTGTGTAATTCCACTCTGCAATATGGAAACTATCCAGGTCATCCTGCCCTTTATTCTCACACCTGTTAGTGGACACAGATCCCACAGAGGCCTGGGCATGGCTCCAAACCTTTGCTATCTAGCGCCTGCTCTAAAGGGATCACTGCCCCACGGTCCATCAGCATGTGCAAACCTGAGGAGGGCCGGATTACAAACAACTCTCAGCAGTCTGGTCACTTAGCCGAGGAAGCTATTCAGGAATCAGTCCATGTGCGTATGCGAGTATATCGAGTTCCACACATATCCACACATGGAAGACCTATCTTTACTGAGACTGGTGCCACCAAACTACAGGACATTTTTATGACTTTACAATTACCGTGAAATGATTAAAAACTGGTACAAATGTCAAGATTCTACAAAGCCTAAAAAAATGGTGTAGTGTTTAATAAATGCAATTCTTTCACAATCATTTTATTTTTTCTCCAAGTCACATTTCAAACTATCTTCGATGCCTGAGGGAATATTTATTTTATTTTCCAACATTTTAATAGGAATAATAACAGGCCCGTTCCCCTCAAAACCACACTGTATGCTATCAGACATCCAAATCAACTTGATTTGTTCCTGATTTTACCAGGTCAAGGCACACACTATATGACATTAATCAGAACATCAAGTAACATTTCTTCTCCAGGTCTTCTATGAATGCAGTTTAAGAGTTAGACAGTCGTCTTGATTACTCTGTGTTGCTAAGCCCACTCTTTCAATCCATTGTTAGTTCTAATTACTGGTGAATTTATGTGAAGGCAAACAATAAGCACTGATTGCTCCCGCTGAAACACTTACATAACAATGCTATCATAACATCTTTTAGGTTAAAGTTTAAAGCAAAGTCAAAAAGGAAACTTTCAACATGTGAAAAAGAATAATGTCACGATGTACAACAGCTACATGAGCATTAACAGGATAATCTATGACATTAAAGCATGTTAATTCAAGTGTGAATGTCCTTAAATCACAGCAAACAAACCCTGATCTTGCAAAGATGCATGCACATCTAGCATGAGCACCTCGGGATGGAAGGCGTTATGATGCCAAGTGAACTGATGAAATTTCACCGTCGGGTCATCTGATGCATCCGGTTATTGAGCAGCTGAGAAATCATCCAATAACATGAATCATTTGGATGGAGCAACATGAGGAGTAATGAATAAACAGATTAGACAGAGCTGTCTTTATCAGTCACACGCACACCAACGTACTACACAACAAAGCATATATCATGACATGATTAAAAAGATCCAAAAATACAAACTCAGCGCTGCAAAAACCTAGTTTAGTAAACAGGGTTCATCCGCAGCTTTTAGTTCCCGCTGGCAGTGACCTCGATTGTGTCCCCCCACCCCCACAGAATTAAATTCTGGTGCCATGGTGCTACAAACGTCCCTATATTTACATCCTAAAAGTCAGTCCTTATTCTGGATGAAAGGTGAGGATGAAGGGCATGCTTCCTGATGTGATCTCTGCGCAGTCTTTATTTCAGGAATGTCTCCTGGATCCACAGTAATAAGCAACCTGCAACATATAAAAGACCAATATTAATTGCACTTGACTGTTAACTGTAGTTTAGTTTAGAGAAGACAACTAAAATTTGTTGTAAACACATCATGGTGCTTTAAAATTTCAATGTTGGTTTTTTATTATCTGTTGCCAAGAGACAATGAACACTCAAAAAGGGAAAAAAGGAAAGAGAAAAAAGTAAGCGCTAAAAATAAATCCAGATGTCACCGCAAAGCCACGGCTTATGTAAGAGCTGCAGAAATGAATTATTAGATGCCTGTAGAAGAGGGTGTGAGGGCAGTATTGAGTTAATGACAAAGATGGCTCAGTCAAGGCTCGCTGGTACTGACCTTTTCATTCATATCAACTGCACAGCTCCGCTTGACACAAGTGGAGCTATAGTTCGATAACGCATTAGGTGCTGAGAGCCCTCGTCGAGATCCACGACATACTCTCTGATAGAAGAGACACAGTGGAGATTTTATCAGTTTAGTATCTATACAGAAAAAGGTTAGTGAATGCAAGAAGGCAACACTGCCACCTACTGGATGCCTAAATAATAGCACATAAAGAGAAATATTGACAAACAAACCTCTGATCCTCCGTTTCAGGCTCTACCAGGATGTTTTCCTGTCTCTCTTTCACTCGCAGAAACACAAAGGAGTCCAGGCAGGGCTCAGGCACTAACATTAGGATACACAGTGGTGAAACGAGTGCAATGGTCAGTGAAAATGTCACAGCAAACGTCACCATCTGTCTACATGGGCTAATAGTATCACCATTTTAGACACAGAATGACACCTTACCTGCTTTGATCATATCCACAGTCTGTAAGTTGGATGGCATGCGCTTCAGTGCTACAGCCTTTAGGTAGCTTTCAGTGTTGGCATAATACCTGCAAGCCAGATGTGTTGGCGTGTGATTTTTTTTTTTTAAAAACCCCAAGTGTTGCAAGAACCGCAGCGGTTTAAACGACTTTATTCCAGCACACTCACTCTTTGGCAAAAGCAAACTCCTCAGGCGAAAGCAGAGACGGCTCGCCCTCACCCCGAGACTTCTCTCTCTCCAAGACATGTGGGAAATACTTTTCAATCTAGACATAAACAGCACAAAAGGGGAGGCATATGTCACCAACAGCCACCAAGTGAGACAAAACTCAGTTTTGTGGCGCTGACCCAACCGACCTTCTGCAGACGAGAGCGCAGGTAGCTGCTGAGAACGTAGCGGATCCTGTCTATTTCCATGCGATGGATGCTGGCCTTTGCATCGCCTTTCTTCACCCGCTGCAAGTTGGACTCCTGTTGGTGACAAAACTGTCAGAAATTAAAGGGTCCTTTTATTCAGGTCTACTCAGAATGACCAGAAAAGCAACAGCCCTGGGATATGTTTGAATATCACAGTGTTAATACCATCCTAATCATCTGAACTGAATGAATCTCCACAGCTGGATGTATAGTAATGTAATCAAGGTCCTACTGACAGGCAGCAGCTTTAGATAGTAGTTTGCCACAGAGCAAACCACATTGCCCTGAATTGTTTGAGATTTTATTTTGAAGCCACCACATTACATTTGACATGACCATCAAAGTCTTGATATCAATTGCAGGTCTTCCTATAGATCAATTTATCCATACTAATAAAACTAAATCATAAGAAAACCAGCAATGAAGTGCTGATCTGTCAGGTGACAGAAGAAATTAAAACATTTTTGTAATAATTCAAGTAAATGAACAAAAAGCAGAAATCTCAGATATTCCCGAATTCAACTTCTATATTTTGAACATTTGATGATGTTTTTTGACCCACTGAAAAGTAAATTACTTTCTTTAAACTCCAACTGAAAAATAAATTAATTTGTGTGTATAAAGTGGCATTTTGAGCTCTAGTGAATTGTAATGGGTATTTTTCTACAAACCTTTGCTTTTTATGGGTTAAAAAAAAGCAAAATTCACAGTTTAGAAGAGGTGGAATGCACCTACTTTTGTTTGTTGTTTGTTAAGACACTTAACATTGACCTATGAATCATCCGAGCACGAAAAGGTACCGAATTCGAAGGAAAAGCCAGTAATGCGTCTACAAAAACAACAGACAACTTAGCAAAGAAGCTATTTTAACGTGTTACTTTAGGGACTTTGCTACTGGGAGCCTGTAGCAAAAAACACATTCTTTGTTTTCAATCCTTTAGTTGAATCTATTAAAAATGCCAAAGAAAAAAAACATTTTACAGGTATGAAATTATATTTCTACACCAACAAGATGATTCTCACTGAGCTACTAACCATTGAGAATCAGCTTGGTATATCTCAGCATGTGTGCCATTAAATAAAATTGTGCAAACTGGACAGGTTCTTTTCTGAACAAGTCATTTTTCAGCATGGCAATGATCCCTAACACACTGCCAATGCAGTAAAAGCATACCTGGATGGGGAAAAAAAACAAAAAAACCCCCCCAAACATAAAAAACAAAAACAAAAAAAAACCCCACACAGTGGAACACTATCAGTCATGGATTGGCCTCGACATTATTGAAGCAGTGTGGGATCATGTTGACAGAGAACAGAACAAAAGGCAGCCAACATCAAAGAGCTTTTAATGTCCTTTAAGAAGTCTGGAGAACAATTCCTGAAGATTACTTAAAGAAATTACAAGAAAGCTTGCCCGAGAGAGTTCAGGCTGTGTATAACATAAAGGTGGTCATACGGAATATGGACTTTCAAGCTCATTAGAATTGTACCAACTCTTTTGCCTTACATTCTGCATGTCAATTTCACTACATCATAGCAAAACATAAAGAAGTGAGAGGTGGCTCGAGACTTTTGCACAGTACTGTATATAGTTTTCCCTCTGCTGCATTTGAATCAGTCATGCACATTCTCATAGGTTGCAGTCCTTCGCGTTTCAGTTGCTGTTTTGCAATTCAGAAACTCAACTATAACCATGCATGCTGCTGAACATTAGAAACAACCCACACCGCAGGAGGTATTCCCCGGGTAGTTTACCATATGAGTCAGCTGCTCCATCACACACTCCACCACCTCTGATTTGTTCTCCAGCAGCTCCGGTGAGAACTTCTCATTTAGCCAAGCCTGTGGGCGACACACACGGACACAACAGTGAAGACGGTGCTGAATATCTAATAGAGGTGAAGAGTCTGCACGTCAGGGGAATAATCTGGCCTACTTCTTCCAGTTTAGCGATCAGCTCCGCCGGGGTCATAACATCCTCCTGGGTGTCATCCTGGTTGAAGTCGCTGCCGTCATCAGACAAAGCGTCCGACATGGTTTTCAGTAAAAATACAACGTTTCACCAAAACGCAGAATATCTCTTGAATTAAAAATAAATTAATAATAAAAACAGAGCAATTAAAACTGAATAATATGAGGGAAAATGTACCAATGCGACTACTACTGTCACAGCAGCCACAAGTTAGCGGAAAAACTCGTTGTTTATTCGCGCCACTGGGATTCTTCTCGCGAGATTTACAATGTGCCCATTTACCTGAGTTTAGCTTGTCAGGCAAGCCTTCTCGTAGGCTTAGTATAGTTTTTATTAATAATTGGACGGAGCATTCAATAAAAGACAGTAAATTAGTTTCTAGACATTCAGGAAGGATATTGATCGGGGATGTTGAGGATTTTCTGCTACAGGAGCGCAAACTTTAAAAGTTCAATGAGCCCGGTTTTTCCTGAAATACAAAACTGAGGGAATCTAATCTATATAACACGTGCTGTGAATACGAGCAATACACTCAAAATATTGCATGTTGCTGAAGATTGTTGTAAGTAATGCTAGAGTGGTAGAAAGTGGTGGGAGAAGCATTTCTATGGCGTTTTCACGCATCATAATTAGTGGTTATGTTATTGTGCTTATATTGCGAGAGATATCTTTATATAGATTTATTATATATTTTATATATTTACAGATAATTACTGCTAATACTATCAAATATATAACTCAAGCATTAATTATGATCTAGAAAAACCTCATAGAAATGTTTCCTATACCACTAATAGACATAATATAATAGACACTATATAAAAGACAGTGACAGCACAGGGTACGGCATATTCACTCAAGAAATACCAAAAGATTGTGATTATTACAAACACACAAAGAAATAACTGATGCCGTAGAAGTCAGTTTGATTTCCTAAATCAGCATGTCATTCAATTTGATAAAATTTAATTGCCAAAACAACAGTTGCCAGTAAACAGTAAAGGTGCTTTGTATTGTAAAGCAAAGACTCTAAACCAATAAAAAGAAACTCAAACAATCAGATGAATCATTATGAGCAAGCGGCTCCCTTTTAATGGGAAGAAACCCCAGGCAGAACCAGGCTCAGGGAGGCCGTGCCGTGAGTGGTCGGGGATGAGTGGGGAGGGAGGAAGCAAAAACGACACTGCGGAAAAGAGCCAGAGATTAAAAATAACTAATGATTAAATACAAAGCAGCATATAAACACACAGAGTGTGAATAGAGTTGAGTTAAGAAGAAATGCTCATTGCATCATGGGAAGCCCCCCAGCAGCTTAGGCCTATTGCAGTTTAACTAAGGGAGGGTTCAGGGTCACCTGATCCAGCCCTAACTATATACTTTATCAAAAAATGAAAGTTTTAAACCTAATCTTAAAAGTAGAGATGGTTTCTGTCTTCAAAATCCAATCTGGGAGCTAGATCTACATGTTATCTGGGCTCTTAATCTGCAGTTTCATTAGTGTGAATTCAGAGATCATCTGCTTCACTCATTGCAGCTCTTTCAGACAGCCTTACTGCAGTATCTCATTTGTCCTATTTGCTCCTTCTCGTCACTCCTCATTGCACTTGCTTCAAAGTTCTTTCATATTTTTTCCCTGCACTGCAGCCACCATAGTGATGTTCAGTGTTGCACGCTATCAGCATCCTTTGAACTTATCTGGACTACATCAGACCTGCAAGGTTGCAGCTCTCACCACATGCCTCAGACAGCTGCAGTTTCCTTAATGCACATCAGCAAACACAAATAACAGAAAGACTATATTGAGAAGAATTTGTCACTGCTCACTGACAAAAATACTTATGAGGCTCTGAATCGAGACACAGGTAGTGGTTACAGGAAAAGGGTCATAGAATGTGTCAAGCACTTAGATTAAGACAATGCTGCTGACCAGACCTCATACCACAGGCTACACCCAGGGGAAGCTACACCAAGTCTGTATGGTTTACCGAAGATACAAAAAAAGGGCGTACCTTTTAGACCAATTGTCTGCATGATCAACTCAGTCACGTATAACATCTCAAAGTTTCTGGCTTCGATCCTCAACCCGTTGGTAGGCAGCTCTAAGCGCTACATCCAGAACACTTTGAATTTTGTTGAGAAGCTTAGAGATGTCATTATGGAGGCAGATGAAACAATGGTCTCATATGATGTTATGTTTCTCTTCACTTGTGTTCGAGTCCCTGAAGCAGTGGATGTAGTTTGTAAGAGATTACAGGATGACCCCAACCTCAGCAACAGGTCCACTCTCAGCACCGCCCAAGTGTGTTTGCTTTTGGAACTGTGTCTTCATTCCACCTATTTCACATACAAGGGTCAGGCAGAAACATGGGTGTGCCATAGGTTCCCCAGTTTCACCCATTGTGGCCAACTTGTACATGGAAGAAGTGGAAAACAGGGCTCTGTTATCCTACCCTGGAACACGCCCAAGTCGTTGGTACAGGTATGTGGATGACACCTGGTTGAAAATCAAATCTCAGGACGTACCACAATTCACTGATCACATTAACTCGGTGGAGAAACACGTCAAGTTCACCAGGGAGGATATGAAAAATGACAGCCTTCTTAGACTGTGAGATTTCCATCAGTAATGGGGGACATTTAAAAAATGATGGGTAACGTAAAGTATTTAAGGTTTGACTCTCATCACTCACTGGAGCACAAACTGTGTGTCATCAGGACGCTACGACAAAGAGCGAACAGCATCCCCACAGATACAGCGGCCAGGGAAGCAGAAGAACATCATATCAAGAAGGCTGAGGAGAGGGCCTAATGCTAAAGCTTTCATCTTTCACCATCCTACAGTGCTGTGATTGAACTGTTGAACTGAACAAAAAGAACAAAGATGTTTTCATGTTTTCTCTTTATTTGTTGGCTGCTTTAGTCTTTTGTTTAAATACACTTGAATAACATGAGAACAATATAGATAATTTTTTTTAATATCATACACTGACCAACATTCATTCAAAATAATAATAATCTTCAGACATAACTACAGTACTTTAAGAAACATTAGACAGTTTTTTGTTTTCAAAAACAAAATACTGAAACTGTGCAATTGACGATAACCTTAACCTCCTAAGACCCGAACTGTTCCACGACATGCATTTTTAATTTCTCTTTGATATTTGGGCATATTGGGGCCCAATGAATGTAAAAACAAAGAATTTCCAGATTTTTTTTTTTTTACCTTATTTTTGTTTTTAAGAAAAATGAGAGCCACAAATGAGGATATTCATTTAAAATTTTGATAGAACAGTAGCAGTATAATGTCCTCGTAAGTGGATATCAGGCCCATGTAAAGCAAAATTGAGTATTTTGGTCAAAATAACCAAAAATGTGATGTCCACATATGTGGACGGCAGGTCCTAGGAGGTTAATATCGCATTCATTTTGACCTGAATTGAATATAAAATTCATTTTAATAATCATAACACCATATCATTAACATTTACTACATAAAATCTAAAGAAATCAAAACTGAAAATAACCGATGGTAATCTGTTTTTCCAAAATTTATATTATACAGATTACATTATTTGACCCTAGTGTAGCAGCTAAAGACATATTGCATATTGTAATTTTTTTTAAGTAGTACACCACTCAGGTGCACTTGGACAGCAAGTCTTCAACATGATTCATTGGCTCCTATAAATATTTGTAGATATCACTGCTCGGACTTCATCCCCAGGATCCATACAGTCACTCAGCAGGAATAACTTGAAAATTTTTAATGTTTAAAACATATGTAAGGAGGCCTCAACAATACTCCACTGAGCAACAACCCACTGTCTTGTTTTGTGATTATCATTGTGATTTTCTCACAACTTTTGAGGGTAAATGGGATTGATGGCAGGAATGGCATATGCAGTTTGGGGATTTAACAGAGGAATGGGGTAGGGGTAAGAGTAAAGAGCAGATCCGATGAGAGCAGAGGGAGGTGGACCCATTGGCACATTGCGGTACATTAGCTGAGAGGGAGGTAGTCTCATTCTGTTGGGGATAAATGAAGGGTGCAGGGGAGGTTGGTGCCTGGAGTCTCTGGCTGTTTTCTCATAGCCTGACAGGACACAGGGCAATGGCAGGGTGGCGGCGGAATAGGACAGGCTCTGCTGAGCGGGAGGAACTTTCTGTTGCATTGTCCTGGATTTCTCTCTCTTCTCTGTCTGACAGGACCACATAGACATCCTCTTTGCACAAGTCAGAGAGTCGTCTTGCTGAAGCAACCTGCCCGTGTGGTTTTTGTAACTTGGCCGAACTGGAGTGGGTCGTAGAACATTGCCAGGTTTTGGAATAACTTTGGTGAAGCTAGAGGTAGATGTTGGAGCCCAGACAGATTTCACAGAGTATGAGGTGGGTAATTGGAAAGGAAGAGGGTAATGTTTACTTGCTCCTTTGTTGGACTTCCAGTTAACTTGGTTTTTAATCGAGTCAGAGCCGATTTGAGAAACATCCTTATTCTGTCCTTTAGGTTCTTTGTGTGTCTTACTAACAGTCTTGCTATCCTCACTGCAGCCCGATGGATTTTTGACAGAAGCATTTTGGGACATTTCTGAGCTTGATGCAGCTTTATCTTCACCTCCTGCTGGACCTTCCTCTGATGAAACAGAGTAAGGGGAGGGGCTGCGGGAAGAGGAGGAGGATAAAGGGAGTGGGGAGCCATCAGAGGAGTTGCAGTTTCTGCTGGAAGAAGCCCTGGCTGGAGACTGGGAGCAGTGGATGACGGAGGGCCTTTCTTTATCCTCGCTCTGAGAACTGGGCGGCAAATTGAGGCTAGCCTGAGCCATTCGCTTTTTTTTCTCCAGAGGAGAGATGACCTCTCCGGCTGCAGTCGGTAATTGAGCAATCCACGGGTTGGATGTGGGGAGAAGGTAAACAGAAGGGCAGACATTACTGGCTGCTCTGTTTGGCTCAGTGTGGTGTCTGTCAGCCCAGAGAGCAGAGTGAGGATGAATTACTGCTTCGCTTTGACAGGAAGATTCTGGACTTCTCTGGGTGAGTAACTGAAAGGCATAGAGGAGGAGGGATTTTAGAACACAATATATCAAACACTTCTCTATTAGGTGTTTTGTCAGAGTTATAATTTGTTACCTCTGAATCAATGTCTCTATCTGAATGAGTTCTTTTCCTCTTCCCTTCTGCCTTAGTCATCTTGCCATCCAAATTTCTCTTGTATGGCTTTCGTGGTTTGCTTGGAGGCAGGGGTTTGTCTTCCTCTCCTTTTATATGCCTCTCAAAGGGAAGCACCAGCCTGTCACATAAGCAGCACAGTTTAAATTGAGTCTCAGCTGATCTTATAGTGTTTGAACCAAAAAAGGTTCTTGAGAAACAGAGTCATCCTCACCTCTCATAATGTCTGCGAGTGCAAGTAGCTGCACTGGTGCTACCGGGGCTTCCTCCCAGCTCATCGTAGACTTTCTTCCAAAGGCGTCGTGCTGTCACCTGTTGACAAAAATGAACGTGTATAAGAGTTAAAAATCATTACACTATTTAAACTGTTCCCACTAGGATGGCAGTATCTGGTATCCTATTTTTATGCTGTTTCTATCATGAAACCATAGCCTGTATATAAAAGATGGATGTAACCACCTACTGGTCCATTCAAACCATAAATCCTCAATTTTGTATTTATTTATTTTTGGAGACAGAATTAAAATCACAATTGGGCAAGAGGATGGACAGTTAACAACATGCTTGAGTGCCATCTGTGCAGGTATGCGTGCACTGCCACTTGTTAGTGCACGGGCAATTCATTTTCCCAAGGGGGTACATTAGAAACTGAGAAACAAGGAATTCACCAATAAGGTGGAGTCAGTTCTGCTCGATATTAATTCTTTGAAAGGGCGGGCTAAAAATAGGACTCGGGTGAAGGTGTGGCCCTCCACAGAAGTCCCAGTTTATCATGGAGCCCCTTGGAAAAGTTAATTGTCCACCCCTGTATTAGTTCTGTGTAACATACCAAGGCAGCAACAGCGTGATTAAAAGGTCCAAGTCAGAGACTTGACCCAGAGTAACACCTAGCAGACAGCGCTTGTGTGAATTAATTTATTCATTTTTGTACCTCAGGTGCTTGGACCCTAATATATTTACTTATAGATCTATTTGTAAAAATGTTTTTGAGGAAGGGCAGTGGTTGCTTACCCTTTAAATGCCATGTCTGCTGGTTTTCGGTATTGAAATTACACTTTCAATTTTAAACCTGTGCTAACGTAGGTGGCTCATATTGGTGTATTTACAACCTGGGACAAAGCAACAGTGGTCAACACGAGCCTCGATCTAGTTCCATTTCATTATGAGTTTCACTCTCACAACTTATGCCACAGTGTCAACATCAAAGAAAACAGAGCATGGGGAGCGATATGTTGACAGCGTCGCTGTCTGCATTTCTAGCACCTAAACCTACAGCTCATTTCCACTTAAAAGCCCGCCAGCAGTGAAGCCTTTTTTGCATCTGCTACAGAAGCTAAATAAAGTACTTACTGAATCATAGCCTCCAAGTTTATCAACAGCTTTGTAGATCTTCCAGAGATTAACTGAGAGTGGGGGGGAGACACACACACACACATGAATAATCTACTTCTTTTTCTAATAACATTAAACACATAACAATGTGTTTATATAAAAGCAATAATAGTGTAAACTCACTTTGTTTAAAGCCCAGGTGGGGAATCCTTTCTATGGGTGTACCTTTCTCCTTCATAAAAGAGTGCAAACTTGAGACAAATGCCTTCTCCTCCATCTGCACCACACTGGCCCTTCCTTCATCTTCACATTCAGTTGTAGAGTCGTGAATCTCAATAACAGCAGGAGAAGCCTACAGTAAGAGGAAACAGATGCATGAAAGGACTACATTAGTATGCTTTGTAAATGTGTCACAGTCCACTGTTTTATAGCTGAAGGTACTGTAAGAGAAATGGGAAAAACGACATGCAGAGTTGTCTCATGAGACACAAATGTTGAAATGAAACGTCAAAATCAGAGAGTAGGGTTTTACCGCTACTTTCAATAGATAACCGCTACACATCCTGTCTGGAGAGAACGCAGCAGACTTGTGGGGTTTTTGGTCTGGAGCTGTCAGTCACTGGTACAAATGTCACTCAGTAAAATGAGCTTGAGCCGAGAAGAGAATTGTCGTTGCAAGCGCCTTATGTGAGAGTCAGTAGGTGAATAATGATGCTGTTTTGCAAGAGCTCCAAAAATCGCATACGCTTCTGCAAAAGCAGTGTCAGTGACACTAACGAGGAATTTAAGATACCAAGAAATTTGGCGTCAAGTTCACATTACTCAGAAGTCCAGCAGAGGAAATTCACAATGTCACTATTTGTGGTTTGCAAGAAAAGAGAAATGAAACAGAAAAGGCATGCAGAATTAAAATCGTCGCTTCGAAAGATTTCAAAAAGCTGAGAGTCAAGAAGAGAAACTGTTGCTTAATTTTAGCTCAAATGATATTGCTATTGTTGAAGTAAAAAAAAAAAAGAAAGAAGAAGAACAACAAAAAAAAGGGGCAGCTAAAAACGAACCCTTGGGTGTGATAGTCTTCCGTTGTTCGCAGCCACCGTGTCGCTCACGCTGTGTAAACACTGGTTCATACATCACAAGTGCTGATATAGTCACTTCTCGTAGTGAAAACAAAGAGTTTGGAATTTACAGCAGCTATTTAAATGTGAGATCTCACATCACAGCTGCATTTGATCAATTTCGGTAGATTGGATGTCAAGGGATACCGCAGTGGACGCTGTCAATATTTTACTTTGAATCACCACATATAGAAGCTGCTATATCTGTGGCACTCATTGTACAACAAAACAGCTAGAGGCGGTTTCATATTGAATCAAGTTCCTCTATGTGGTTCCTGGTTCCGAGAAGTAAACCCCTAGAGTGAGTAATAGTGAAGGTGCAGGCCTCTAACCAAGATAGCCCAACTGAGTCACAGTTCAGTGGCTTTACACTCCTGTTCCCAGCCAGCAGCAAACAGCTCTGACTTTCCACTGTTTTCTAAAGGTTTTCTCATAGGCAATATTTTCTGCACTGCCTAGAGGAGCACCCCGGGCGACCTGCTTTTCTCGCCACGTTTGTCCAAATCAGGGGATTTTGATTGAATATGCGGCAGAATGTACGCGCACAATGATATTTATCTAAAAATGTGAGAAAGTGGTGATTGGAATCTTGCACAGAATTCAGCTCGTCTGTTTTCAGTCATTGTATTTTAGATCTGATTCACAAAACTTTCAGGTTTACGCATCAATGATCGCCTACAGGAAATGTCTTCACTGTAAGCCACATAATGAAGCCCCTGCGCTGAAGATCGCACTCAAGACCAGAGAACAAATATCATCGTGAAACTTTCGGTTGATTTTCACATATGAATTTTCTTTTCTTTCTCTTTTTTCTTTTTCTTTTTTTTTTTTTTTTTTTTTTTTTTGGAAAACTGTGTGGGTGATGTTGATGTCAATGTGTTGATACACAATTCTCACAATGATTGTCAGCGGCGTTCTGGATCGATGCTATCGTCAGGCCAGAAGTCACCACAGAAACCACCATGCTTTCAACTAACATCAGCTTTGGAAATTTCATGAGCTAATTTGTGTTTCTCATATTGTTCCTCTCATTTCACTTACCAGAACAGCGGCTGTGAGTGGCAGTGCTCCCGCAGTTTCTTTATGTGCAATGAAATATTGTGGCGTGTGAGGTGTGTGTGTGTGTGCGCCTTTTCGAGGCCTCTCAGAAAACAAAGCAGAATCACTTATTCCTCCTTACTCATTTCATAATCGACCATAGAGATGAAACGACTGTACGCACATAATCAGCACTTCAAAAAATCGCCACTCAAATCCACTGAAAAGGGGAAATGAAAACACAACACATAACTCATTCTGAGTAGTCATGTCTGTAGTCACTGATTAACTGTAACTGATGGAAATTGCCCAGACGGCTGCCAGAAGACCAACTGTCATTTTTTTTTTTTTTTGTCATTTTATCAGCAGTGACAGAGTTTAGTACCTGCTTTGCGGTCCCCTTCTCTTCGTCACTGGTTGCTGTTTGTTGTGACGTTTCATTTTGGTCCTCTTGAGCTTCAAAGAGAGAGAGACGGTAAACTCAACAAAAATCGAGTCATTTGGGTATGTGAATTTACCCGAGCCACCTTGAATTTTTTTTTTTTCTAACCCAAGACAGATCTTGGGTAGCAGTGCGCAATCTGATCAAAATTTAAAGGCATCCCTCATAAGTAATATCAAAGGTGATTTTCATCGGTGTTCTTGTAATTTGGTCAACAGTTATAATGTTTGATAAGTGCAGGGAAAAAAAAGAAAAACAGTAATCTGTAGAACATATTGTCAACTGGGTGTGATATAAAACCACAGGTTGCAAAACCACTTCCTGCTCATGAACACAACCACTTGTACGCTGCACTGTATGATATTGTGACACAAGAACTACAGTATTTTGGCAAGATAATCTCAAGCAAGATGAGAATCCACTGAGGCACTTTCATTCATTTACCTGCCCTGCATTAATGTGAATATTAGTGGTTTCTGATATTTCGCCTGGCAACAGTTTGACTTTGACTTAAGCACTTCCATGTTCAGGACTGCAAAATCTATGAATTTATGAATGTAGCTGGAAATAATATGAATGTTAAAAAAAGCCAAACAAACAAGAAGAAAATACCAAGGCTGGGAATGAAATGCAATTCTGAGAATGACATGTCATTCTTCACAAACTGTCAGCTCAATACCATGAAGCCCTCCACCCACAGTGATATCATTTGTGTGCAAAACCAATATGCTTCTCTTTTGAGATCATTTATTTCCTGTGCTGTGGCTTGAACCTTTAATTCTGCTTTCAGTAGCCCTGAACTTCTCCATTTTGAGTGTTGGAGAAATATTTTTGACATATTGTTTTTAAAAATTGTTCCATTGACTCTCAGAGGTTATTTAGCTTCACATGAAACGCGCTTGTGTTGGTGTTTGAAGCAGACACCGATCAGAGTCACATTATTGTGACAGATTAACTGCGGCACTTTAAAAGTCGGCGAGAACTCTTGTGAAACTTTGTGACGTTTTGGGTCTAACAGTCGCTTCTGTCACAGATGAATGTCATGAACATGAATTTACTTTTGCAAAAATCTTCAAAGTGTGGTTATTAAACAACTTCAAAAGAACTACAATCATCCCTAAAATGATGTGTTTAACTCGTTTCTATACATTCATAAAGCAACACATGTAAACAGCATCTACTTTTGAGTACAAAATCAAGATTGTTCTTACCCATTTCCAGATGTTGTCTTCTAGTCTCCGGCTTGACTGTGACAGTAATTCATGCAGCGCTCACATCAACTTGACACCACAAAATAGGAAGGTGTCTCCACAGGACAGTTTCATTGGTTGACTGATGTAACACCGCAAATGAGTCTGGGAAACTGAGTCCTTTTTTTCTTCTTCCATCAGCTGTGTTTGAATAGTCAGCTTAAAACTTTATTAAAATCTGCATTTGGGTATCTTACAGTGTAACAGCTGTAGCTCACAGTGTGCTGTTTCTCATTTGTTTTTTTCCTGAGGACATGTTATTGTCTATACTCGTGATGTCATCAACACATGAAACACATATTTCTGATTTTGTAGAGATTACTACAAGTGATTCTATTGAAGATTTCTTATACAGCTTTCATGTTAAACAAACATACCGACTCACAAATACCTTCAGTCACATGTAAGTTCAAATATAGTTTAAATGGAGGAGTAACATTTCCTGAACATGTACACTAATGACTATGAGCTATTGTCAGATAAATGAAGGAGGCTATCACTTATTAACATCAGTGCTTAAGTAGATAAAAAATATTTCTCTAAAGCAGGCGGTGTCAAACATAGGGCCCGGGGGCCAGATTCGGCCCGCCGAACACTCCAATCTGGCCCAATGGAAAATGTGAGGGAGGGCATAGATTTTGAAGTAGCTGTAAGTTCCTACTGATAAGGACCTCCCCCATGACCACTCATACTGCACCAAAATAACTAGATAAACATTTAAATGACTAACAAGTTCCTGTTTTTTCATTCCATACTATAGAAATATCTATTTTTTTAGAACAAAGATACAAAAATACATTTTCTGTGAATAAAAAACCCCCCCAAACTTTCTTTTATAATTACAGATCAGTCTGGACAATGTGCTACCAGAACCTTTCCCGCAATTTTACACTTTTATTTCTTACTATTTAAGCCCAAAGAGTCATGCTAAAAGGTTTCCTGCATTTCCTGCAGCAGCATTTCATTGCACTTCTTATTTCATTCAGTGTGTAGCTAAATTTCTTTACACTGTCAGAAAAGCCAGTTTCAATGGTCTGGCCCGCTTAAGATTAAAGTGGGCTGTACGTGGTCAACAATGTAAACTGAGTCACAGAGGACTGCTTGTTTACTTCATGGGAACTATTTTTCACATAGAGTTCTTATACTCTTACCACATTATGTGCATTCTGACTCGTAAGATTTGAAGGTTTCTGTAATAAAGCTAATAGGATCTTTATGCATACATATATCTATAAAGACTTTTATATGTAAGCTATTGCATCTTTTGCTCACTGCGTACTGTCCCTTAAAAAAGGTCACACCTGGCACATTTACTTCAATAAAGCTGTTGAACCACAGACTGCGTATCTTTGTGTGTAATCAATGCTTTGACCTATATATAACAGTGAGGCTAGGCTAACTGTGCAGTCAAGTTTCTTATTATTTTAAAAGGTCAGCTTTATCTGCTTGTTGCATGAATACAGGTTTTCAAATTTGCCAGCCTTACAGCAGATGTAAGGTGAATCATCGTTAAACCCGTTAGGCTGTCCAGTCTTAAAAAATCCCTGTCACGCATCAAGTGACAACACACTTATTCATGTGTGACGGAGGAAACACAGGGCCAAAGAAAGTATAGGTAACATAAAACACAGCAAAGATAGGAGTCATCCAAAAGCCAGCAGGCTACAGGATTATTATGGAAGTGGGAGTGTCTGTTTTATTGACATCATTCGAGTATATTCAGAATTTTCATTTTTCAGTGCATCATGTCTAAAAGGTCAAACCTTCCACTGTTACTAGAGTGGGATGTATGCAAACCTGAAATGGCATTTTAAAATTGCACCATTTGGGGGAAGGTGTTTTAGACTGGATTCACTCATGCATGTGTATTTGACTCATAGCAACTAATAGAAATTAAAGACATACTCTAAGTGGTAACATGTAGGTAAATGAAAGCTTTGAAATTTCCTGGCAGCTGCAGGGATTTAAGCCCGTAGGCTGTATTTTAAGGAAGTGTGAATGTTCTACTTCTTTAAAATGGTTTCTACTGACCATCGCAGAAAGATATCACGTTTAAAAATAAAATGCCAGGATATGGCAGAAGCAGAATTTTCCACTAGAGATGAGTGGCCCAAAAAAAAAAGAAAAAAGTGCGTAAAGAAAAACGGTCATCTGTCTCCTTATTAACAGTTATGAGTCAGAGTCTTGAGATTTCCTGCAACTCGGGAGGCACTGGAGTGACTTTTAAACACAAGTTGTTTTTCTTATTTGAGTAAAATTTATATATATATGTATATGGTTGCTCTTGATTTCTTTTACCTGAATCACATTTTAAAAGTGTATTTTCCCTTAATTTTCCTTTTGCTATGTCACACACAGCAAACCTATATAGATCTCGTGATAAAGCACCCAAGTCAAGAGATGCTGCACTTGACACGATCCACATTTCCTCCGCATGTTTTTGATCTGTTTGAAAGGGGGATGCCCTATTCCTCCATCTGTTGCGGATAGAGTGTGACATTTCAAAATGATTAACACTTCAAATGTCAAAATAACCAAATATCTACAAACTGCCCAAATTTCAAAGGGCTTTTTTTTCATGATTGATAGGCATGTTCTTGTTTTGGTTTTTTGAGAACATGAGCAAAGCTGCTCAAGAAAAAAAAGTGGAAGACATGATCGCAGCCGTTAAGACAAACTGAGAAAAAATGAACTTAGAAATATCAGGTGTGAGAAAATGTTTGCGCCCTCCCCTTGAGGATTTATAGGAAATGTATCTTAATTCCAAGTAACTGTGACAATAAATTTTGCAGAAATCTTGTGAGCTTTTGTATCTCCTGCCACTGAAAACAAACGCACAGACCTGATGAGCAGATGAGCAAAAACATCATTCGTAAGAATGAGAAAATCCCCAGCTTTTCATTTGTGACTTTCACTGACATAAACACTGTGAGGTTGAGAGGAGGGCAGCTCAATGTAAATGAGATGGAGAGAATATTGTGATTTCAAAACACTGATTTCCTGTCTGAAGTGACTCACTATCCTGGGAACAATCTGCAGAATGTGTAACTGGCACATAATGATTCCAGTCACGGTGACAAATGGTTATTAAGCAGGCTGCAAAAAAATTCTGCGTTTGCTTTTTTGTTTTTGTAGGTTAGGGATTTAAAAAAGATCTGCACCTCTCCCCGGTTGTTTTAGGGATCGGCATGGATCTTCAGAAGTGAACTCACAATAATTTAAAGCAGAGGTTTAAAATTTAGTTTCTAGATTGTGTAGGCGTATGTGGAACTTGTCCTGAAACTAAACTGGCTGATTAATTTCTTGACAAGCCAATATTAATTTACATTAGAAAAAGAGTTTCAGTTCAAATTTTGAATTTAAACAAGCTCAGACAAAATATTCATGTATTTAAAGCGAAGCAGGAGGAAGAAGCGAGCTCTTCAGACAGTTATTAAAGTGCCATCTCATCGTGGGAAGTTCTTTAACTGCATTTAAATTCAAGATATGAATAATAAAGGCTCATCAAAGGCGAGAAGATATAAGGCACTTATGTGACACATGCAACAACAAGGCCTTGTGACAATGTGACGCTGCTAAAACAACAACAGAACAGCTCTTAACTTCTCTGGAAATCAAGTTTGCAATATTATAAAGCAGGTAATTTCTTCACTTGAACACAAGATTTAACTGAAGGATGTGGGAGAAGCAAAATCTGATTTTCGTGTGAAAATGAAACCTATGCATTAGAGGTGAATTCCCCAGCTGTTGTCTCATTCCAGGAAACTGACGTTAAAGCTTGTGTATACATCTGAGTTCCTGTTACACCTCTGAAAATCCCTGAAGGTTTTCTATGTTATTTCAATGTGTTTCTAATGTACGCCTGTTTAAAAAAAACAAAAACAAAAAAACATGACAACACAGATTGCCTATTTATTTTTATTATGAAGGACGTTTGTGCATTACAATAGACTCTGGAAAAAAAAAAACCCAAACATGAAACATTGGAATGGATAAACAATGCCCTTTGCTATTTGCGATCAACTCATTTTTTTCCTTTTGATAACTGACCTCAAAGTTCAAAAGAGCAAAAATTTTGTTCCATGATAAAAAAAAAAAAATAGTGGTCTTGCATAAAATGTGCCGACAAGCTGCTTAAACGTGTCAATAAAATGTTATCACGGCATTCACGCCCCGTCATAATGGCACCATAATATCGTCACTTATCGTCAGACATCTATTATGCACTCAGTCAACCTCAGTCCAGCGAGATCCAAATATAACAGAACAGAAATAATGCTGATTACGCCTTCTTCTTTTCAACTTCTCCCTGAAAAGTTCAATATGTTCAAATGGTGAAATGATGCGACCCATATGAGGAAGGAATTGAAATGAAATGAAAGCAAAAACGTTTGCTCACAGTTAAAAAGGAACCATTTTATGCATTTCCTACTACAGAGCCTACCACTCAGAGCACAGCAAACAAATTTTGTTTTTTTTAAATATGTAATTAACCACAGTTGTATCAGTAAAGGTTTCAAATTCACACAGGATGTAAATTCAGTCACATAATAATGATAGTAATAAAAAAATTATTCAGTCTGCCGGTACAGAAAGGCAAAAATCAAGGCAAAAATTCATTCTGTAGCTGGTATCACCACCTTTGATTTTTTTTCTTTCCTGAAATGGAGAGGAGCAATTGCTACAAAGTAAGAACAAAATCATACCTGAAATCAAACTGAAGCCACTTTGGAAGAAATGGGAAATAGAAATGCTCACAACAGAATTAAAGAGGCTGACACTGCATCACATTTACAGGACTTAATTTTGGAATGACAAAGGGAGGTTTTTGGTTGGCCTGTAGGTCTTCACAAATCCCTACGCTATGCCATCACTTGCTTATAACATCAACAATTTAATGGAAATACTTTCTTGAAATCAAAAGCTTCAGGCCCGCGATGACCATTCACGTTATTTTTATCCAGGAAGTGGAGGCTCATTTGCTTCACTTCAGCCTGATATCTAGTGTGTGAGGACTGACGTTGCTGTGTGTTGTGTTTACTGCAGAGGTCCTACGGGCCTGCCGCTCCGATCGATGAGCGGCGCGCCAGGCTTACATGAGCTCCACGTAATTGGCCGGGAACATTCCAAAATGGCCGTCCGGGCCGTAGCCTCGCCACCAGCCCTCGTCTATCATCTCAATCCCGGTAATGATGTCGTCAGGGTCGAAAGAGATCTCTGTGTCATCAGCTAAAAGAAAAGAAGTTTTGTTTATTTTAAGAAATTTCTCAACACGTACTTCAGTCAAACTTCCTAAACACTAAAACCACCAAAGGTGTCACTGAAAGTGCTTTGGTGCTAAAATAAAACCCCATGATCTCAGATTTCATGACTTTTCCTAAAATGGGTTTATTAATCATACAGTGAATTCTAGGGTGTGTGGGTAAAAAGAAAAAACACACTTGTACCTAGAAGCACCGAAAGACTCATTGTGACCCTGATAGGCATCAGTATGAAATACACACATTTTAACATAAAGGCTGAATTAACATGAGTCAGAGCCAGTGAGGTGAACTTGACAGAGTACTTGGATAGAAGATGAATAGCTGAAGGGCTGAATAGGTTGGATATTTGGGATGTTGAGCCAGGCCAGCGTGGATGCTGCAACTTCTATTTTCATTCTCCCTAATCTTTGTTCACATTCCCCTTTTCTGTCACTCTTTACTGTCTTTTAACCGTTTATTTTTTTTTTTACAAAACCTATACTACTACTTTTAGGGTGACTTTTCAGGGTCATCTTCATCTCAACTGAGATACTGAAGCTAACTGGAAACAACAAGCACAGCGAGATAAATTCTACTGTGTCAGAGCTGCTGCTGATTGTCATGTGTAGCATGGATAATTAGGTCTTCCATACAAACATTAATATACAGCCATATTCCTTCTATCAAGAATGTGTCCCATAGATAAATGGCCATGTGCTGGAATTTGGTCAAATATTTGAGAACTTTAACCCCAGACTGACCAGCTTGGTAGTCATATAAAGCTCTCGCACAGATGCCTCTGTCTGATGTCTCCTCAGCAGTCACTTCATAGGTGTTAGTCTCCTCCGCCTAGGAAAGATCAGATAAATTAGTTTTAATTGTGGCTGCTTATGTCTATCACTGTCCAGCCAAAGGTAAGTAAACACTCACCTGAGGAGGGTCTTCATAAAGCGGCTCTGTAACGCACGAGTTAGCAGTCGGTGCTTCTTCTACAATAGAGAGAGAACTGTAAGAATGAGTGTGGGGGGGGGGGCCTAGGCTGTCAGTCTTACCAGCAGGTTTCAGGAACCGACTTTTATCAAGCTGCAAGTTTAGTTATTTTATCACAAAACAGCAAATCATGACAACGTGTTTATACTGAAGCAGATGGAAGGGTTGGGAAAATGATATAAAGGATTAACACTGCCCGTGAAATGAACCCCACCTTGCTGCTCCTGAGGGGCTGCGTCCTGCTCATCATACTCACACCGGGACGGCCCATCATCATCATCACCATCAGGCTCTTATCACCCAAAACACCAGCACAGACATGCATGTGGAAGACATTCACAAGAGCACACAAGCTTAAATTCCACCACCAGGCTCAGACATAAGGGCGTTCTTGGTCTGCTTAACTTAAGGAGTATCAAAACAAGTTTTAAGAAAACAGAATGGAAGCATGACTCATGATGAAATGGCAGATTACAAGAAATGTGAAAGATGAGACACCAGAACAACGAGACACGAAGCGATTCGCTGTTGTTAAGTATCAGTCTGACACCCAACTTGTTGTTTGTGTGTGTGCGCGTGTGTGTGTTTAAAGCTCACACCTGTGGCATGGACAGGAGAGGCGGAGCCTGCAGGTACAGGAGAAGCTTGGCGCTGAGGTGAGCTGGCTCGCTCAGATTCATACACTTGCTTAGACAGAAAGGGGCTTTGAAGACGCCCTGAGCAGAGATGCACATTGAGCCCCCAGAACAAGTAGTAAAAAAAAACAAAACAAAAATTGAAGAGACAGAAAACAAAGACCAGACAGGTTGAGCAGAGGAAGAGACAGCGTTATGGCGACAGAGTTAAGTATGAACTATGAGACAACTAGGCAGTCTGATGGAACATTTCAACTATGGAAAGGACAGTGATGGGGAAATAATCACTTACAGAATTTATACCTACCACTACCTGAAAAAGATGCTGATATTCAAAGATTTACATGACCAAGTCATTGTTTACAGTGCGAAAATACCTGGCTGAGGGCTTGCAGGAGCAGCAGGAGGCACATCTGAGTCACTGGGAGTTATTCCTCTCTCTCTCTGCTTGAACATTTCTCTGGGGTTCACAGCACGCTGAGAGATGAGAGAAGCAGCCTCCTGAGAGGAAGAAAACCAATAATATGTACAAAAAAGCATTAGACCGAGGTCGTCAGTAATGCGGTGGAAAGCGTTTGTCAAACGACACAAAAATAACAAATCAATCTAACAATATATGCAGTGAAGAAAGATGTCATTCGAGCCAAAAGCTGGAAGAGAGGTGCGTTCCCCTGAGCATCAAAGGGCTTACACTGGATTAGAGATTTAGATTTAGGCAAAAGAGAGTAAATTAGCCAGAAGAAGAGCACTTGGGTGAAGGGGAACTCACGTTGGCCTTCTCCACAGATTCACCTCTCTTGACTGCTCTCGTCTGGGCTGCCTGGTTCTCCTCCTGCTCCTCCTGATAATGTTAATATCAATATTGGCACTGCTGACTTTGCTACCTTCTTGACTTGCGTTTAGAAGACGTATGCACCACCAAAAAGTACTCAAAAATGAACACCGTTAATTAAGTGTAGTCGTGTCAGTGGCCCAGTGAGGCACTCACCCAACGGGGTTTTTCCTGCTCTCTACTCTCAGCTTCCTGCTGCTGCTGGTACTTCCTAATTAATAATAAGAACACAGAGAAAATGTAATTTGAACCTTCGTTTAAAAAAGAAAAGAAAAAAGAAACAATTGCAAACTGGTCTCATTATTAGGTAAGCCTACTTTTGCTGGTCGATTTGAGAGGATCTCTCCTTGTCCCTTTTTTCCCTCATCGCTGCCTCCTTGGCCTCTCTGTCTTTCCTCTCCCTTTCCAGGTGCTTGCGCTCCTCCTCTGCCTTGCGCCGCTCCTCCTGTCGACGCTTCTCCTCTTCTTTCTAAAGGCCAATCACAGCAACAAGGTCAAAACGTCACAGTCATTGAAAAGCTTGATTTTACAATGATTAATCTAAGAAAACTACAGGGAAATTAGCGCCACCAAAAAGTTACAACTAAGCGGTTACTCATCACAGTTACACTTGTGATGGAAAAGGCTATGCGCCATGTATTTTTTATAGAGTGAAAAATACATGGCACTCAGGAGCTTAACAGAAAAGGCAGGATGTCTAATATGTTAAAATATTTGAGGCATTTCTTGCAGTTTCACAGAGATAAGAGACAAGTATATATATTGTTTAATGAGTGTACCTCTGCCTGGGCCCAGAAGTTGTCTTTGTTGGTCTTTCTGATTTCTGACATGGCGTTGGTTTTCTGGTAGACTGAGCCCTGCATGACAAGAAAACAAACATCGATATGCCGTCCAGTGTTGGCAGAATTGCCAGAGTAAATTAAAATACAAAAAAAAGTATTTTATTTCACAGGTTACTTGTGGATAAACTTCTTAAACGGATCCATATCAAATCACTTTTTTGTGTCAGTGATATGACACAAAATCTAAAATCTGCTCAGCTTTTAATCAGTGCTGTGTCATCACTTTGTCATCATTCCCAACACAGAGCGCAGTGGAAAGGGCGAGACTGTACGCTGCTGACACCGGCGGTCAATAGCACACAGCAGCTGAAATGCAGAATGAGGCCAGGATGTGACAGGATGCATGAAGGCCTGGCTTGCCTTTCCTCAATATGAAGCACCTTTCACCTCACATTAACAAGGCTAACTGATAAACCATCAAAAAAAAAAAAAAAAAATCTGAGACATCAAAGAGCGCTGAAGAAAATCAGAACAGAGGATGACTCATTTTTCAGTATGTGCACAAGTGACCAAGAACAATGTTGCCTTTGTTTATTTTCTGTGTGAACGTGACTGCATTTCCACACCAGGGTGGCTCAAACACACTCTTCCTTCTGCATTCTCACTTGGTACACATGCACTGTGCAAAAACAGTGACAGATCTCACACAATCACTGCATGGCACATCTTCAATATAATGCAGACTTAGTTCACCGTGAAAACGCTCATGCAGCAGTACGAGTGCCAATATTTGGGTGTCTTAGATCAGCAGCAGCTTCATTTCTGTGACTGTTTATGACTGAACGCAGGTGTTTGGGCAGGGAAAGGATGTTGAAACACGTGTGCAGAGGTAGACTGTGATTTGTTAAAGGAATAATGACTATTTTTAGTATGGATCCCATAAGCTCTTATAAATCAGATTGCAGATTATCATTAAACAACAACAACAAAAAACATTTAAGACGTGTGCATGATCTGAGATGAAGGAGTCTAGTTAAGATCTAGTTCACTGCTTATCTTGTTCTAGTGTTGACAGGCAAGTGTAAGTGCGTACCACGGGACCCTGAGGACCGCTGTCCTGGAAGCGGCTGGAAGCTTCTTTATGGAAGCTGTAGTTGGCTCCTGAGGCTTTAGCCACCTTTTGCATAATCGACTCGGGCTCCACATCCTCCTCTGCTCTAGCATTTATTGTGACATGTGCCCCCTGAAAAAGCAAAGAAGAACAGTTCCTTTTAAAACACAAAGGAGGAAACCCTTCTAGTTTTCATCTTGGTTCCCACACACAAACCAGCCACAGCAATGAGCTGCTTGCAAGTGTGGCATTAATAACACTGACATCATTCCAACAAAGCTATTACATTAATGAGAATTCTAGGAACAGGAATGTGTATCCATTTACTGCATATCATGCGGTAAAGTCAGCATTAAGGTGCATGCAGTTAGGCCTCCTCTGCAAACACAAGCAGACAGCAGTACAAATTCCAGTGTGTATTTGAACTAGACTCAAAGGTTTCACACTACCTTCAGAAAATTGGACATGGCACTGACATGATTTGCACATATTCCCTTCCTGGCATCCTTTACTCCCTCTCCAGTCTGAAATGCAACAACATTTAGAGGGTTAGTGACCACAACAGAGACTGCAAACACATGTTTAATAGCTGAGTGTCGCTCTGACCCAGTTGATGAGGACATATTTAGGCAGGCCGGAATTTGGATCCTGGACCCGGCAGAAAGCATACATCACTTTTCCACTGTTGAGTTCTTCAACCAGCTCTTCCAGTCCTCCATCTGATGCATAAACATTGTGGAAAAGTCAAATGGTTATTGTGGTTCATTGTGTAACTGTGGGCATTTTTTCCCCATTGCAAATGATGGGGTGAGAAAGCAGAGGCAAGCAGTCCTTTTATGCTGATATTCCAGTACCGCTATGCTGACGTTGGCATTCCTGCACACATTTGCTAATATCGTGTCGAGATCATAAAAACTTGATTAAAATATCCACATGGTTACTCACCCCCTTTTTCTGCCAGTCGGATGTCATCGCTGTTTCCCTCATAGGTGAACAAGGCCCTGTATAAAGCACCAGATTACACTTAATTACACCACTGGCTGAAAACAGATCCCACAGACAGAAAAGTGGATATGCATCATTTCACAGTAAACAAGAGTTGTTTTGCAAACCTATTCAAAGTATCACTTAAGCCCCATTTACACACGATACAGGGGAAACAGGTGTAGTGTAAACACTGCTGCAGTTTCTAATCCTCATTTCTATCAGCCTTTTGAGTAATCTTTACAGGCCGCGGCCCCAAGAAGAAAAATTCCACTGAAATTTCTTTGCTATGAAAATCCTAGTAAAAATAAAGACTAGCAGACCTAAACAAACAAGCTTTAGTTAATACATAGCTCCATTTTCTGTGTGTAAATACATTAATATTGAAGGCATTTGAAGAAGCCATTCATAGAGTCGGGTTTTTCGTGTCGGGGTCAGTCTAAAGGAGTCTTTGTGGGTTATTTGCATGCAACAAAATATTTATTTAGGTGATGAATAGCAGGAGAGTTCCACATGTAGTTAATAATGTAATGATTTGGCTGATATGAACTCATAACTGTGTGAGTTTTTAGAAAGTTGTAGGTAGGTGTATAGTGTAATTCAGGGACGTGTTATGACATTCTTATTTCACTTGGCTTGGAGGTCTCCTTCCAGAGACAACCCAGGATGCGTTTATGATTTACTGCACAGATGAAATGATCAGCCATATGTTATAATGCTAATTATAGCTCAACCCAGGCTGCTAATTTAAGCCCAAACACCAACAATAATGCTTACAAAGTAAAAATCCAGTGTGCAGTGGATTTTAAAGGGCATTTGCTTGTTATCAGAACACAGCACGTAGCATTTCGTATCAGAGGAACTTGCTCACTCCGAAAGATCACTTCTTTATTCTACATTTACTTAATCCTGTTAGCAGCACCATTTTAAAAAAGCAAATTGCTGAGCTGGTAGGCGGTGGCTGTCGACTGCTTAAAATGAGGGAAGAAAGGCAAACATTGACTTGATGAGAGATATTTTCAGAGTCCACACAGAGCCAGCAGTCCTCTCTCTGAACACGTCCTCCTGGGGATTATCTAATTCGGGTCATCATTAAACACGGCGGCTGAACTTCAACAGGTTTAAATTTCAAACCACAAACACTTACTGTAACGTTAGGTAAAACAAAGAGGAAGTTTTAGTGTCACTTACTGGTTATAAATTACTTCTGATATCTTACCAGGAAGTGGGCAAGGACGCTAGCGACTTACCTCACGCCCTTTCATGGTTTCATTTAATTCGAGCTAAAAATATAATCAAAGCATGATAGTTGCCTCAGTATAGCCGTCAGACTGACAACTCTGTAACTAGCTATCTCGTTAGCACATCTTTAAGGTTATTAATCAACAGATCACCAATAAATGTCAGAAACTAAACTCCCACATTATACAAAGATGACTCTTAATAAACGTTATCGGTTATATAAATACTACAAACTCTAATGTGGTTCCCAAATTAGCATTATTTCCAGGTAACTGGCTAAGTTTATTTTACGATAGGTTAAGTTACTTGTCGACTCGCTCAAAGCTAGCCAACAATGTAGCTAACAACCTCCCTCGTACAAACAGCTAATACTGCTATGAAAATGTTTCTCCTTACCAGTTGGTATTGGATTTTTCATCTACCACTTCTTTATATGCAGCTGTTAATGCAGGGCCATTTTTGCTGAGGTTAACTGCCATCGTTATTCTGAGTACAGCTAGCCAGCTAGCTACCGGGATGCGCCCTTCCTATTGGGAGGAGTGGCAATGATGCTGCTGACTTTCAACGGGGGGGGGCGAAGCTAGTTTAGCCTAGAGGCTAGATGTCAGCCATGGTGCACCCTATATTATTATTAATAATAATGATAATAATAATAATAATGATAATAATGACAACAGTGTGGCGTGACGCTGCCGATTTGGGGGTGTTGTGTGCGTTGTTTCTAATAATTTATCAGGTCGACTATAATTAGTTGCAGCGATGTTTCCGAAAAATCATGATGCAAATATCAAATATTTAGTGAGATCAGACGAAACTGACCTTTACGCAATCACTGCTGTCTGCACCGCAAAAATCTCCCATAATGTTACTTATCAAACGTCCACAGGACCAGTAAAGGCCTCACCCTTTACTGGGAACTCATTGAAATAAATTAGAAATTCAAAATTCTAACCCTAGAGTTATTAGAGCACGTTACATGATTATTTTTACAACTTCTGTAACTTTAAAACAAAAAAATATATGGTGCAAAATATATGGTTCCTCTCCCGTTTAAGATATACATTTCCCCCAAAAGTGTCTATATAAGAAGTATAGGAAACAACTATAGGGATCAAATGTAAAGGAAAATTAATTTATGAACATTTGTCTTGTTTCACACTGGTCACTTTCATAAATATATCACACAGGCAACTGCTTCTCAATACCTGGCAAAGCTGCTGTAATATGGTGATAATGTGCTTAAAGTTAATTCACTGAACTGTGCATGTGCATACACCCTAATACAGGTTGTGATATTCTGTATTAGGGTGTGGTTACTTGATGTTCTGGCATCCGTAAAAGAGCCAAGTAGACAGCTCTAAAAGAAAAGTAAGATACATTTTAGTCAATATCCAACCACAGTTGAAGGAATAGTAATAGTGAATAAATTTTGGCAGCAATAGGACTCACAGTAAAAATAAACAACAGTGCATGTAATTTAGGTATAATAAAACCCGCTTTAAGGCCCTAAAACAAACCAAATCACATATTTCTCCATTTCTACCCTGAAAATGTCTTCATAGCAACATTTTAAGGACTGAGACACAAATCACTGCTGTAACTATAGTACATACATATTTCTCTCTCTCTCTCCAGAGATAAGCCTAAACTTTTATCATAAAATAAAGGAACCATTTACCATTTGTTTTTAAGAAGTATGTAAGAAAATGTCTGCAAAATGTTAATTGACTGTTTTTTGGTTATGTCAAGTTAATGCCAACTCAAAAAAATCATAAATACCCAATTTAAAATCCCCTGTGATGAGGAACACATGCAAACAGGTGCTGCAGCGGTTGCCAAAAGCATTGTAAATGAGTCAGAGAGCACTCTGCTGGACAAGCTGTGAGATGACACCATTTCTAAATTACCCCAAACATATTTTTTCTGACTATCTTGGGTGCAGAAACATTGTGTCACACGCTGAGAAATCAGTCAGGCTGTAACATGAAATGACTGCAAACAACAAGAAATCAAGATGAACTTTATTCATGTTATAACAAGGTCATAATTATCTTGTGTAGGTTACGTGAAGACATGTGACTGTTCATGATGGCAGTTCAAGCACACATATTCCAGATTTTAAGATGCGTGAAGGCTGGTCCTGCATTCAGTAAAAGCCAAGCTGATTTTTTTTCTTTAAACAAAACATTGTGAACTCTTCAAGCAGGCTTCCAGGTCTACCGATGTAATGAATCACCCATTTTGGGAATACAGCCCTGATAGCAAATTTACATTTTATATGACACATTCTCTCTCTCTCTCTCTATATATATATGTACAAAAATGAGGGTTAAGGCTAAACTTTTAGTCAGAGGTGTTAGGCAGATGAAATTCAACGAAATCCCTGATATTCTGCAAAATGGCTGAGAAGGATCACCCGAGTGCAAAGCATGCCAAGCTGCCTATATGAAACCATACTGAACACGTGGGTTAAAGGAAGTCAATGTAGCATTACTCATATTATGAACTGAGGCTCTTGTTGAAGAATTGGAAGATACCCAGCTTTCTAATAAATAAATAGCTAGATGAACAAACACTAATGTACACAAAGACTGAACTTGTAGTATTACAGCGGAGGTGTCGGAGCATTCAGTGGGTACATTTTCAAAACATTTTAGTATATATGGTATACTTTCAGGACAACTTGTTTTGACATTTTTTTTTATTTTTACAGTAGAATATTAAAAATCTATAGTCAGCATCTAAACAACGGTGTTAATTCTACAATCAAAGCTTCTTAAATAATCATGCTTAGCTATTTACCTTTCTGGATGAATCTATTAAATAATAGCTCAATAGCAAAATTTCTTGCTCCTTCTAATATCCAATAATTCCCTTTATACTGGCAGCATCGACGCACTGAGTTGTGATTTTTGACAACTTTTCCAACTACTTTGTCCAACAGTTACAATGGATTATCTTACTATTACATTATGACACATCAAAATCGTGCTCAATTCTCATGACACAAATGCCAAAAAAAAAAAAAAACCCTTTCAAAGATACAATAAAAAAAAAGAAAAGAAAACCACAAACATTATACCCTAAAAAAAAGAAAAAAAGTTTACTGTGAGTGTTGCTTATTAATGGGGAAAAAAAAAAAAAAAAAAAAAACTCAGCACAAGGATGAAAATGAACATAAATCCTGATATTTAAAGCATATCAAACTGTCATGTTATGACTTTAAGTGACACAGATCTGCAAAACATCAAGTCTGTTCAAAAACAGCATCACTTGCAAGCTGTTCACAACCAATCACCTTAAAAACACTGAAATAAGTGGAGAGAAATAATGAGAGTAACAGTATGTTTCAGAAAGCATATTTATGTGCAGCACAGACCCATTGTGGTATGTCTTTGATCACACTGCAGTAAGTGATGGGTCGTTATTTGAACAGAACCGCAAAATTAGGCAAGTGCTATTTTTAGAAGTCAGACTGTGTTAACCCTGATCATTTTTCTCACCATGGGTCACCGCATGTAAAAGGCTGATGATCTTCTTAAAGATACCTGAGTAACTGTACTGAGGAAGTGGCGCACAGCTATGACTGTACGACAAAGAGTAGCCACATTCATAGCTACACAGCATAACATGTCAAACAGCAATAGTTTTGAGCACTATGGACACCAGCCGTCATTTATTATTCAAGACGTAAGAACAATGATGGCATGTGTGAGAAAAATGGAGGTGGATGTTAACCTACCCGCTAACTTATAAACAGCAGCTCCCCAGTTTTTTAAAAATAACTCAATACTGTTACAATTCCAATTGCAGCGGATGATGGAGACAAATCCTTCTTAACACCTTTCACATTGTTTCAGGGTAGAGACAGTTACGTGCCAACACATCAGCTGCTGGTAATGGCACTGCACACTTTTGTGTTCAACATGAAACATTCTGTCTAAATTGCACATCAACATAACACAGAAAGGCCACCGGAAAACATGAAATACAGTAACAAGACATCCAGTGGGGTGCAGACAGTACCTCTGAAATGACGGGAGAGACAATCTCCTAAATCAAACATTTTGTTTCTGAGTAGCATGACGATATGACTCAATGACGGTAAAAATGATGCTTATAAAAAGCAACAATTATAATGATCATCACAATAGCAGGAGTAACAGTTTAAAGTCTGAGTATGGTGGTAGGGATTGTAAAGAGTTTTCTGGTATTCCATGTGGGAGCGCTTTAAGGAGTCCATTAGGTCCTGCTCAGCAGATCCATACAAGTCATGAAGCAGAGCACACTGTATCAGCTCAACACACACAAAGCCAAGTGGCAATGTACCTCATAGTACCGCTTCCTTCTCCAAAAGGTGGGCTGTTGTTTAGTTTAACCCCCCTCCCCCCCTCCCAAGTCCCCCAACTACTTTGATGCTCATTTGCTTCAAGTTACAAATCATCTGTGTTTCTTTTGTTCTCGTATGGGTTCTGATCTCCTTGGTGTTCTCACATTGCATACTTCTGTGTCCATTCTCTTGCTAGTTTGTTGTACCTGTAAAACACATGCAATGTGAAAAGTTTAACTTAACCTCAAACTCAGAACTTAATCTTGCAGCATGAGTGTATCTGGCTGTTAGCTCAACTGTGGCAAAAGCAGTCATGTTTTACACTTACTTTTCCCTGTCAGCCTTGTACGTATGGGCGATCTCTGGTACCAGCGGGTCATCTGGGTTTGGATCGCACAGAAGAGAGCAGATGGACAATAATACTGTGGAAGAAAGAATCAAAGTTAAAAATCTTTTAGAGGGGATTTATGTTAGACATAACTGTGTTCTACTTCTACCACCAACACAGCAAGATGTCATTTCAACTTCTTAAATAATCAAAATCACATCTAGAAGCACTGATTGGTTCACTCCAATCATTTCATATGTGCCATTATAAATAAGTTTAATAATAATTTGTTAATCAATCACTACATGGATGCACTAGCCCAAAATTAGGAGATAAATCTGACCCATCTACAGTACAATCCAAAGAAACAGAAGGTATAATTTTATGTTATGTCTTTGGCATCATTTCAATTCTCTCAACAAGCAGGCAACTGTTTATCATAAATCTGTTGGCTAAATCAATTTTCCAAACACTTTTTGGCGCCCCAAAATGTATTGGGTATATGTACACCCACACCACACATTTTAATTTTTTTTTTTTTACCTTTTGAAACTGTAAGTGCAGGCGACCACTGTGACCTCAGAATATCCAGACAAATACTTCCATTGCTGTTGATATTTGGGTGGTAAATTTTTGTTGTGAATGCAACCTGTTCCAAAACATAGAAAAAAATGATGTAAGGCCAATTATATGACAGAATAAATGTAAAAAAGAAGCATTGTGCCCCCTTGTTTTACTCACTTTTGGTGGTTTAAAGGGGTAATCTGTTGGGAAGTGAATGGTGAGGAAGAACACTCCACTCTGATATGGACTGTCACTCTGTTTAAATAGCAAGAGAAATAAAGTAAGGGGTCATGATTTTCATTTATAAGCATACTTCAACTGTATTGGTTGTGATAAGTGTTTCACTTACTGGACCCATTATTGTTGCCTGCCAATGAAACACTGAGAAGAGGAAAAACAAAATTATGTAAATGACACATAAGTCTTCAAAGTAGAGCTGGGCGATAGAACGATAACGATATGTATTGCGAAATAACTTTTTCTCGATAGAAAAATTAAACTATTGCGATAGGCCTCATCTCTCTCGTCCTCTTAAAAAAAAAAAAAAAAAAAAAAGAACAGCCAATCCAAATTAAGTAGCGCAGAGCCGAACCAATCACAGCCGCAGCGTCACGTCACGTGACTTGTTACGTACAGCACAAGCGCCAAGGCGCACATGTGTATTTGTTTTTGCAGCCCGGGTAATGAAGGAAAGGAGTTTGCCGACTAGAGAAAAATCAACCGAGAGCGTGAGCGAAGGTTACCGAAGAAAAAACAGATGATTGTTCCAATGCCGGAGAGCTTGTCGAAGAGAAGGGCCCCAGAAATTCCGTAGTCTGAAGGTATTTCGGCTATTTCAAGTCTGACAAAAAACAGAGTAGCGCGCACTGTAAATTGTGCCGAAAGCAAGTCTGGAAATACAATAAAGCGGTGCATGCTCAATCTCTGACTGAAAGCACTAATTCGTCATTCGGCTTTTGTCAGACTAAAGTAACTGTTAAAACTGTTTAAAAAGCTAAGCTATACAACAAGGAGAGATTGAGAATTTCCTTTTAGTTCTCAGTTTATTTGATATTGACAAAAGTTAGTCAATTTTGTCTGTTCTGTAAAACGACCTAAGATTTATTTTTAGAATTAATATTTTGTTTCTAAGTGGAATTGACAATTTAGTGGTCTGTTGTGTTTGTTCTATTTTGAAACTTAAACGCTTTAGCGGCTGCCTTTTGTGTAGTTTGCAATATTTGCCTTTATTTATCTGAAACTGAAGTCTCATGTTCCTTAAGTACATCTGCCCTGTTGAACTTATTATGGGAAATAAATATTTTAATTAAAACAAGCTGCTAATTGTTTCACATTTTACTTGTGAGCAACGGCACATTTAAATCTTACAAATATAGTTATTTGGCTTATATCGTGATATATATCATTATCGCCTGAAATGAAAAAAACATATCGTGATATGAAAAAATCTTATATCGCCCAGCTCTACTTCAAAGATTACTCAACAACTGTTAAACTACTTACAATCCTCTCCAACTGGTCCAGCAGAGCACTGGGCAGGAGGATCCCTCTGCAGGTCCGACAGTTCCTAAAAGTCAGGGCAATTACAAAGTGATTTAGGACGTTTGAAGTTCAAAGAAACACAAATTAACTCTTGATGTCATGCTATCACAATCCATGTGCCAGTATACTGGCACTATCAACAGTTCTTGATAGACTACACGACAGTCTACAAAACACTGCAGTCTCTGTGTACATAAATAAGAGATGAATTCATTCGCTAAGCATAACCTGGATGTCTTATGAGCCACTAATGCTGGTAAGTGAAACTGGTGTGGGAATGCTTTTAGAGTGCCTGCACTCTAAAAGGAACAATATTATAACACAAGATGCTGCACTGCAATATAATGTCATAAATATTTTGTCCCACCCATATGTTCCATCTGACAGGCTGTTTTATACAGAAATAACACATCTGCAGCAGGAGAAAATAGGCCAAAGCTGAAGCCTCATCAGTAGTTTGATGAACTACATACCCACGGATTAAAAGCATTTATTTTAAATTAAAATTAATTCTTCTCCCCCTAAGAGGCATGAAGTGATATGTAATTGCACAAACTCAAATCAAAGCTTGGTTGACCACAGAAAGAAAACAGCAGATATTCAAACAGAAATTAGGCCCGTTATTAAACATCTCTTGAATGAAAGCCTATCTATTCTGTTATATAAATACACACAGTGGCCTGCTCCAGTGCCCCATTTGCCATTCCATATATGGCAACACTGGCACTAGGGTTCAATTTTGGCAACCAACAAGCAGCTGTCATTCAGCGACTGAACACATCATCAGCCACAGTTACTGATACAAGGATAAAGACAACTGTCCGCCCACTGATTTAATAACAAGTCATCCACATACCCAACAATAATAAAAACAAAGTGCACACACACAATAACGTCACAGCTGAGCTTTATGTTGCATGGTGAAACGCAACTAGAAACACTAACGAGAGTGCTTAGTAACCTTTCAGGAGAAAAATACATAATTTCACACAAAGAAACATTTAAAAAAAACAGCGTGTTTATTGACTGCGACCGTTACTGTAGCAGTGCACCAATGGGGCCACCGGTGGGTTAGCTTGTCTTTGTCTATAAATTATTTTAAACAGGAGCAGAAAAATCAAGCTAGCACTGCTAATTCGACCCAAAGAAAAAGTTAGACACAGGCAACATCGTTACAGAGGGGGCTCAAGCTTAAAAATATATATATTGAAGATATGGCTGGCACTTGTAAGCAAATATACACTCACCTTCTGAATTCTTTTCAACGCCATTGCTTCAATGGCTATGCTAGGTAGCCTGTCAGCTAACAGTTAGCACTTCACACATAAAATTTGGCTTCTGAGGCCGCGTACTTTCAAATCTCAGTGTACGTGTAAACGACAAATGCCGTCTGAGTCTGAACGTTTGGTTTCTAGTATAAGTAATGTGACCAACAATGAGTTATATGTTGATCTTTCTTAGGAACAACTGAGCTATTTTGCTGCTGTCTCCTTCTCCTCATTACTGCTCTTCTTTGGGTGCCTGGCAGGCAGTTTAAATATCGCGAGACTTTACTTAAAACTCACGAATTGACCGAGCTACAACTTCCATTGTTGTAGTTCAAACTGTAATTTAAACAGTTTCGGTTAAGATAAAAGTAAAAAAAAAAATCTGTATAAATAAAAAATAAAACTAGAGAAAGAAATCTGATTTCGATCTGGTTAAAAAAAAACTATTAAATTAACGTATTAACTTTTTGTTTTTAAAATGTATTCATATTTTAATGATTTAATTATTTTTGCTTGCTTGCTTGTTTTAAAAGCGCTCAGAAAAAATGAAGTGTGATCCATACAATGCTCATCCTTCAAGTTTAAATAGACAGACAGTGGCAAGCTACATGGCTTCAAGCATTATTACACACAAAGGCTTCGACAATAATTGAGCAGAGGTGTCCACACGATGTCACTGTTTGAAAAGAGCTAATGCACAAGGAAACCACATGGTCAGAATAGATTATGCTGTTCAACTTTTACTTTAAATAGTTTTTCGGGGTTTGAAGCATAATTTTTCTAACCAAACACTGCACTTCCCAGAATCAAATGATTTTATTTTACAATGTTGTTTCAAATTATTTATTTCAAGTGCATGACAATCAATGAGTAAAGTACAATGAGGTCAAACACGTCTATTATTTACACGCACATAAAGAATAGAGAAAAAAGACTATAGAATTGTTCATTCAATACCCAATCACTGTAAAGGCATATTCATTTGAGTCAGCTGCATGCTCCAGTTTCTGCACGGCCTTGTCTTGCAAAGCCTCATGAGCTTCCCTTTATATGTCTTAAACAAGAGTGAAAAAAGAGCTCTCATTATTTTAGTGAGTATGCATGAATGGCTCGCAGTGTTCATTCTTCTTAAATGGCTGATTCAGTGTCAGGTTGAGGATCCTATCGTCAATGTGACACTGAGAGGGACCATTTTCCTTTGGAAAACTGAAGATTCCTTCAGATAATATCTTATTGTTTGCTCATCTCTGTGCTCTCAATGACCTGCCTGTCCTCAGGGCTTGCCTGTAATCAGATTCAGCAAGCAGCAGAGGTAGCTGAAGTTTTGGGTCTTGTGCAGCAGGGGCCTGAGGTTGTCTTCTTGGAGAGGCTGTTTATCAGCATGAGGTTTTCAGACAAAGCCAAGCCTACACTGTTGGCTTAAGGCCTCAGTTCACAGAGCTCGCCCTGCCGTACAGTTTCCTGTGAAATCTCAAATCACAATGATTTGTTTGCTACTGTGTCCTTCAAATCTATAGGGATTTTGTAGTTGACATAGGGATAACTGCAATTAAAGGGGGTGGCGGGGATGCTTTGCAAAAAAAAAAAAGTTCAAGGCAATAAGTAAAAATGTCTCTGTTTCAATAAGGTAACAGATCATTGACCTGTATGGGGAATTTCCCACCTATACCCAGAGGTTGAGTTTTTAGTTACATGACCGGTGCCCCAAGTTCCAGTGATGTATGACTCAAAGTGTGAATGTGTCAGAACTGGGATGATATGGGTGGGGGTAGGAGCTTAGCTGACCTGTCTCATGTGGGATATAGCCTATAGTGCTGTTATTTGAAACCACGGGCTCAGCAGACTTCAGTGATCTGTCTTTTTGGTCACATGAATCATCATTAGTCGAAGTTCAATTATATAACAGAAAGCATACCACTTATTTTAGCAATCATGCAAAAGCTGCGTCTGTGCCCATGCTCCTTTCGATGGCCCTTTTCCCATGGCTGCTGTGACAAAGCACATATATTCCATGTCATTTTCAAAATTAACTTAAATGGGTCTTGCTAATGTCTAAATTATCCAATAAAAGCGCAACCAATTAATGCTGAGCACAAGCTTTGCTCACAATCCCCAGAGGTGTTCTACCTTCAGGTCAGCCTGTTAGCTTTCTGAGGGCTCTCTTATGGAACAAAGATCTATTGTTCATGCATACTAAGAGATATTTGTTCGCCCCTTGTATCAATGGTCTAGATTTGATTATATACTCAGGCAATATGTGCAAGTAGTGCTCATGTTTGTAGTGAAGTCAGCACTCTGCACAATCAAATAATTCTTGAGCTAAGCAACTGGAAAAAGGGTCATTATGTATGGAGCAATCACTGTTTCATGGTTCATTTCCTCAGCTGTGATTTGATTTTGCTTGTCAGTGTTAAGGTGGCCTTTGACCTAGAAAAATCTCCAAATCGCTCCTCAAATCTTCCTTCTTTTTTTTTTGCTTCCGTGGGTATCTGTGAATTTTACAGCTCGCATCAATAAGTAAACAGGCATGATAAGAGCTTTCCCTTTTGTGCTCCCTCGGACATAAAAACAAGCTGGTACACGACTGTGTGCTCCTTTGGCTTGCAGAGTTTACATGATGCAATGATATAAACTTTTATAGCGTTGAGGATGTTATTATTAAATGGCATTAAATGCTATAATTGCGGACATAGAGAGCTCTGCAGGTTTCATTTGTGGAATTTCACTTTTACAAGCAGCAGGGGGCCTAGAAGAAAAAAGTTACAACATTTTAGTGTTTTTGAGAGGCCGTGCAGTGTTTACAGTCACAGGGCAACTAATGACCTGTTTTCCGAATCACAGTCTTTTGTACAATTTGTTCTATATATTATTTCCAGCAAATCTAAAAAAAGCCCCTCGAAGAACAATTGAAGAGTAGAAACACTATTGTTTAAGAAGCAAACACCGTACTAGATTTAAAGCTTTAACACATGTTTTGCAAGTATGGGAGGTTCAGTAATATTGATATTAAAACAATGTTGCTATTAAAACAGCCATATTTGCCTTTCAAGAGGCTCTGCACAATCTTTATTTATGGATTCATATTCTTTAATGGCTTTATTTCAATTCATCTCTGATTATCATGATTTAATGTCTCTCCGGAGACAGCGGATCCAGGCCTCCTGTGCCTATCCCGTCTGATCCACCCTTATCAGATGTGCATCATGTGGAGCACAGACCCAAACCACACATGTAGTCATAAAGAACCAGTAATCCATCGGGGTTTAGCAGTTACAGAAGAATCCCCAGAGGCCTCTGTGACTCTGCGTTGCGCCACACTTGTGGAAAGGTGATTGACAGCTCTGGAAACCGTTTTACTGTGCTGCTCTCGGAATGACTAGTCTCCTGAGTCTCGGTAATAACTAATCTTTAGTGTTGACTATTGCATTCAGTGGTGACTCTCCCTAATCAAATGTGTTCCAGCTGTTTGAGTTCTGATGACAAATTCAGGTTTTCCCAGTTTGTTGAGCTTCCTTAAGAGACAAAGGAGGGATTTCCTCTGAAACAGACAGGCAGTGGCAGCACCAACAAATGGCCTGGTACTGTTATCAAATAGAAAGTCTCACTAAATATAAACTTATCATCTGCAGTCCAAACCAGTACAGAATTTAAAAAAAGGAGCTGAAACATGTTTTTTGTAGGCTGCACACAGGGACACAGATAGCAGATTTGTGTAACAAATGAATGATAAAAGAAGAAAAGAGTATATATGGAGTTGCAACACATGGTAATATTTTGTGACTTAGGTGAAAGGGACGTGTTCTTATCGCTGCGCTTTCGTCACTGCCAAGCACACACACACACACACACACACACACACACACACACACACACACACACACACACACACACACACACACACACACACACACACACACACACTCACTCCCACATGCACACCCCTTTCCTCGGAAGATACGGGACGTTTGAGTATTGCTGCTGGTGCGTACATCGGCCTTTAAAACAGCCACCTGTTGTTTGACAGGATTTTACTTTGCAGAGGTGCGTAGTGAGTGCCGCTGATTGTGTGTGAAAGTAAGTGACTGGGACATGGGGGGCTGTCCATCCTGCCGCACAATAAACAGTTTGTTTCCCAGGAGCACCCCTCATGTTCCTGTTGTTGGCTCCATCGGCGCTCACTGGGAAACGTCCCGGCCTCTATTGTCCGCGAGGTCAGAGGTCACAGGATGCTCCTAAAGGCCCCAAAAGGGAGGTAAGAGGTTGGATAGTGAGGCGCCAGCACAAACGCGCACACACACACACACACACACACACACACACACACACACACACACACACACACACACACACGCACACACACACTTCTTAAAACAAAAAAATGTCAAAATTGTCTTTCTTTTTTGCCTCCCTCCCCTCTCTTGTCAGTTCTGAGTCATTATCAAGAGTTTCAGGAAATGAAATCGGGACAATGCTCCAACTCACTATTTCATATTGAACATCCTGATTAGTTTGAGTGCAGAGCTCTCTGTTTTCTGTTTCTCATGTGCATTCTTCGCATATCTTCAATGGACAGTCAACACGCTTTCTCGCGCAAAACTTGGAAATCGAATCTTAGCGGCGAACGCAGGATAGTCGTATCAAGGAAGAAAAAGAGTCCAGAAAGGGATTGTTGTACTGTTTTCATTCCTTTACATACGTTAACCTCAGATGGATCTTAAACAATGGCTGTGACATGGAGCAGATGCGTGCCCGATTGCATTAACCTTTTAAGCAGAACTTCATGTCAGATGCAGGTATTTTTTTGCAGCTCAATTAAACACGTCAGCTCAGAAAAGGAGACAGTTTTTGACAATACGATGCCCGTGAGGAAACACCTTATACGTCTCTTGACACTCGGTACTGAGTGATAGCGGAGGCTGAGGTTTGTGTCCGTTTGAGTTCTTCCGTTTATGCAGCAGCGTTGCTGTAATATCGTCTGTGAAGTTTAGTTTAAAAATGTTTTGAGCAGTAGTATTTTATTGCACATTAACCAAAGAATTTCTGGGGCCTGCAGCCTGTCCTGTGCCTCAGTGCACTGGTGGAGTCGACTGATTAGACATGCTATTCTCTGGACATTTATCTTCTTTATGAAGCAAACCAGAATTTTGAGCTTTATTCCAGATGATTGTTGCACAGCTTTTTTTTCTTTTAAATTTGTTGTACTGTATTTACTACTTTGTCATATTTGTGTTATTTCAGTCTCTGACATACTGACACGGTGACGTGCTGTAATGTTTGGATGGTAGGGCCAGGATTTCGCACAAATAAAACGAAAGCGTGAATCCGTCCTGCCTTGTATCAATGGTTCAGACTGCCGCTGGTGTAATCGTGCAAGGATTATTTTCTTGGCATGCTTCAGTTACCCAGATATGGGCACATTAATAATAACTGAGCAATGTTCAAATGCCACCACAGCTCAACTAAGTACTGATGCTGACCATGCGCACGGTGTACCCATCTCCTGATGGCTGCTTCCAGTAGGGTGCACAGTGTCACAAAGCTCAGATCATCTCAAACTGGTTTCCTGAGCATGAAAATTATTATCAGGGATGTGCAGCCGACAAATCTGCAGCAACTATGTGATGTCATCATGTGAATATGAACCAAAATCTCTCAAGAACGTTTCCAGCAACTTGTTGAGTCTAATAAAGAGGCCTGTGAGAGAATGTAGCTATATTACATTATTGTTACATCCTAACCCATGCATTGTAGAACTAGGTCTTTATAATTACATGGTTAAATTACTGGCAATTATATACTGGGTAGTAGTTCAGTCTTAAAAAGGAGTTTCTGTTGCCCCTAAAATGTTCATCAGCAGTGCGTGTTTGTGTGTGTCAGTGTAGCATACTTAAAAGGAGCTAGCTCTGGTGTATTATCATATAATATTACATATTTGTTCTATACGTTGTTCCTTGCCATGTTATTGTTTGTGGGAAGGCTCGCGCTGTGTGATGTAAGATGAGAAAGTGCTAAAGGTAACATGAGAGACAACAGGCATCTTCATTTTTCAACCACGGGCAATTATGAATATAATACTCATAGTTTGAGTTACATGTTTTGAATCTTCCTCCAAGCCCGAAGCCTGACCCTTACCTCGCCTTGCCCTGTCATATCAAGTTAGGGCTTATACTGGAGCTGGGACGTGACAGCTGGAAATGGTTTGAGGCTCTCCGGATAGTTTGTTTTCAGAGCACACTGCGGGACTGGATGAGAGACACGTGTAGGTTAGCCTTTCCTCGTAGTTCTTTTGTATCTCAGAGATAGTGTCGCTCCAAAAAACCCGCACTGTAGCATATTTGGTTGCTAGGGGGCATATGATAAACTGATTTGCGCTGTCCCAGCATCCCAGTAACATGTCACTATAGTTAAATGGCCTCTTCTGTGTTTTTTGAGCTCTTTGACCTGTTGGGGATTCATTTCCTGGTCTGTTGTGCTTCTCAGTCTGCAACTGGGGTTCTGGCATAATTTGCGTTCTCACCTCCCAATCCCTCTCAGATGGTGGGGTGCTTTTCCTTTCTTTATGACCAAATAAATCAGACTGGTGCCAAAGAAAAAAAAAGGATTAAAATTCCCCTTTTGCTGTCTTGAGAAGCCCAGCTGCACTGCGCTGTTTGTTTTCCACAGCTCACAGTGCAGCTGCAGAGTTAAGCATTACAGAGAGGTGGGCCAAAGCAAAACAGAAATGACTTATTTTTATTGGCACGTACCTTTCCATTCACTGAGTGATAATTGTATGGTGGAATTAGAAAGAAACAAGAGCAGCAGTCTGGTTGAGATAATTTTAATATGGTTAAAGTTGCTCTCTGTTTACAGGTAATAACTTCAAGGTGGTTTTCTTCACTCTGAGGACTCTTTTTTTTTACAGTAGGCTTTTGCTGCGCTGCTAAACCCTCTTTTCTGACCACAGTCTATTTCAGAAGACACACTGCACCAGCCACACTTAACTGTATTATGTAAAAAGCGCAAGAAGCAAAGAACACAAATAGTCACTGTCGCCAGATACAAAGAATGACAATAACCTTGACTTTATGTAAATATGATATTAACTCTTACAGTGGTCTATTCTGGAAGGACTCAGCAAACGTACAGCAGCTATTTTAACAGCTGCAGATGAGCGCCTCACCATTCATAATGCAGAAAGATAGCGGCGCAGATGCACCAGGAGATAACTCAGGAAGAAATGTGGTGTAGCAGGTAAGACGTGTCTGTGTGATTCTTTGTAAATGCTGCCTGAATGTAAATGAGCATGACTGTCCAGCAGGTTTTATAGAAGCCTGCTCTCTCAGGTGTACGTGATCGCTCAATACCCGCCTTGACCTCGCAGCAAGTTTTGCCCAAAAAGATATGGGGTGGTGCTCTTTACTTACCCAGCCCACTTTGTGCAATTTCTCCTTCTCAAGCTTTTTTTTTCAAGTAGTCCAATTTTAGAGTTCGGATGCGTCTAATAAACATGACTCACTTCCCCTTAAACAGTACACTGCTAGAGCATCTGCTGCATTTACTAATAGCAAAACATAGCACCTATTTACCCTCTGTGTTCATAACAGCATTAAAGTACCTGGAAATTATATCCGTACTTTCCACAGATAGCATCTATCCTCCCGCAGCTCACAAACAAGAACATTTTATCCCAAATAACACAATTTAACTCTTTTTATGTCGAATTTGTGGCAACTTGTTGTTGGACACAGCATTTCTCTGGCTTGTGAATGCGACTTTATTAATTAATGTAAAATACAAAAAATTCACATCTGCAAGATCCAGCAGAGGGTTGTGCAGGAATACTGTGGAAGAGAGATTCAGATGATGGTTTCCAGATCCTGTGCATTATTCTGACTGATCTTGTCCTGGATATGGTCATTCTATAAGTAGTTGAAAAAAAAGGAGCCATAGAGACTACACTAATAATAAGCAATCCATGTGAAAAACAGAACTTCACGAGGACTGGGAATAACTTATCTTCTCCTCTGGATACTTGCAGACAAAAACCAGCAAGGACGCTAAAAATATGCAAAAGACTTGTGGTGCAGTTTCCCAAGGCCAGAGAAAGGAAATAGACTGACAGTTTCTCCCTGACCCCTTTACTACCCCCCTGTAACCTCCTAACAACCCCCACGGGGGATCCTGTCTCTATGTGTAAAACAGACAGTCAAAAAAGCATCCTGGAAACTCTAGAGCCACAAAAACAAGGGGACATGAGGAAGTCCAATAAGCTTGTATGTTGAGGGCTCAGTCGGGAGATAATCTCGAGGCCACACAGAGCAGGCGCCAAGTCTATAGAGCCTAAAAGCTCCACTGCGCAGCACAGCAGCGTGGTCATTGTTGTCTTTGGAAAGTAAGCAGCTCTAGTAAAGGCCGGTGGTGTGAAAGCCACCTCTCTTCTTGAGTGTCTCCTCCAGACCCTGTTGTTGACATACAGGGCAGGTGCAGCTACTCTCTACAACTGCATCGACCAGAAGCCCCCCCCACACACACACAGCGCACACAAACACTCATGCACTCACATACACATAGGGGCCTTGGTATCACAAGACAGGGTTATACGGACAAAGACAAATCTACCATTTTCTTTAATATCTCTGCAACAATCAGCAAGAGGCTGCTGAGTTAACACAGGGCCCACAGAGATGAAAACAATGGCTGGATTCTTCTGGCTTGAAGATGGCTATGGGAAATGGCAGGGATGCCAAGGCTGATAAGTGACCGAGGGGCTCAAGTTACTTCCAGCTGTCTGCTGCCATGCATGCCTCTGTGGAACGTATGGTTCACACATAATGCAGACCATTTCATTTGCGTAATGCTCATAAAAATCTGGCGGATGTATTAAATAAAGTCAACAGGCTTTTACTCAGGCAGGGCTTACATCACGGGAACTATTCCCCATTCCCCCCCGAGGAGCCATGCAGTGTGTCCCAAGCTAAGAAAACAGCGACCTTGCATGCAGCAATGTTAACTGGATCAATAAAAGGAGGGAATATCAAGCAACCCGAATGCAGCATCTGGAAAGAATCTGACTCAGATTATGGTAGCTAGATTGTAGGATTGTACACGTAAACAGTGACCACGAGGACCTGTAGGCATATGTGCTTTTGTAGACTAAGCAAAAAATACATAAATCTGTATCTGTCTTCAAGCTGTTAAAATGAGCGGGAGTTAAAATTTATATATAATCAGTCATGTAAAACAATATTATTGTTTTAAATATGGAGCTATATTTTTGTGTTACACTTAAAAAAAAAGCAAAGAAGAAAAAAAAAAAACTAGAGCCACACTGCATTAGCATCACCTCAATACCAGTGAGGGCCTCTTCCTGTCCATTTGGAAAATATAAGTACATTTTCAAGCTGCTGCACACTCCAAAAGGAGAGTGCTTTTGGCAGGCTTTGAAGTTCTCAGAAATAATGCTCCTTAAAAGCATCCTCCACAATACAGAAAAACATGAACATGGATTTTCAGACAAGAGGTGCGAGCGAGCACTTCTTAGCGACCATGTAAATCTCGGCTGGAGGACTTCGACATGTTTGATGTTTTTTAAAGTCTGATCATCTTTTATACTTCTTGCGAACGCCTCATTATAAAGTTCATTTAGTCGCACGTTTATTATCTTTGCTAGAAAAATATGCTAATTTGGCCGGCGCCTCATTGCTGTCATGTTTTATAGCTCGGTCATATAGAAATGAACAGAGTCAGCAGTTGTTTCATTAGGGTAGGATTGATTGCTTTTTCTTTTTCTTTTCTTTTTTTTTTTTGGCAGGAAACTCTGTCTCATCTTGAAAACAGGACTCTGCTTGAAAAGGATACTAAAAATGCAACAAAGCGCCAGAGAGAAGGAGAAGGGCAGGAATAAAACTTTGCAACACAGTCTTTTATTTTCCCCTCTCTGCACAGTTTAGTGTTTCAGTTACACCCTTTAGGCAGTAAAAACTGTCATCTAATCATATCCTCACACAGTCTTAAATGCCATATACGCCCATACCAGCCTGGAAAGGGGACCTTTCTCTGGATTAAAACGGATATGAGGTTATTTTTGTGAGATCCATGATTGCACGAGGCACTCCCATCTAGACTTAGCGTGATGACTGAAGAGGTGAGCTAATATAGCATAGTGGTGATGCAAAAGAGTTGTGCAAGTTCATCTGCTTTTGGATCCTGCCCTTTGAAAAAAAAAGGAGAAAAAAAATCCTGAAATGTTTAGTGTTTTGTTTTTTTTAAGTCTGTTGATCCTTCTGCAATGTGCAACTGTTGGTGCATGCTTAATTTTTGCACACTGCAGTTCGAGTGAGTGACACTCGCTGAATGATTTGTAAGCTTTCTCTTCGTGGGTGAAAATGCTCGGCACCAGATGGGCAGCGACATGTTTTTACGCAGTGTAAACAAAGCATCTTCTTTGGATTATGGAATCACAAATATTAAGATACAACATCACATCTATTATAACTGTTCCAGATTCCTGTTGGACAGTTTTCTGTGCTCCAGTTTCAATCTGTAAGAGACACACACACAGACGCGAATGGAGACATTGGGGAGGGTTGAACTGATTAATGGAAGAACATGACTTGGGTACGCTTCAGAGACAATCAAATGAGCCCTAAATCTCCTGAAGTGAGATAGATAGAAGCACTGGTAGCACATTGTGTGATCTGACATGTCCTCCACATACTTTAACTAGTATTATTAAAGAACTTGACAGTGCGGGTTTGGCCTGGCAGGGCATGTTGGACACACTGCAGCAGATCAGATAGAAGACAGGGGAAATGCTTTAGCACCTCTGAAACAGTGAGGGGGGTGCAGTGGTGGTGGTGAAAAAAACGTGATAAGGAGATGGGAATTACTGCTGAATTAAGCACCACTTTGATTGGGAACTGATTGACCGATGGTTGGCAAAACATGAAAGGATGACCTTGAATTCTCCAGCGCGAGTATGGATTGGCACACAGCATCTCTTCATCTCTCTCCCGCCTCCCCTGCTTTCCTCTCTCCACTCTCATGTCTGTCAAATACACACACACACACACACACACACACGAACTACCACAAGTATAAGCCTACTCTGATAGAAGCGCATACATGTGTACACTACTGCTCCCTCTCGGCTTTTTCACACTCTCTTTAGTGAGAGTGGGGAGGGGGGGTTAAAAAAAATGAACACACAGTCACGTACGACATGCCAGAGTTGAGAGAGCAACTTCAAAGTAAGGCAGATGCAGGGACAGCACCCTGTGAATAAATTTTCTGGCCACCAGTTGATCTGCCCCCGGGCTAAGATTGTGGCTGTTCGCATCTCTCCTGACCCCTCATCAGCTCTCAGTTAAAACCGATCCCACTCCAACGAGGCAGTCGTACGGAGAAACGGGGCTCCGTAGGTTAAAGTCAGAGAGATTAAATCTGCTTTCAGGTGCTGAGGGTGTGAAGAAATTAATTTTTATCAAAGCTGGATTGTTAGAATTTCGCAAAAAGGAAAAGAAAAAAAGAAAGATAGTGGTGTACAAATCAGCATGAAGGCCTTGGCACTATCACAAAACATATTAAAGATACCTGAAGTTTATCATCTTGCAAATATACTCGATGCTGTCCACAGACTGACCGAATTTGCTTTATTATCACGCTTGCTTCAACTATTGTGTGTGTGTGTGTGTGTGTAAGGTTGTCATTATTTAAGAGATACTCCTGTTGGGCAACTGCTTATGCATGTCATTATTATTTTTCTGTGTTGACTTGTTTTAATATTTGATTTCTTTATTAATCATTCATAAGGCTATGGGGCACGGGTGCTGAATTATTGTAATTACACCTGCTGGGACATGCATAGTCTATTGCATCTTTGACATGTAATATCTTTAAGGGGGAGAAATCTGTATTTTTCCTCTACTTAAGGTTTTTGTTTTTTTGAAACGGGGTATAGAAATATGCACACCAGAAACAAAGGGTGTGACTAAAAGGCTGCGAAACAGACTTCGGATAAACAAAATCAGCAACTAACCGGAGCACAATTTGGAAAATTTACTCGTACTTTTTTTCTGCATACTGTAGCCTCCTACATTTTCCACCCCTTAAAAAAGCAAGGCTCTGTAGCCCTGAGGGCAAATACTCACCTGTGTGTGTGTGTGTGTGTGTGTGTGTGTGTGTGTGTGTGCACTAGGTGCAGTATGCAACTACAGTATATGTTGCTTTTAACCGAATACAAACACACACACACACACACACACACACTGACAAGCACATACACAAACACTCAGTAGGAATCTGGGGATCTAATGAGGCCCGTGGAGACAACACTGCTGAATTGTCAGTCAGCCCTCAGCTTGCTGACACACAGTCAACAACATCAGTGACTGCTTTTCACAAGCAAGCGAAGAATGTCGAATTGCATCAGAAGTCAGGAAAAGTCTGAGGTCCGCTGGACTTGGAATAAGAAATGCCAAGATAACGTGAGGCATAAAGAAAGAAAAAGCTCCTGAAGAATGAAATCACTTTCCTAAGTTTATTGCACCTCTGGATAACTTTAGCAACTCTCCATACTTTGTGAGAAAAACAAAACAAACTCAGCTCATTTCATTTGTCGCGGATTTAAAATTCATCCCCGTGTTTAAGATTTATGAGGAGGTTACTTCATACGAATCTTTAAAAAAAAAAATGTAACCACTTCCCTTGTTCTTCCAAAGCTTGCAAAACCAGGCTCCAGTCCTGTTCCTCAAATCAACAATGGGGCAATGTGCTTGAGAGAGAGAGAGAGAGAGAGAGAGAGAAGTGAGCCAGGCATGTCACAGGAGGCCTGGATGTTCAGAGCCTTGTTGCCTCACTGTCATGCCTGGTAGCTGTGCCGTAATAGGCCGTGCTTTATCCCGGGTGTTATTGCGCTTTATTGTTTCAGGGCAGCGCAGACGTGCAATTTAAATAGAAGCGTGTAATTACGAGTTTGTCACTAAAAGCTGGCCTGTTATTTCCTCCCTCCCTGATGGAGGCGGCGTGGTCTCTGCTGCTTACCTGAACAATACTGGGAATATCATCTGGTCGCGTCACACGATAGACTGCTGCTGGTGTTTACTTAAACTATTAAGATTAGGTTGACGCGCTTTTTGTGATTTATTCGCATGTTTAAAACAAAGCCAGTCCACCTCGTAATTTGTCAACAACAACAACAACAATAATAATAATAATGATAATAATAATAATAATAACAATAACAATAATAATAATAATAAAATATTAGGGTTGTGATGTATTTGTGGTCATGCAGCCCTCCAGTTAAAATGCTCCCCCCCCGTCACTTCATGGTCTGTATGGAGACTGCGCATTGGTGGCTTTAGGGTTAAGAATAGCTGATGTAGCCTACACGGCGGTGAATGAAGTGTCGGTTTTCAGCGCAAACTCCTCCTCTACGGACGGGCTTGCGCTTTTCTTCCACTTGAACAACCAAGTAATTTTCAGAGCGCATTCCCCGGCAGCAATGTGGAGGGAAAGGGCGAGCACGTCCAGCTGAACCTTATATTTTTTTTTATACTTTTGCACGTCTTTTTTTTTATTTCTCTTTTTCTAGTTATGAACTTTGTTTACGTTGGGGGCCCACATAACAAATTGTCGGTTCTCGGGGAAAGCAGGCGAGTCCGAAGTGGAGAAAACTGCAGCCCGTGTCGTTGTTGTTTTTTTCCCCTTTTCTTTCCTCATTTTTTTCTTCTTTTTTTTAAACTTGAGCAGTTGGTCTCTTACGCATGGATATTAGGAGATGAAATCGGACGTGTTGCTCGTGCTTGAATAACCTCGCTGTCGCGCGTGCTGTAGTTTATGTGGTCTCCGGACTCCTGTAGGAGGAAAGAAAGTCCCATTCCTCAGCGGCACAAAAAGTAGAGACACACAGGGACCGTAAGTTGTCCACAACCTGCGAAGGAGACGAAACTTTGCCAAGTTTGCGGCGCATCCGGCCACCGACGCCAAGCTTTCATCGATATTTTCTGTCGCCGTTGCAAACTTTTAATTGTGGATTATTAACTCAAGGCTCGACATGGAGCACGGGATCAAGTTCAGAGGATGAAAAAGGAGTTTTGAAATATGAACATTTTCTTGTAGTTTACTGCTGCAGTGGTTCGCTTGGACTACGCTGATCAGATAAAGAAAGAAAAAAAGAAGAAAAGGTCAATTGTTACGTTTGTTTTTCGTCCTCCTTGATACTCTTCACTCATCTGCGAAAATGCCACAGTTAAACGGAGGTGGTGGGGACGATTTGGGGGCCAACGATGAAATGATATCGTTTAAAGACGAAGGGGAGCAGGAGGAAAAGATCTCCGAAAATGTGTCAGCGGAAAGGGATTTGGATGATGTGAAATCCTCCTTAGTGAACGAGTCGGAAAACAACAGCAGCTCATCAGACTCGGAGGTAAGTGCAGAGCACATTTTAAGTGCTCTCCGCGGGGCTCAGCATTAAAAGAAATGGGATTTAATAGCGCTGAAAGTTTCACTAGTTTCCCCCCTCCTCCTCCGTGTGTGTCTAATGTCCGTTGTAGCAAGCAGAGAGGCGCCCCCAAACCAGACCCGACTCAGAAAGTTATGAGAAAACAAGAGACTACTTCAGCGAAGGTAATGATAACAGTAATAATAATAATAATGATGATGATAATAATAATAATAAGAAGGAACTCTGGGTCTTTTGCATAGTGCAACTGGTAATTGTTGTGTCTTGCTTAACCATTTTCTTTATCCCTGCAGCACTGAGAAGACAGCAAGATGGTGGCTTTTTTAAGAGCCCACACTATCCTGGCTACCCGTTTCTCATGATCCCAGACCTCACCAATCCATACCTTTCTAATGGTTCGCTGTCTCCCAGTGCAAGAACAGTAAGTGTCCCTGCGGATGTGTTTCCCTCCCCTTGCTCTTATTTCTTTGTTCCCTCTCACTCTGCAAAAAACTTTGGCCGTGCGTAAAAGTTCCTTGTGCACAACTCAGACCGCCATATTCCCTCCGAGTGGCCTCTCAAGGAGTACTAACTACTTCTTTGTTCTTTTTGGGGATATAAAATTCTCCCTGCCACCCACCCCTCGCAAAGGCTCGCATATGACAACTTCTTATTCAGATGGAAACCTCAGACACGTTGCTCAGTCTTTTTTAAAATAAGGAGCAACTTTGACAGTCCCTTCGAAAAACTGTGCTGCAGTCTTCACACTGGGTCTTCATTATATACTTAATAGTGGCCTCGCCTTACTAAAGCTGATGTTATCTAAAGTGCTGTTATTCCAGGGACTTGTATTTTGCAGTGCAGAGGCTGCTGTTCCTTCTAAAATGCCATTTTAGAATCGCAAGATATTCTCATGTTGTTTTTACTTGCACCACATTTCTTTCTAATGTTGTTAGCTTCAGTGGCATTTCTTTTGATAGGCGGGCTAACTTCTCAAGTGTTGGCCTGCATATTAAAAGCTACTCTGCAAAAAGGGGGGAAAAGGCTGTTGGTCAGGTCATATCCTACAGTAACAACAATGTAATACCTCACTCTGACACACACGGGAGGCATTTCACTGCACTGTGTCCCCCGACAGACGCTGTCCAGAGACTTTAAATGTCCAGATAAGGTTGACAGTCTTAAGCAAGTGTGGCTGATGCAGAGTTTGGAGTGTGTCATTTAACTTGTTGCATTGAGGCATTCCCAGCTTGTGAACTTGTAAACACTTTATAGTGTTTAATACTGATTATTGGTTTGGTTGCTGCTTTTTTTGTTGTTGTTGCAATTTTTCTTTTTCGCAGTGCTTGGCTTCAAACATGACATTTTCACACAGCAGTGGGTAGCCAGTTAGTAATGATGTCGACTCTTAAGGTCAAACAGCCACACATTTTAGGTAGTTTAATATTTGGAATTGGGAGACTGTTAAATGCAATGTAATTGGTGCTGCACAAACTTCCTTGAAATAATCTCTGCTTGTGAGCTCTGTTTTTCTTGAGATTGTCCATCCCCCAAGCCATGTCACCCCCCACCCCAAAAAAAGGAAAAAAAAACAAAAAAACAAGTACTTTCGTTAAGGCCTGGCAGGCATCTGACTGAAAAGGCCCACCCCCCTCCTCTCCCCCTTTATCCTTTTCACTGTTCCTTGCCCACTCCCCTTGCCTCCCTGTACCTTCCATTCAATTAGAAAGGCGTTAGTTGACCATTGTTATTCTGAGCAGTCTTGATGGCTTCATTGGAGGTCTCCATTGGGGCTCATTAACTAAATGGCTACTCTCCTCACTCCATGTGATGCACGCTACCTTGTAGTTTGTCTATGTTGTTGGTTTTGGCCACCAGACTTTCCGAGGAGTGATGTCACAACCCAAGAGATAAACGTACTCGAATAGAAGTGCATTAGAATACTTTTATTCCCCCCAAAGGAAACTGTGGTAGATGCATTTGGTGTAATTAAGAAACAAACCCAACAGCTTCAACTCTGTTATCTCGTCCCTTGCTTTGTTTTGTCATGCGTGTCTGGTATGAATGCCTCTCTCTTCCTGGTGTTTTCTCTAGGAAAACAAGAGCTGAAAATTAATACAGCTTATTGCTTGTGGCAAAGTAACAAATAATTACAGGGGATTTTAAATTCTGAGGTATAATCCTCTATATTTGAAGAAAAAAAAAGAATGGGGTCAATAGGACAAAGTGGGCTGACTGTGTCAATCATCACTGTGGCAGAAAACAAGCAGGCAGACAATAGCTGGCATACTTAGCGGTCGTCTTAAGGTCTCCATATTGTACTGGGCTTTGGGCTGGCTTCGTGGCTTAAATGTCGTGAATGTGATTGGGGAAAGGCTCAACATTTTTCTTTTTTTTTCACCTCTCATTGTGAGAGTCCGGTTTATTTACACCTGTGGATCAAGTTTAGTGCAGATAGGTTTACAGAATAATATTTATCAGTAGCCTGCATACACACATACACACACACGATGAGCTCTGCAGTAAAGTTTATCACGAATCATCATTCTGTGGAATATGCAGATAGGCTAGTGAGATTAAATTTGCCCTACAGGGTAAATGAATTTGTTTTGTCAC